>NC_087533.1:7460282-7826765 GCF_963921805.1 Phalacrocorax carbo | reverse complement strand
CGCTCGCTCCCGGCGGGTCTCGGCCGGCCCCGCGGGCCCGGGCCCGAAGCCCGTCCCGGGACACCTGCGGACAGACCCGCTCCCGCCGCCAGCCCCTCTCCCGCGTCGCGCCTTGCGTTCGGCCCTGGAAGACCCGAGCGACGTAACACCTCGAAGCCCTCCGTCACGGCCGGCCCTGACGTCAGGCGGCATCCCCGCGCCGCAGAGCCCCGCTCCTTCCACCTCCGCGGTGCAGCCGGGCGGCGGGAGCCGGGGCCGGCCGGGGCCGCGGCGGGGCCCAGCGCGGCGCGGGGGCGGCGTGCGGGGGGTGCCGCCCCGCCGGGGCCGGGGCCGGGGCCGCGGCCGGGTGACAGCTCGGCCCCGCCGCTCCCCCGCGCCCCGCCGCGGGGCGAGGGACTGCGGGCCCCCGGGCCCCCTCACCTTGGCGCGGGTCACCAGGTGCGTGGCCAGCTTCACCACGGCGAAGTTGCCCTTGCCGATGGTCCGCTCGATCTCGTAGTAGCCGATGCGGGCGGGCCCGGGGGGCCGCGGGGGCGGCGGGGCCGGGGGCAGCCGCGGGGCCGGGGGGGGCCCCCCTGCGCCTCCCGCCGCTGCCGCCGCCGCTGCAGCCGCCGCCGCCGCCATCTTGTTGCGAGGAGCAGAACCCCCCCCTCGGGGCTGCGGCACCGCGTGAGCTCATCGGGGGGGGCGGGGAGGGGGTGTCGTCATGGCAACCCCGGGGGAGGGGCGGGGCGGGCGCGCTGACGCCGGCGCCGCCGTGACGCGTCGGCCCCCCCACGCGCGTCACCGCGTCAGAGGCGGGGCGCGACCGGGGAGGGCGCCCCCGCGCGGAGGGAGGGGGGTAAAACCGCCGGGAAAGCACCCCTCCCACCCCCGACGCACCCCGCTCCCAGACCGCGGCGCGGTGACGTCACGCATCACCAGTGACGGCTTTCCGCGCCGGCCGGGCGCCACCCACCGGCGCCCTCCGGCCCCCCAACCCCCACAGGAGGTTTGCGGGGGACGGGACGACCCCGCAGGGCAGCCGGCGGGAGAATAACGCGGCGGACGTCACGCCCGAGAGGGTGACGTCATCGCAAGGGCGAGCACCGCCTAGGGGTCTAGGCGGCCGGGAGCGCCGTAGGCGGGACTTCCGGCGGCGCGGGCGGAAGCGGGGCGGCCGGGCCGGGCGGCGGTTGGGCCGGGAGTGTTCGGCGGGCGGAAGCGGAAGCGCGGGGCGGCGCAGGCGCGGTGGGAGGCTCCGGGGCGAGGGGAGGGAGGAGGGAGGCGCCGCCCGCCCGCCCGAGAGCGCCATGGAGTCGCGGGGGGAGCCGCAGCCGCAGCCGCCGTGAGTCCCGGGGCGGGGGCCGGGGCCGGGGGAGCGCGGGGCGGGGCGGGGCGTTGTCACCCCCGGCGCGGCCCCGCGGAGGCGCAGCCGGGCCGCGGCCTCTCCCCGCCTCCCCCGCGGCCTCCCTGGGGCCGCCGCCCGCCGCCGGCACCGAGCTCCGGGGGAGGGGCCGGGCTTCGGCCTTGGGCCGGGCTTTGGCCTTGGGCCCGGCTTTCCCCTTGGGCCGGGCTTTGGCCTTGGGCCCGGCTTTCCCCTTGGGCCGGGCTTTGGCCTTGGGCCCGGCTTTCCCCTTGGGCCGGGTGGTGGCTGGGAGCGTTGTCCCGCCGGCCCGCGCCCTCCTCCCGGCTCAGTTCCTTCGGGATCAACCCCCTGAAGCCAGATAATCCTGCTCAACCACAGAGCTCAGCTGCCATAAGCTGTGCATCTCGATACTAACCGGGGCTAATCCCTGGCGTGTTAGCGCTTATCGCTATGTTATCAAAGCCTTGCACAGCCGAGGCACACTTCTGCAGGGCATTCCCCAAAACGGCCCTTTTCCTTTTTTTTTTTTACAACCTGCTCTAGCTTACCCATTCAGCCGGGAGATGGCGTGGGGAGGGCCACCTGCAGGGCCTATCCAGCAGCCGCGCGTGGAACAAAACATGCTTAGTTGTCAGCCAGAAGTCACGTAGGCCTGAATCTCCGCTGGAAGGAGCTCGTCTAACGCGTTCTTTCCTCAGGAACAGAATGAGCCAGGGAGACTCGAACCCGGCCGCAGTTCCCCACGCTGCTGAAGATGTTCAGGGAGATGACAGGTGGATGTCACAGGTGAGGCCGGGAGGGGCGGTGGTGGTACCAGGTTGAGTCCCCTTTGCTGGGAGGGCCGTGGGCTGCTGTGTGACAAAGCTGGAAATGGCAGAGGCAAAGTGTCTGGACCGCCCCTCCCTTGCTGCTGTGCTTCCTCCTCCTGGACGGGGAGAGATAGCCAGAGGACGCTCGCTGCAGTGCCTAACTGTTAATTTCTCTGTGCTGTAGCCGGTGACAGTAATGGGTGCCTGGCAGGCTCACGGCTTACCGGTGCGTGGCAGTGCGTAGGCGCTGCTCTTGCCGGAACCGAGGCCACTGCTGGGTTCTGTGTCGTCAGGAGGAGCGTCTGGCCGCTGATGGGTTAACGCAGAGAAGGGTGTCGGAGGGAATAGCGCGGCTGGGGGAAACTGGTTGGGCAACTGTCCCTTTCTGTCCTGCAGCAGAGATGCCGAGGAGATGAGAAACTGTCTTACCTTGCTGCTTTCTTTTAACAGCACAATAGGTTTGTCCTGGACTGCAAAGATAAGGAGCCGGACGTGCTCTTCGTGGGTGACTCCATGGTGCAGTTGCTACAGCAGTACGAGGTATTGTTTGCAAGGCAGGGGACAGTGGGGTTACCCGATTTTACTGCCGCCCCTCCTGGTTTATGCTGCCCAGCTTCATTCTCTTCCCAGTGCTTGTGCAAATCCTGCTGGTTTACCCCTTCTGTAAGCCACTTGCAGTCCTCCCCCGCAGCCGGCGCTGGCTGCCTCCGTTTTGGCACACCTGCGCAACCCCTCGCAGGTTCCTCGAATCTCAGATTCCAAACTCCAGAGGGCACACCACTGAAATCTGTGTAGGTGTATCTCGTATCGCCAGAACGCGTTGAACCCTCTAGCACTTGTGGTGCACTGGGCGTCAGCACGTCGGCTTTTCTCTAAAGCTCTCTTGGGGCAAAGAGGAGTTCTGCCACTCCGCCGTGGCGGCAGCTGAGCAGCTTTGTCTTGCAAGAGCTGCTCCCCTTTTTTCTAGTTACCTGGTGATGAAAAGGATTTCTAGAGGCCACAGATGCCCTTCTCAGAGCCCTGTACTTAGGGGAGGGAGGGAGGGACACGGTGGCCTGCTGCACATCCGGCGCTCGCTGTGTCTCTGATGGGGTGGGCAGATAGCTGCTGGAGAGTGCTTCCCCATCTGTTGTGCCAGGACGGAGTGCTGGACCGCCAGCAGCCCTGTCTCCTCCAACCTCCGAGTAAAGCCTCGCCCTGTGTTTAAATGACCTTTCTAGAAGCAGGTTTTCGGAGGGAGCCTCGCGGCTGCTTCCAGTGTCCACAAAGGTGTCGCGTGTCTGTGTAGCATCTCTCACTATCGGGACACTGCTCTGAAACAGCAAATCGGTTTCTGATTGCAGATATGGCGAGAGCTCTTCTCACCGCTTCACGCGTTGAATTTTGGGATTGGTGGAGACACCACAGGACATGTTCTATGGAGGCTGAAGAACGGGGAACTGGAGAACATTAAACCGAAGGTATAAGCAGAAAAGCAAACCACGCAGCCCTGTGCTGGCTTGGAAGAGACTTTAGTGCTTGGGCGGCGCAGAACCGAGCGAGCTGTTACTCGTAACAGAACCTTTTCTTTCAGCAGCCATTGGCACCGAGCGCGCGTCAGGTACTGAATGTGTTTGGCTAAACCAGAAGCGTCTGGGAGGAGGGCTGCGCCTCTCCTACGCAGGGTTTACGCTGCTGAGTATGCCAGTTGGAAGGTGTCATCAATAAACAGAGGTGGCCTCCCAGTCCTAGCAAAAGTGTCGCTCAGGCTGATGACTCGCTGTAGCTAGGCGTAGTTTGGAGTTGCAGCATGTCTCTCAGGCCTGAGACGCGCTCTCGGCCTCTAGAAAGGGATAAAGAGTTAGCAGAGGTGTTCAGGGTGCATGGTGAAGATCAGCTTCCTGGTCTGCACCTACAGCCACCGCCCTGTTCTGGGCATCTTTACTGAAGGCGGTGGATGGTCAGGGTGCTGCTACGCGGCGCATTCCCCAGGTGGGGAGGCTGTGCTGCTCGTGTTGGAGCCTGCGCTCTTGAAGTGCCGAGTGGAGCCATACAGTTGTTCCTGCCCCTAAGGAGCTTGCGCTGTGCCGTATAAATACACGTTACCCTCTTTTTTTGACCGATGTGGGCTCCTGCAAGTATGTTACCTAGGAGGCTTGGAAATGGGGTGGGCTCAGACATCTCTCAGGCTGTCCGGAAAGGCTTCAGTAGCACCAGCTCTTCATCCATACTGAGGGCCAGAAGAGAAGCTTGTAAAGGCGCTGTTCGGAAATCAGCATAGCTGACAGCCAAAGGCCTCCTGCAGCCTGGGTTTAGCCTTAAGCCTGACTCTTCACGTAGCTCGTTGGTCGCAGATGATGCCTACACAGGGTTTTAGGGTTACCAAACCTGTTGCAACTCATCCTGAAAGAGTCACAAACATTTTATTTTCTCCCTGCAGGTCATTGTTGTTTGGGTCGGAACAAACAACCATGAAAACACAGCAGAGGAAGTAGCGGGTGGAATCGAGGCTATCGTGCGCCTGATAAACACCCAGCAGCCACAGGCCAAAGTCATTGTGCTGGTACGTCTCTTGGAGCGCCGCGAAAATGGGCTGCGTCCTCTGTACCGCGCCCCTGCGGTACTGACAGTTACTGGTTGTTACTGGGGAGGGTGGTTGCTTTGTTTTCCGCTTTGGTGAGCCTCCCCTCGTTCACTTGGCCTCGCAGAAGTCGTCCTTCCAGCCCCTCCGTAACCGTGCCTGTTAGCGGTATCGCTGTCCCGCTTAGAAGCGGTGTCGGAGAAGGCCCGTCGGGGGGAGAAAAGCTGCCCAGGGCCGGGCTTCCTTGTCCCAGCAGGGTAGCCGGTGCCCCTCCGGTCGAGGAGCTGGGTGATGGCATCCAGCACGCTGCTGAGAGCTTGCGCAGAGAGCACAACTGATGTGTTGTTGTGGGGGAGGGGGAAGGCAGCAGGCAGGTGCTGTGCCAGTTGCGCTTGTAGCTCGTACGGCTCCTTCAGTTGCATTTCAAATCAGGTCTGAATGGGCAAGGCCTGACGCAAGGGATGAGTTCCTCGGCACAGCCACCTTAAATCTTGGAAGGCGGCCGGAGCTGGAAGGGAAGGCAGGCATTGCTACGCCATCAGAGTCGTATGAAGCTCTTTTTTGTCTCCTCCTTGTGCCAGGGCCTGCTACCTCGCGGAGAGAAGCCAAACCCGCTGCGGCAGAAGAACGCCAAGGTGAATCACCTGCTAAAAGCCTCGCTCCCCAAACTGCCCAATGTCCAGCTTCTGGATGTGGACGTCGGCTTCGTGCACTCAGATGGCACCATCTCCTACCACGACATGTTTGATTTCCTGCACCTGACGGGAGGGGGCTACGCAAAGATCTGCAAACCCCTCCACGAACTGATCATGCAGCTGCTGGAGGAGACCCCCGAGGAGAAACGAGCCGCCCTGGCCTGAGTAGCTGACGTCGGCATTAGCAGCGTCATCCAGCCCACCCGATCAGTTCTCTCACTGGCACTACAGAATCCTTCTTTCTTAAAGCACTTTCCATTGTAGAATGTTACCGGATGTTCGTACCTAGTGTTTTGAGGGGGAAGGCTAACGTTTAACTGGTCTCGTACGTAGGAGGGCCAGCTTGCTTGGTTTTATTGCAGGAGGAAATTAGCTGAAGAAGAGTTTTACTGTTAAACCATTCCTCGTTTAAACCGAGAACAGGGCTGTCGCTCTGTGCCCCTCTCATGTCTTGTTGCTCTGTGGTTGTCCTAGAACCCTTGTAGCCTGTCCGACAGCCCGCGCGCAGCTCCTGGCTCACCGGTCCCGGCGGGGGGGGATTGTGCTCTGTGTATTAGCCTGTGAACAAGAATCACATTCCACTTGCAAAAGCCAGAACAGATGCATTTTTCCAAACTCGGTCCCACCTTTAAAGTTTTTTTTTCATTTGTTTGTTTAGGTTTGGGTTTCTTGGTTTTTCCTGGGGGGTTTTAAGTGATGCGTGTTGCTTTCTCACTCCTCCTTTCTGAAGCAGCGTGAAACTGGAGTTCCGAAAGGTGAAGAAGCAAACGGTTACCCGAACTTGTGTGACGCTCCCAGGGGCTTGTTCCTGCGCTCCTTTCACGGCGCCCGCTAGCCGGGGGGCCCCCTCCTCCCGCGTAGCTCTCCCTGGGGTAGGCTCATTCCGGTGCTGCTGGCTGGCCTCGTCTCTGCTCCCGTCTGCGCGTGCTGTCGCTCGCTTTTAACAGTTGCTCGGTTTAGGATTTTAGTTGTCCAGTAACCGCCACACAAGGCAGTCGCTTCCTCGCTGCTCTAGAACCAACCTTCTGCTACTCCGAGATGCCCGGGCCACGGGGCTCTTTGCCGTGCTGTTCGTTGTTCTGTTTTCTCTTCTTTTTTTTTAACGTACGCCTGTTGCACCCTTTTTTTTCTAAAGGAAACCCGTATGAATAGCCCCCGTCTGCAAGGCCTAAATCAGTCTGAAGCTTTACAAGGTGTATATTTCTTTATCGCTTCTGTTTTACCTGTATAAACATTTTATTGGAGCAGCTGCAGCCTTTTACAGGAAAAAGCGCAGCCAAGGTGTAGCTTTTCCTGCCCCGGGCGCTGCTCCTTGCCTCTGGCCCAGGGAGGCGGAGGCGCAGGAGCCCTCCTGGGGGGCCTGCGGCTGGGCGGGATTCTGCTTTGGTTTTTCTGTCGTTGTTGTTGCAAGGGCTGGTTGTGCTCTACTGATGATCGTATGGGAACAGCCTTTCACTGAAAAGCAAAAGGTGCTCTCTTTTCAGAAAGAAGCTTGTTTGGACCAGAAAGGCAGAGCCCTAGATGAACAGATAATTATACTTGCCAATAAAACACTTTCAAACGCGCTCTGTCCCTCCTCGGCTTACCTGCCAGAGCTTGGCGGTGCCGCGCGGACCCTGCCGCGGCTCGCACTGCGGCAGCCGGCCGAGAGCCGCCGCCGCGCCTGCTGCTCCTGGCGGATAAGCCGCGGAGGAACGGATGGCTTTGTAGCGGGCACTTCACGCCGTGTTCCGAGTGAGGGGTGTTTAGGTGTCCGGGTTGCTTGCTGTGCCCCTGCTGCAGTGAAGTACAGAGGTACTGTATATAGTCTGTCTGCCCTTTGTTGTAAGGAAGGGCGCTGGTGTTTAATGCCGTCTATAACCTAGCACTGAGAAATGCTTTAATGTCCCCACTCCATTCCCCTCTTCCTGTAGATTTGATCATAGCAGGATTTCTGCCTGGATTGCATGCATAGTGTGTGTTTCGTTTCCAGTATATGTGATCTACACACAGATGAAGGAAAGATGAAGCGTTCCACTTGCCGGGATCAGAAGTAGGAAGTTTTGGAGTGCTGCGGTAGGGGAGGGGTTACGGACCGTCCCCCTGCCGCAGCCCAGGCCAGGGACGTGCCACTCCCCGGGGCTCGTGCGGCCTCTCGCTCCGGAGCTCCGCTGCCTTGCGGGACGGGCTTTGAGGGAACGTGGCTCATGCTTCCGCCGAGATGCTCGCTGGAGAAGCTGGGGCAAGGGAGACTGGAAAATCAGATGTTAAAAATAGGCTACAGTGGAGGATTCCTGGGGAAAGGACTTATCCCACCCCCACGCACCCCTTAGGGGGCGGGATAAAACACACTCTGCTCCCCGTGAGCTTTTCAGGTTTCCAGGCTCATGTGAAAAGGCAGCATGCTAGTTTGATCTGTGCAGCCCTGCTTCCCTCCCTGCTGCCGCTGCACATGGCAAAAGCGATGCTAACCAGGAGCGTAATCTCCAGTAAAAGGCTCTGGCTTCTCAGCTCGGCACCATGGAGCCAAGGCTGTGTTCGGTTGTGAGTCAGCCACACTCGGCAGGGCGCTGAGCGGACTGGGGGGTCTGGCAGGCTCCTGGGCCTTCTGCAGCGTGACTGAGGATGGCTCTGCTGGCTCCACTGAGGCTTGGCTTGCTAAGGTGCCATGCTCCACGCCTGGTTGGTTGCTCGTGGCCCTCCTCAGCTCCCGAAACCATCTCTGATAGTGCTGGCACCACACAAAAAAAGTGAGGGCGGCTCCCCCTCCACTCAGACTGGAGCTCCACTCGTCGCCGTCCTGCTTGCAGCCGCGAGGTTTTGCGGGAGGGCAAGGAGGGGTCCTCCCTTCTCGCTGGCCTGGGACGGAAACCGAGCGCCTGGTCGCAAGACGTGATGACAAGCTTCGGTTCCAGCCCTGGGTGGCCGACATCCCTTGGGGTCGGGGCTGGGCTCCCCCTGCCTGGCCAGCGGGAAGGGTTGGCCGTAAAGAGCCAGGCTACTCCCCCCCATAACCACCGCGGTTGTGTTTGGAGCGGGAGCCCGCCCTCTCCTCCTGCTCTCTCCTCCTTGACTGTTGTCAGTTTCGCGTCGTCAGTTTCACGTCTATTGCAGCAGAGAGGAAAACGAAGCAAAAGATGTGACTGGGAGAGTGTCTTGTGGCATGCCTGGGGACCTGCGAGGAGGAGAGCCCAAACCGGGGCCACAGCCTCCCCCCACGCTGCCCTCCCTGGGCACGCTGCCCTCGCACTGCTCACCGCCCTGAACCTTCCCCGGGACACAAAAAATTGCGATTCTGCTTTGGCAAAAATGCATCGGCTGGTAGAGCTCACTCTGTTAGTGCATATTTCGATATAAATGTCAATGTTTCACCCCACCCTGTTGCAGCCTCTATGTGTGTGTGTGCGCGCCTAGGCGCCCGCGTCTTTCCTTCCCTCTCTGTGTTCCCTTTTGTCTCTGCGGGGCTCGGGGACGCAGCCGGGGCAGCGCTGCCCCACACGGCGCTGCCCCACACGGCGCTGCCAGGTGGACTCCTGCCACAGGCACCCGTAGCGTTCCCTCCCGGGGAGCTTCGGGGTCGTGCTCAACTGGACCCTCCCTCCTCACTTAATACCTGTTCTTTCCCCTGCCCTGCTGGGGGGCATTTTGGGGTTTTTCCTCTCCTTTGGCCGTGCAGAGCTTAGGTCCTGTACCCGAAGCTGTGAGCAGGGCTCTGCAGGCGAAGGTGACCGGCATTCCGGCCCTCGGCAGGACGTCAGCGTGCAGTTGATCACTCGGTGATTTCTTTTCAATGACCCTGAAGTGAACAGGGAGCGCGCTTCGCCACGCAACCTGACCTGCAGTTGCCCCTGCGGAGGCAACGCTTGAGTTTAGGAGTCGGTCAGAGTTCTGCTTCTAGCTCCTGCATGGGCGTCCATCTGTCCCCGAGCAAGTCGTTCCATCTGCTGACAGCGTCACCACCCGTAGCCTGGAAACAATGTGCAGACTGTCTGAAAAGTGCTTTGGGATCCTCGGTGAGAGGACCTATAGAAATAAAAGTGCACAATAGCAGCAGCGCTCTTGTCTCTTTACGTTTGTCCCGCAGAGAACAGAGGGAAACGCGCAGCACAGGTCTTGGATGTCAGCTCAAGCCTAGAGAATGGCTTGCTGCGAGATTGCGCGGGGCTGAGCTTTTGTCAGGGGCTCTACAACCAAAAAAAGCCCCATTTGCAGACACAAAAATGCGGCATCCTGGCCACAGAGCCCTTAGAGGAGCGTAAGGGGGAAGTGTGTCGGTCGCGGGGACGGGCTGTTGGAGGGCGATGCACGCTAAAATGCTGCATGACATCGCTCCCCCGATGAACGGCGCCGTGGAAAAACTTCACGTTACTTCAACCACCGGTGACGAAGGGGAGCCCCGGCGCAGAAACCCGGAGAGGGAAGTCTTCCGTGCCCTGACACGCGCGGAGTCCGGAGGCGGGCAGGCTGGGCGAGAGGCTCGGGCGGGCGGCCAGAGGTGCCGTCTGACCTCACGGGCGCTGGCCGCAGGGGCGCTGCCGCCCGCGGGGCCCTGGCCAAGGGAGGAGTCCCCGCGCCCAGGAGGGACCGGGAGCGGGGTTTCCTCCCGCGGCAGACCAGGGCTGGTCACGGCCCCTGCGTGGCACACCCCGCGATTACCGCGGCAGCTCGTCCGTCCGGACCAGGCGGCCGCACCGACTCATCGGAGCTGGGAGCGGGAGGGCTTGGCGGCGTCCCTGCGGCGCCCGTCGGGCCGGGTCGGGTCGGGTCGCTGGCGGGGACAGCTGGTGGCAGGTAGTCCCTGCCACGTGTCGGCCCCGTGAGCGAGGCCGCCGGCAGCCATGAACACCTCCGGATGCTGCCGGGGCGGACGTGGAGGCTGGGGCGGCCTCGCTCAGCCCCGGGCCCCCCCCAAGCTGGGGGCTCCACAGAGGGACGGGTCCCGTTCCCATCAGAGGGGCACGGGCAGCATCTGCGTGACCCGGGGGGGTTGCCTGGGGCGGGGGGGGGCTGTCCCTGCCCGGCCCCTGGGGCTGGGCACTGCCCCGTGCAGCTGGGGCTCCCCTGCAGGGTCCTGTATGGGGCAGGGGATCCCATACGGGACGGGGCTTCACCTATGGGGTCCCCTATGGTGCAGGGGCTCCCCTACAGGATGGGGCTCCTCTACAGGACAGGGCTTCCCCTGTGGGTTCCCATAAGGGGCAGGGTCTCCCCTGTGGGATGAGGCTTCGCCTGTGGGGTCCTATATGGGATTGGCATCCCCTGAGGAGTCCTATATGGGGCAGGGGCTCCCCTGTGGGTCCCCTATGGGGCGGGGCTCTCCCTAGAAGCTCCCCCGGGGCAGGGGAGCCGCACGGAGCGGGGTTCCCCGGCGGGACGAGGGCTGCCGAGGGGGCCGGTCCCCCCGGGCAGGGGACGCCGGCGCCGCCCGCCGCCGCGTCACTTCCCCAGCCTGGCCCTTTAACGTGTGACGGTACCTGACGTCACCGCCGGCCACCGTGTTTACAGCCGCCTGCGGACCGGGGAGGCGCAAGTACCGGCACCGGCACCGGCACCGGCACCGGCACCGGCACCGGCACCGGCACCGGCACCGCCAGCGCCGCCGGGATCCGACACCGGGCACCGCCGGCGGGCCCCGACCCCGGCGCCGGCCCGGGGCTCCCCCGCAGCGCCCGCCCGGCCCGGGGCGCCCGGCAGCGGCAGCGCCATGGGGCGGGGTGCCCGGGCGCGCCCCGGCTGACCCCCCCGCCGCCCGGCCCGTCACCCGGCCCGCCCGGCGGACCTTGGCCGGCCGGGGATGCTGGCGGGATGGCGGGTCCCGGGGCGGCCGCGCTGGCCCGGGCACTGCTGGCCTGGGCGCTGCTGGCCCTGCCGCCAGCCCTGCCCCAGCCCCGCGGCTCCCCGACGGTGAAGGCGAAGGAGGCCCGCTTCAACACCACCTACACCGACTGGGTGGACGCCAGCCTGCTCAACATCTACGCCTTCAACCACAGCGTCCAGAGGAACAGGGTGAGCCGGCGGGGTGGCCGCTGCCCGCTCCCGCCGCGCGGTCCCCTTCCCCCGGGTCCCCGGAGACGCGGCTTTGGGGCGCGGAGGGCGGCCGGCGGTCCCCGCGACGGGGAGGCATCCCCTGCCACAAGGGCCGAGCAAAGTCCGGGACGAGCCTGCTGCGGCCGGCGCTGCCCGGCCAACGCCTCGCCTTCCCGCTCTCCCCGCAGACGGAGGGCGTGCGGGTGTCGGTGAACGTCCTCTCGGACCACAAGGACTTGCCCGTCCTCTTCGTGGTGAGGCAGAAGGAGGCTGTCGTCTCCTTCCAGGTGCCTCTCATCCTCCGGGGTCTGTGAGTATCGGCGGGGGCGGACGCTGCCCCCCTGCCCGGCCGAGCCGCGAGGACCGGCGGGCGGGCGGGGGTCCCGGCGGGCAGGGCTCGGGGGCGGCGGGCACGGCACAGCTCGGCGGGCGCTCTGCCTGCCCAGGTACCAGCGGAAGTACGCGTACCAGGAGGTGAGCCGCACGCTCTGCCAGCCCCGGACCAAGGCGGAGGTGGAGACCCAGCACTTCTACGTGGACGTCTCCACGTTGTCCCTCAACGCCTCCTACCAGCTGCGGGTCACCCATGTGGAGAACTTCGTGCTGCGGTGAGGGGAGCCCCGCGCCCCGGCCCCCAGCCCTGCGCGGCCGCTGCCTGCCGGGGCTGCGGGCTCCCTCGCTGGCCATCATCCCTTCCCATGCTCTTCGCAGGACAAACCAAAGGTTCAGCTTCAACGCCACGGCAGCCCAGCCGCAGGTGAGGAGGGGCCGGCGTGGCATGGCGCGGCGTGCCGTGGGAAAGGGTCTGCGCCCAGGCCAGCCCAGGGAGGAGAGCACAGCCGCCAGAGCAGTGACGGGTCCTTCCCCCCCTCCCCTAGTATTTCAAGTACGAGTTTCCCAAGGGAGTGGACTCGGTGATCGTGAAGGTGACCTCGGCCATGGCTTTCCCCTGCTCTGTCATCTCCATCCAGGACATCCTGGTAGGTTTGGGTGGTGGGGCCTCCTGTCGGGGCGACCCGTGACACCCGGCAGGGCTGACGGCCCCTCTGCCCCTGCAGTGCCCCGTCTACGACTTGGACAACAACGTGGCCTTCATCGGGATGTACCAGACCATGACGAAGAAGGCGGCCATCACGGTGCAGGTGGGCGTGGGGCTGGGCAGGTAGCGCCGGTTAGCAGAGCTTGCAGAGGTTACTGTGCTGGGGTGGCCCCGCGCCCCCAGGGACCCCCGGCTGGGCTCTGCTGACCCCTGTCTCCCACCCCCCCCCGGGAGGGCCACCGCAGAAGAAGGATTTCCCCAGCAACAGCTTCTACGTGGTGGTGGTGGTGAAGACGGAGGATGAGGCGTGCGGGGGGCCTCTGCCCTACTACCCCCTCTCCAGAGATGCCTCACCAGGTATGCCGGGGGGCTGGGGGAAGCGCCCACCTGTGAGTGCGTCCCTGACACCGCAGGTCGTGTGCTGGAAACATGCTGGGGACAGGGTGAGGGGCGGCGTCCGCAGAGGGCTGAGCCCCTGGCCCGTGCCTTCTCCCAGATGAACCCGTGGATCAGCACAACCGGCAGAAGATGCTGGAGGTGATGGTGTCGCCCACCATAACCTGTAAGCTGGGGAGTGGCTGTTTGGGGGTGGGGGTGCTGGGCTCCGCAGGGGGCCCCGTGGCAGGTCCCCAGGGCTGCCGCTCCCCCTGAGGGCTTGTCCCGGCTCTGGACAGCGGAGGCCTATGTGAGGAGCATGCTCTTCTGCCTGGCCATCTTCCTCTCCTTCTACATCCTCACGCTGCTCATCAGCTGCTGGGAGAGCTGCCGGTGAGTTCCCGGGCGTCGCTGCTGAACCTGTGGGTGCCTTGCCGGCCCACTCCCGGCGCACGGTCCCGGCGCGGTGGGGGCCCTCGGGCGTGCTGAGCCCCCTCGCCACTGGCTGCCGGCACGGCGCTGCTCACGGCCACTTCCCTCGGCAGGCAGCAGAAGAGGAAGGGGCTCCTGGCAGCCATGGACTCGCCCAGCCTGGACACGGGTGAGGGGCTGGAGGCAGCGGCGGCACGTGGCGGGTCTGCCTGCCCGGGGGATTCCCGGTTATTTTGCCCTCTTGAGCCCGTGGCGAAGCCCTCAGTTATGCTGGAGTTCCCCACTTTCCCCCTGAGCTTGTCCCCCAGCTTCCTGGGGACAAATCCCAATGTCAGGGGGACAGGGACGTTCTGGGGCTCGGGGGTCACTGCTGTGGGGCTGGCAGGGCTGTGCTGGGGCTTGGGTGTCTCACCAAGTCTGTCTCTTTCTTTCCATGGCTTTCCGGGGACGCCCAGCTTCTCTACTGGGTAGGTGCCAGCATCTGCTCTGTCCTTGGCTGCAAGCTCGCTCCCGTGCCAGGGCGGGGGCACGGGGCGCTGCCGGCAGCTGACGGGGACCCTCCTGCCTTGCAGGGCATGCCCGCAGCATCCCCAGTTCCTTCCTGGGCCATGCCACCTACAAAAGCTACGGTTACGGCTCCTTCGGTGAGTGCCGCGTGCCGTCCCTCACCTCCCTGCCTGTCGGCAGGCAGCCGTGCCCACCTTGTCTGGCCGTCCTTGCTGCAGGTAACGGCTCCTCCAGCAGCGCTGAGGGCACCATGGACAGCATGGGCTCGGCAGAAGTCCCCTACAGCTACGTGGGTGAGTCCCGGGGCAGTGGTGCGGCGGCTGGCACGGCTGCAGCCCTGCAGAGCCAGCGTGCCTGGGCAACACCGGGCTGCCCCGACAGTGCTGTGCTGCTGGCAGCATCCCGGCTCTGCCCCCTCCATCTCCCAGGAGGGGTTCCTGGGTGCCAGCCCCTCCGTGCAAGCCCGCAGCGGGGTCTCCATCGGCGCCGCCAGCCAGCGGGGCGGGCACGCGCCGGGGAACCCCCCAGGGGCTCGGCCCCGTTCCTGCTCCGATAACTCTGGCTTTCCTTTGAAGGGCAGGAGCAGTTCAAGCGGCGCACGCCCTCCGCCCCGATGAGGCCGCTGAGCATTGCCATGGGTAGATGCTGGAACTGGGCAGGGACGGGCCAATCAAACCAAAATCTGCCCTGCCCCAAGCTTGCGCCCAGGGTGCTGAGCACCTCTGCTCCCTCCTCCTCTCCCTCAGAGCAATGGCAGCCACCCGGCAGCCCCTGCCATGGCCCAAGAGGCTGCGGGGCAGGGGGAGGACAGCGCCCTCCCGGCCCCCAGCTGACCCCAGCCCAGCAGGGGCCCGGGGGACCGGGCCCGGGGTGATGCTCGCCCGTGCCAGCCCAGCCAGCGTGTGTCCCTGGGGCGTGGGCCGTGCGGGGGTCTGCGCAGAGCTGGAGCCTGTCCCCGGCATGAGTTGGCAGCTGAGCGGTTAATTGGGGGTGATTGGGGTCCCGTGGGATGGGCACCGAGGTGGGCTCGGGCTCGGGGCTCTGCTAATGGCCCCGGCTCGGCTGCAGGGGAGCGGTCGCTGGAGAATGTGGCCGGCCGGCCGCGCGTGGACTCGCTCAGCTCCGTCGAGGAGGACGACTACGACACGCTGGCCGACATTGACTACGACAAGAACGTCATCCGCACCAAGGTGCGTCCCGCCGCGTGCCCCCCGGCCCCCCGGCCCCCGCTGGCTGCTGCCCACCAGCCGGGGCGAGCCCCTCCACCTGCCTCTCCTTCCAGCAATACCTCTGCGTGGCCGACCTGGCCCGCAAGGACAAGCGGGTGCTGCGGAAGAAGTACCAGATCTACTTCTGGTGAGTGGGGGGCGGTGGGGACAGGGGGCACAGAGCAGTGTCCCAACCCAGGGTGGGTAGCAGGACCCCCTGACGCCCCCCTGCCTCTCCCAGGAACATCGCCACCATCGCTGTCTTCTACGCCCTCCCCGTCGTCCAGCTCGTCATCACCTACCAGACGGTAAGTGGGGCCACAGCAGCAGCAAATGGGGAGCTGTGGGGGCTGTGGTCCCCTAGTGTGCTCCCCAGCCACGATGGGGACGTCCCTGGGCGTCCCCCGTGTGCCCACGTCCCGCCGCCGCCTGCTCTCACCGTGCCCGCGCGCGCAGGTGGTGAACGTCACCGGCAACCAGGACATCTGCTACTACAACTTTCTGTGCGCTCACCCGCTGGGGAACCTCAGGTGGGTTCAGGGGGATGGTGGGCGGGTGGGGGTCCCCCACACGTGAGGCAGGCCTGCGGTGGGGCCCTGGGGAGGGAGAGGGGTCTGCAGCACCCACGTCCGGACTGCTCCCCTCGCAGCGCCTTCAACAACATCCTCAGCAACCTGGGCTACGTCCTGCTGGGCTTGCTCTTCCTGCTCATCATCCTGCAGCGGGAGATCAACTACAACCGGGCGCTCATGCGCAACGACGCCCACGCCCTGGTAAGGGACGGGCGGCCGTCGGGCTGCGTGCCCGGGGGGGTCTCAGCCGCCCAGGACCCCCGCTGCCCCTCCCTCCCCTCCCACCCCCAGGAGTGCGGCATCCCCAAGCACTTTGGGCTTTTCTACGCCATGGGCACTGCACTCATGATGGAGGGGCTGCTCAGCGCCTGCTACCATGTCTGCCCCAACTACACCAACTTCCAGTTCGGTGAGTGCCCCCCTGCCCGCCGCCACCCGCGCCGGGGCCACCCCCACCCCGCTTACCACTGCACCCCCCCGCAGACACCTCCTTCATGTACATGATCGCCGGGCTCTGCATGCTGAAGCTCTACCAGAAGCGCCACCCAGACATCAACGCCAGCGCCTACAGCGCCTACGCCTGCCTGGCCCTCGTCATCTTCTTCTCCGTCATCGGCGTGGTGAGTACGGCGGGTGCCAGTGGGGGCGGGGGGCGGCCGGTCGCCCCCACAGCCTGCTGCCCGCCGCCCCCTCGCCCTGCAGGTCTTCGGCAAGGGGAACACGGCCTTTTGGATCGTCTTCTCCATCATCCACATCGTGGCCACCCTGCTGCTCAGCACCCAACTCTACTACATGGGGCGCTGGAAGCTGGGTGAGGCAGGGGGCACCGCTGCGAGCGGGGCGGGTGGGGTTGGGGACAGTGTGGAGATGCCCCCCGGCACAACCTCTCCTCTCCCACAGACTCGGGCATCCTGCGCAGGATCCTGCACGTGCTGTACACGGACTGTGTCCGGCAGTGCAGCGGGCCCATGTACGTGGTGAGTGTTGGCACTGCGGCTCGCAGCACTGGGCTCCCCGCCTCCACGGAGACCCCGCGGGGGGCCCTCCCTCCCCGAAGCGGCCGGCTGCCCGCCCCTCACAGCCCCCTCTCGCCCTTTGCAGGATCGAATGGTGCTCTTGGTCATGGGAAACATCGTCAACTGGTCGCTGTAAGTGCGGAGCCGGGCACGGTCCAGACCCTGCACTGCTTCTCCCAGCCTGGCCCGACACCCTCCCAGCTGCAGACCCCTCCGCTGGGGCTGGGCTGAGGACCGCCAGCTCGTGACAGCTGTGAGCTGAGCACGGCAGGTTCCCACCATAGCTGCAGCAGCCCTGGCGTCCCCACGTGCCGCCCGATCTCCTGGGGGCTGCCGGGGTGTCTAGGGGAAAGCAGGGTGCAGGGGTACAGTGGGCGGGGGGACGCCCCAGGCTGCGCTGACCCCGCTGCCTGTCCTTGCCTTCCCAGCGCTGCCTACGGCCTCATTGTCCGCCCCAATGACTTCGCTTCCTACCTGCTGGCCATCGGCATCTGCAACCTCCTCCTCTACTTCGCCTTCTACATCATCATGAAGGTGGGAGGCAAGCCCTGGCCCTGGCGTGGCTGTGCGGGCGCTGCGTGCCCGGTGGGAGGGCAGGGCAGGGACGGGCACCCCTGCCAGCGCCCGCCCGCGCGTTGACACTGGCCTTTCCCACAGCTCCGCAGCGGCGAGCGCATCAAGCTCATCCCCTTGCTCTGCATCATCAGCACCTCCGTGGTCTGGGGCTTTGCCCTCTTCTTCTTCTTCCAGGGGCTCAGCACCTGGCAGGTGAGTGGGGGCGCGGCGCGGTGGGGCAGGCGGGGGGGGGCACCGGCCGGTGCGGTGACGGCTGGCCCTGTCCCCAACAGAAAACGCCGGCCGAGTCCCGGGAGCACAACCGTGACTGCATCCTGCTCGACTTCTTTGATGACCACGACATTTGGCACTTCCTCTCCTCCATCGCCATGTTCGGTTCCTTCCTGGTAGGTGGTGGCCGCCGGCGGCACGGCTGCCGGCAGCCCCTGGCTGCCCTGGCTCACCGCAGCCCTTGGTCCGCAGGTGCTGCTGACGCTCGACGATGACCTGGACTGCGTCCAGCGGGACAAGATCTACGTCTTCTAGGGGCCCGCAGCCGCCCGCTGCCCTGGGACTGTGCCAAACACCCAGCTGCAGCCCCTGGGAGGGGGCACGTGCCGGTGCGGCTGTGCCCCTGGGGAGGGATGCCCGTGCTGCGGGTCCCACCAGCCACTCCGTCCCCCTCCCCGTGCAGCCCGGGGGTCCTGGTGTGCCTCTCCCCTGCGGCCAGGTCCCTCCCTGGCCCTGCGCGCCCATTCCTGGGGCTCATGGTAGCCAAGAACGGGGCTGGGGGGCCGCCGAGGCACCCATCCTTGGTGGCAAGAGACACTGGAAAAGGTGCTGCTGCTGCTGCTCTGTGTCCGTTGTCCCG
Organism: Phalacrocorax carbo; assembly: GCF_963921805.1. Classification (NCBI taxonomy): domain Eukaryota; kingdom Metazoa; phylum Chordata; class Aves; order Suliformes; family Phalacrocoracidae; genus Phalacrocorax; species Phalacrocorax carbo. Next base: position 7,808,772 of record NC_087533.1, on the reverse strand, counting down.
CGGTGCGGGGGCCGGGGCGAGCGCCGTGCCAGCAGCCCCGTGGCCCCCCGAGCATGCGGGTGCGGGTCTCTCTTCAGTGCCTGAGTCGTGTGGGTGGGAGGTGGGGTGCGTGTGCCCGGCGCGGTGGCCGGAGAGACCCCACTCGCGTCTCCTTCCCTTCCATGTCCCAGGAGGGTGTCGGACGCTTGTGGCCCCCGGTCGCGGCTCCCCACCAAGGCTGTCGCGTGCTCTCCGTGCGTGGGTCTGCTGGGAAGGGACTTGCATTAAAGTGTCTGCACTTTGCCTGTGCCTGTTGCCTCCTGCCTGGGCAGCGGGAGCCTGGGGGTCCCCAGGGGTCCCCGAGGGTGCAGCGGGGGTGGCGGGCTCTGCCCTGCTGGGCTGCTACCAGATGTCAGCTGCACTCTGCTGTGGTGCCAGCTCCTCCTTCCCACTGGGACTTTGGGATAAGAGGCAGCACTGCTGCTGGCCTCCTGCCCTGGAGCCCGCCTGTGTGGCACAGGGGCTGCAGGAGGCAGGTCTGGGGGGGTGGGGGTGCTGGCAGCCCCAAGGGGGTTAGGGATGCCCAGGGGGTCCCACTTCACGGGGCTGTGAGGGTCCTGGGAGGCTGGGGCTCCCCTTGGCACCGCAGGCTGCTGCCAGTGCTGCTGACTGCCTCACTGCACCCTGGCCCTGGTGCCCGGCTGGGGCAGGGTGAAGCCCGGGGGAGGCTGTGGGGTGCCCAGGCGTGATGCCCGCAGGATGCCCGCAGCCTCGCTGCTCTGCCCCGGCCAGCCCCGAGCAGGGCACGCCGAGGGCTGTGGGGCCGCCCGGGCGGCCGTGCCCCCGCAGCAGCCCCGCAGCAAGCCCCGCTCAGCCGCCCCAGCTCGCCGGCAGTGAGCGCACGGGGAAACCAGCCATGAAGTCAGGGCAGAAACCCTCGGCGGCTCCTACGCCCGGCCGAGCGCTTGGCTATAAAAGGACTTACTCCATCAGCCCCCGGCCCCGCTTCCTCCCTGCCCCCAAGCCCGCTGGGGAGGAAGCATGCGGGGAATGCTTGGGCACGGGCCTTAGTCGCTGATTTTCGGAGTCTTTCCCCAAATATGGTGCCTGGGCCAGAGTCATGGTGCGCTGCGGGGCTGGCGCGCCGCGGGAGGGAGGGCTGGGGGGGGGCTGGCCCCTGGGCTGCACTGACATCACTGTCCCGGCGCCGGCCTTTTAGCACAGGGTCGGCCTCCTAACTGTGCAGTGTGCTGGCTCCTGCGCAGAGCATCACCCCTCGCCTCCGTGAGCAGCCGCTTGTAAGTCCTGCTGCGGGGGGGGGGCAGCGGGGAGGGTCCCCAGGGTGGGGACACCGACCCCTGGCGTGGGGGTGCTGCTCCCTGGGACGGGCACCCTGAGCCCGGGATGGTGACGCTGCTCTCGGGACTGCGATCCTGCTGCCTGGGTGGGGATTGTACTCCTCTGACTGGGACGGGGGTGCTGCTCCCCGGGACGGGGGTGCCGCTGCTTGGATTGCAGCGCTGCTCCCCGGACGAGGGTCAGGCTCCCAGGAATGGAAGCTGCCGCTCGGGCTGGGGACACCGCCGGGGTTCTGTGCCGCTCCTGCTCCTCAGGACCGCGTTGCCGCCGGGGCTGCGTGGCTGCGGGTCGGCCGGGCTCAGCGCCGCGGCGGCTGTCGGGGCCGTGCGGGGCTCGGTGCGGGGCTCAGGGGAGCGCGAAGGGGGTTCCAGCCTCCGCTTGCCCGTTGCTGCCTGGCACCTCGGTGGGGATGGGTGACGGGCAGGGCTCTGGTGTGCGCGGGGGCGGCTGGCGGCCGGTGGCCACTGCCGTGTGGCCGAGGGAGCCGTGACCGGTAAATCTGGGGTCTGCATGCGATCCCCCTGTGGCGGCCCGGGCCAGGGCTCGGGGCACCCGGGGTCAGGGCACAGAGTGGAGCTGGCTGCGGCACTGCGGGACGTGCCTGGCGGCCCTCCTGCTCCGGGCGCAGGCTGCCCCTGCATCGCCGGCAGCAAGCGGGGTCGGCATCCTCCGCTGCACCGAGCTGTGCCCGGTCTCAGAGCCCACCCTGCAGGAGCCAGCGGTCGGGGCGAGCCCGCCCGGGGCAGGGCGTGGATGTGGGGGCCGAGCACACGGCCCTGCGAAGGCACGGCCCCGGCACTCAGTGGCTCAATGCCAAGCAGGGGGCTGTGCGGGAAGGAGCGAGGCCAGCTCCGCTGAGGGCTTGGCTGCCGGCTCCCAGCGCCTCTCCCTCCTCCCTGGCACCCTCCGGCCCTGCCCGCAGCAGCTACCTGCCATCTCTGCCCGCAGCATGCCCTTACAAGGGCACGGGCACGGCTCCCACCGTCACCCTGCCTCGCCTGCCCTCCTCCCTGGCACGGGGACCTGCCGTGCTGAGGCCACCCCACGGCACCACGGCCACCCTGCCCCGGCACGGCATGGCCACCCCTCCATGCCACGGCCACCCAGCGCTGCCCTGGTCACCCTCTGCCACCTGGCCCCCTCTGCTCAGCAGCCCCGCTGCTGCTGCCCGAGGGCATGGCCACGCCAGGGGCGTTCACGCGTGCCAAGAGCTGGCAGGCAGCTGAGCAGGCGGGGGAGCGGGATGAGGCTGCTCTCCTGCGCAGCCTGAGCCGGGGAGTGGGAACGAGGCACCCCTGCTGGGACGGGAGGTGTCTGTGGCTCATGGCCATGCACTCACCTCCAAATGTGCCTGGACGGAGCCAAAGGGCTGTTGCGTGTCAAGGGAAGAGCCAGGAGGAGGGCGCGTCCCCACCACACCAGGGTGGGAGGTAGATGCTGCAGGGTGCTGAAGTGGCCGCGGGTCCACGGGCAGGGGGACAGCATCTCCACAGCCTGACAGTCCCTGTCCCACCGCCAGGTCTCCCACCCGCTGCAGACATGGCGAACAAGGGCCCGGCGTACGGCATGAGCAGGGACGTCCAGTCCAAGATTGAGAAGAAGTACGACGACGAGCTGGAGGACCGGCTGGTGGAGTGGATCGTGGCGCAGTGCGGGGCCGCGGTGGGTCGCCCCGAGCGGGGCCGCCTGGGCTTCCAGGTCTGGCTGAAGAACGGCATCGTAAGTGGTGGGGAGGCCAGGCGCCCACGCTGCCCGCCATCCCTAGGGCTGGGTGGGCAGCCGGCGGGGAGCTCCGCAGCCGGCGGCACGCGTGGCAAGCCCAGCCTCTCCTCTGCTGCAGGTCCTCAGCAGGCTGGTGAACAGCCTCTACCCTGACGGCTCCAAGCCCGTCAAGATCCCCGACACCCCTCCCACCATGGTCTTCAAGCAGATGGAGCAGATCGCCCAGTTCCTCAAGGCGGCTGAGGACTACGGCGTGGTCAAGACGGATGTGTTCCAGACCGTCGACCTCTTTGAAGGTGTGGGCGGGCGGGTGGGGGGCAGCCGGGGCTGGGGGGGGCCGGGGCTGCCGCTCTGCGCCCGTCCTCACGCCTCTCCATCCCTCGGCAGCCAAGGACATGGCGGCAGTGCAGAGGACGCTGATGGCCCTGGGTAGCCTGGCGGTCACCAAGAATGACGGCAACTACCACGGGGATCCCAACTGGTTCATGAAGTAAGTGGGCGAGCACGGCCCTGGGCGTGGGGACTCCCCCTGCCCGGCAGCGCCCGGGAGCACAGGGGATGCTGCGCTTCTGGCTGGGAAGCGATGGTGGCTGGGGACCCCCTTGGGGAATGGGGGCTGCCAGGCGCCCTGGGGTTGGGACGAGGGTCCGGCCGCCTGGGGGGATGCGGATGCCGCATGGACTCTCCCTCCACCCCGCAGGAAAGCACAGGAGCACAAGCGAGAGTTCACCGAGAGTCAGCTGAAGGAGGGCAAGAACGTCATCGGCTTACAGATGGGGAGCAACAAGGGGGCATCACAGGCAGGCATGAGCTACGGCCGGCCTCGGCAGATCATCAGCTAGGCAGCCCCCCTCGCCGCCCCCAGCCCTCCCGCCGCTGGGAGAGCAGCCCCAGCCGGGACCTCCGTCTTCGCTTCCCCTGGCCCAGCGCGCCGCGGCCGCCCGAGCGCCGGCGGCCACCACCGCCCCTCACCAATTGGTATTTATTGAAAAGAAAACGCCAGCCAGCCCAAACGACCCTTCAGCGCGACCAACGGCAGCACGTGCCCCTCGCGCGGCGACGCACCCAGCCTCGGGGACGCCGGGGCAGCCCCGCCACGCTCGCGCCGTGCCCCGGGCGGCCTCTCCCCTCCGGCCTCGCACGCTCCCGCCGCACCCCCGCGAGCCCCGCTGCCAGCCGGCCCCGGCCCCGCCGCGCTGCGCTTGCTGGCACCCGCGGGTGCCCCGCCGCCCTCCCTGGGACGGCGGGTGGGAAGGGCGCGCGCCCCAGCCCCCGGAGCCGCCCCGCCTGCCCGCAGCCCTGCACGAGCCCCGCGCCACTGCCGCAGAGCGCCTCGCGAACGGGGAGGAAAGGAAATTGGCCTTGGTTTTGTACTTCGTTTTTGTCAAAATTAAAAGGTTATTCATCTAGCGTGGCCTGACGAGGTTTCCTCCCGCCCGCCCCATCGCCCCCGGCCAGCGGTGCCCAAAAAGCCGAAGCCACCCTCTGTAGAAGCTGCTCAGGTCGCCTGGGCCACGTCCGCAACTTCTTCCAGCTCTGAACCTGGGAGAACCAGAGCTGGGACTGGGGCTTTCCCTGCCCAGCTCCCTCGGCTCCCGGGAAGCAGCGCCGGCTCCTGGCCCAGCCTCCCCGCAGGCCCTGGGCCTGGAGGTGCTGGGTGACTCATCTTTCCACAGCGGGAAAGGGCTGGGAAGGCAGAGCAGCGACAGATGGGGGAAAGGAGGGTTTTTAAGACTTTATTTGGAAAGCTACACAAAAGGGCTCTGCTGATTAAAAAACAAACCCCAGCTTTAAAAAAATAAACCACCGAACCCAAAGGCGCATGAACAAGCCAACCCTGCTCGCAGATGAGCCGCTGCCAGAGCAGCTCACCCTCCCCTTCCCTGCCCAAAGCAGGCATCGCCCCCCACCTCGCCCCTCCCGGGCGCTGCGCGTAAGCTGATGCCCCAGCAAGCGTTGGGGAGGCAACTGGGGGAAGTGGCCGCAGCGAGCTCGCACTGCCACGACCCCCGCGGCCGGAGGTGCTGCTGTGCCCACCGTGGCCGGGAGAGCCCCGTCCTGCCCCTCAGCAGGACGGCCGAGAAAGCCCTGCTGCCTCCTGCCTCCCCAAGCACAGGGCTGCTCGCGTGCCTGCGGGACACGAGGAGGAGGTGGCGGGGTCAGAGCACAGGGGACAGGGAGCAAACGCTGCTTGGAGATGGGCAAAGCGACTCTCCGCTTCTAAGCTGGGCGTGACTGGTGGGTACTGGCCAGCTCGTAGCCCAGCAGGGCAGGGAATGACAGCGCTGTGGGGTCCCTGCCTGCAGAGGCAGCTGCCGGGGGCCCTGCCACATTTTCCAGGCTCCCTCTGCAGAACCTGGGGCCAAAGCAACGTTTCCTCCCCGCACCGCAAGGCCGCAGGAGCTGTGGCGTGCAGGGGGCTCCGCGCATACCTGCGCCAGAGCCACCCCGCGCACAGGAGGCGTCGGCGTGGGGCCTTGCTCCACGCACAAAGGGAAGCCCTGAGTGCCGCTGCAGGGCAGGCTCCCTTAGGAATGAGTTTAAGGCTTGCTTTGTTTTCCAGAGCGAGGGAAAGGGAAGCTCCCCTTCCGCTGCCAGCACTCTCTTCTTGTTTCTGAGCCACTTCCAACACCACCTTCCGCAGGACACATGGCAACGGTCCCCGGTGGCTCAGGAAGCCTCTGCTGCCCGTGCTCGGGAAGGACGTACCGAGTGGGAGAGACCCAGCCCAAAGCCCCTGCCCCAGCTAGCATGTCTGGTGCTCCCTGTCCTCAGAGAGGAGCTCGGCCGTTGCCTCCCGGCCCAGGTACCCTGCCCCGGCAGGGGCCGCCTCGTGGAAGCTGGCAGCTCTGGCGCTGCTGGGAAGTTTCGGGTGGGTGGGGGTCCAGGACCCCTCCTCCCCCTCACCCTCCTGGGCAGGCTCTGGGTGCTCACACTCCACCTCGCCATCCTCGATGTCCTTCTCCCGGTAGAGCGGCACAGACTCCATCTCCAGGCCGCTCTCCAGGGCTCTGTGCTTCCCTCCCTGCTGGTACCATTTGCAGGCAGCTGAGCCATTGCAGGTCAGGTCAAGCCCCACGTTGTTCCTGGTCAGGCAAACCTCCAGCATGTAGTAGAAAGTCCAGAACACGGCAAAGCATCCCAACAGCAGGAGGGTCTGTGGAGGAGGAAACCCCTTAAGAGACAAAGCCCTCAACCACTGCGGAGCCCTGCTGTCGCCCAGCAGCGAGGGCACGGCCCCCGGAGGATCAGCGATGCTGGCTCCTGCTCCTCCGGTCCCTCCTGCAGAGGACAGGGTCTCCAGCCGCCGCTTCCCTGGCCCGCAGGCAGGCTCACCTTGAGGGTGTTGGCTGTGATCGTGTAGTGCTGCTCCTCAGGGATCTCCAGCCCTGGAGGGCAGGGCAGGGAGAAGTCGCTGCTCAGGTACTGCCCGCTCATGGCTTCCTCCAGCAGCCTAGGGGAGAGAGGCAGCCCGTGAGGGTCCCGCAGGCAGGACTGCTGCCGGGAGGCTCCCAAATGCCCACAAAGGGTCTGGAGTGCCCCCTCCACCACTGAGGGTTGCCCTCCCGGGTCAGACCCAGCCAACAGCCCCCAGCTCCCCTGCGCGGCATACCGAGGGCAGCCCCAGTACCCCATGGCAGGGGCCAGCAGCAAGGCTGTGGCCTCACCCTGCCGTGCACTCTCTGCAACACTGCTCCAGCCAAGCAGCACCTGCTTCTGATAACATCCCTTAGCCCTCCATCTCCTGTCTCCCCCCAAGACCACGTTGTGGTGTCCCACCTCTGCCGTTCCTTCATCTCTGCTGGGGACCAGGAGGAGCCGTACAGGGTCAGCTGCCACTGCCTCAAGGTCCCAGGCCTCAGGCTCTCATCTCCTGGGGAAGAAACAGGTTGGAGCAGTGGGGAACTCCCCCAGCCGGCTGGGTGGCACCACGTGGAGCCAACCCGTGGCCGCCCAGGTGCTGAGCTGGCAGCTCCCCAGGACGCGGTACGGAGCTGCTGCCGCCGCCCCGGGGAAGGCAGGACTCACCGATGTCCCTGATGACCAGCCTGTACGTGCCCTGCGCTTCCTCGCCCCAGCACCGGACCGTGGAGAAGGTCCAGTCAGCAAAGCCATTGGGGTCCCTGCCAAAGGGTGAGGAGAAACAACCCGTGAGAGGGTAATGCAGCCCAAGCTGCAAGGCTGGACATGGGCCATGGCCTTCCGGCTTGGGGCCAGCTGGGCTGGGCGTCCTGCCCTGCCGCGGGAGTGCCTCCGCACCCCCGCCCCCTTCAGTGCTTACGAGTCCATGCTCCTGGTGGTCCCTATCAGGGACATCATGCCGCTGGGGCAGAAGAGCCTGATCTCCAGGTTGCCGCGGCGGGGGTGGGTTATGGTGACGGTGACCGCCACATGCTCCAGGGTTCTCATGCCGGAGAGCTCCAGGTCAGCGGTGGTGACTGGTAAAGGGAAGGCAGGTTTTGCTGAGGCTGGCGGCCAGGATGGAGTCCCCAATTCCAGCTGGCCCCAAGGGCTGCTGTGCCACTTAGCAGGACACACGCGCTCGTCTCTGCCTCCTCCCAGCTGCCCCCGTGCACGTGTGCCCCAAGAGCAAGAGGCAGGAGCCAGGGCAGCCACACCCCAGGCAGGGAGGCTCTGCCAAGCGCCTGGCAGTGAAGCCGCGCTGCGCTCGGAGGCCTGGCCCTTGTCCACGCTCTGCAAGGAGACTCCTCGCCTTCCTGAGCTGGGCCACCTGCACACCTCCCCGGCTAGCACAGGTAAGGGCACCCTGGCACGCTTCTTCCCGGGCACCTCACGTCGTGCTTGGGCTGCTTGACACGTGCCGGGAGAAGTCAGGTCCTCCCAGATCAGAGGTGCAGGAGGCACCTGGTACTGGCTGTCCTCTGCCCGCAGCTGTGCCCTTTGTTCCCTCCCTGAGCTCAGCCAGGACCAGGCAGGGCGGAAACAATGGTGAGACAGGGGTGAGGAGGAGGTGGTGAGGAAGGAGGGGTGAAAGGCAACAGCAGCGTTAGCAGCAGGAAAGCTGACTCCTGGGCATCTCCCAGCACGTCCCAGGGCAGGAAGATGATACAAACCCACGCTTTCCTCTGCTCACAAGGAGGGAGCCAGGCACGCCTCCCTGCCCTTGCATTTACCAGCAGCCTCTTGCCTGCCGCTGAATCCTCATTGCACAAGTGGGGCCCAGCTGCTGCCTACACGACTGGTGCTGCTGCCCCACGGGCTCCCTGACATCCAGCTCTTCCCTTGGCCCTGACTCACAGCTTGCAGGTTCGGGAGCCCACCCAGAGCGCTTTGGCCAGTGAAATAATACCCTGTCCTGCATCAAATCCTTCCTGCCCTGGGTTTGTGCCAGCTTTTGGAAGCCCTGGAGGCTGCTCTGAACCCACAGTCACACAGGAGCCAGGTTTGGAAGAGGACCAGGATGAGAAGCCTGGCACCCATCTCAAGCCCTTCGCAGCTCAAGGGATGCTCACAGCCCCGGAGCTGCTAATGATAGCGCAGGAAATGCTTCAGAGTGGGTTCCAGCCTGTGGCTTGGCCTCCTCCCGGCAGCCCAGCCGAGCGGCAGGTGGGTGCTCCCCAGCACCTCTTCAGCGGGGAGGCAGGGGCACCCCAAGGCCGGGTGGCCAGGACACCCCCTGGGGCCACATGGGGAAAGGGTTAGCCCTGAGTCAGCCTGTACCTGGGGACAGTAGTGCCCCGGCCGCACGTTCCTCTGCAAGTGCTTCTCCAAAGCGCCTCTCTTCTGACTCTGCTGGCTGCCCAGCTTCCAGCTCACCACTCCTTTTAGGGCAGAAGGAGCTGCTTGACCCCCAACCTTCTCAGTGGCAGAGAGGGGCCAGCCTGAGGAGCAGGGTGTCACCCCTCTGTCCCGCTGGGGCCCTGCGGTTCTGGTACCTCCAAGGCAGCAGCCGGGCAGGGATGGGAGAGGCAGAGAATGCGTGCCCAGTGCCTGCCCAGCATCTCCTCAGCCGGCGGCAAGGAGGGGAGGGCCAGGGCCACCTGCAAGGGTGTGCTGGCATGCCGAGCACTGAACTCTTTCCAGAGGGAACTCTATCCTGTGGAACAGCCTCCGGGCGCTGCCAGCCCGCAGCACCTCTGCCAGGAGCTGCAGCTGGGGCAGCAAGGGCTGCAGGGCCACCGGCCCCCTGCGACGGCATCTTCGGTGGGACAGCGAGGGGGCCGGCGGCCCAGCCTCAGCATAAGCAGCTGTGCCCAGCCAGAGAGCCAGGCCCTGCTGGGGGGCCGGGAAGGGCTTGGGGCTGAGCTCTCCTTCCCACTGGTAGCAGCCGGAGCAGTGCCTTGTTTATGTGGACAGAGGCTGGCCAAGTCAGGAGCTGGAGCATTACCTAAAATGGTCAAAGCCAGACGAGCAGGTCTGGCTGCTGCCCAGCCCAGCCATGCTCGCAAATGCCTGTCTGGCTCCTCAAAGGCATCAATCTAGGGATGCAGTTATCAGGGAGGGGACCACATCCACAGACACACAGATCCCCTGGGGAAGGGCAGTGGAAAGAGAGAGGAAAAAGCCTGGTCAGCCCAACACTTAACCCCTTTGTGGCCTCGCACAGCCCAGGGCTCACCCTGCCAGGCTGTCAGCATGCCCAGCTGCGCCCCACGCCACCGGGAATGGGCTGGATCCCTGGCCTCAGTGCATACGGGCACGTGCTCTCTCGTGGCACACCTGCTCTTACCATTCCAGGTGACCTCCAGCTCCTGCGGGAGTAGCGGGATGCTCCTGCCCTCCTTCAGCACCGGGCTCACGTACGAGGCGAGGTACGGGACGGACTCCCAGATCTGTCAGGGGAAAGGCGAGAGGATTTAGCACAAGGTTGCGCCCTCCCTGTGCATCTGTCTCGCAAGCTGCTCCTCTCTGTAGCACACACGTGGATGTGGGCCCAGCTTGGGCTCAGGCCAGGGGGCCTCTCCCAGCGCTGCTCTGGGGCACGCAAACCCCAGCAGCATGCACGGGCTGCGGCGAGCACCGCAGGGCTGGAGAGGAGCGCCCGCACGCCTAGGAGCAGAAGGAAAGTGATGCCCCGTGGGCTAGAGGGGCTGACTGAGGCTCAGGACTCCCCAGCTCTGGGTTTGTCTCCACCACCACCTGAGTGGTTTTGAGCAGTTACTTGAAGCCATTCCATTTCAGCCCCAGGCACAGCAGGGCAGGAAACATAGCGGAACCCCAAGCCCTGCAGGAAGAGAGAGCAGCCTGGAAATCCCTGTGGAAGAAGGGGCATTGCTGGCAACCGGCAGCGACCAGGCACAGCTGTGCGGTGCTCTACGCACGAGTGAGGACCGAGTGCCAAAGGGATGTGCCCTGGTCTCCATACAACTGAAGGCACAGGGAGGAAGAGATGGGGGTGGCCCTGCCCGCTCTGGCCACACCGCTCCCTCGGCAGCCCCAGCAGCCTCCAGGATGCGGAGCCCAGAGCTGCCAGCTGAGAACACCCCATTTCCTCGGAGCATGACGCCCTCCCTGGAGCCCACCGCGTGGGGAGGAAGGTGCTGGGGCTGCTGACGAAACTCCCCAAGCCATGAATCAGAGCTGTCGTCTCCCACTAGTGAAGGCTCTCTCCCATGGCTATATATAGTGCTGAGAGCGCAGCAGCTCGGGGGCAGGTTTCAGACATTGCCAAAAGCCTCATTACTTCATAACTAAAGCAGCCTTACAGCGAGGGCTGGCAGGATGATGGCCAAAGTGCTGGCCCTGAACGGCAACAGTGTCACCCCATGGTGTTGCTGGCACAGGAGCCGTCGCCCGGGTGGGTCCACTCTACCTGCCTCTGGGGCGCACAAGGGGAATTACCTTGGCAGCGTTAACCAGCCTCCAGGCGTTCAGCAAGCCGAAGCCGTGCTGATGGCTATGGCTGAAGCCAGCCTGGTTGATGTCCCACTTCGCGTGACGATCCTCGTACTGAAATGAAACGCAGGGCACCCTTGTTACCTTGGGGGAACCCAGAGCAAAGGGGACCAGGCCCGAAGGGAAGGAGGCTCAGAAATATCCCGCAGCAGCAGGGAAGCAAACCCACATGGCCTTATTAGAAAGAAACAGGTTGACCTTTGTTTGAAAAAAGTCCCAGGACAAACAGGCTTCCCAGCTCCTCAGAAAGGAAATCAAGCAGAATGAAAGGGCACAAATGCCTCTGCTCTGAAACATCCCAGCTGCTCCCTGCCGCCCAAGCCGCAGGCTGTGGGATGGCAGAAGCCTTGGGGAGAAGGAACCAAGTCCTTTAAATCAACAAGAGCTAGGCCAGGGCAGATCTAGGTCCTATCACTTATCAGGTTGTAGTGCTCTGGCAATGCTGGCTTGCAGCTATGGAAAACACTGCCCTGTGCCAAGCGGGTAGAGCACTAGCTGGACAGGGACTCCTGCTCCCCAGAGGGGTGCCGAAGAAGCCCTGTCCCCAAGCCGAATTGGGCAGCTCCAGTCCGTTCCCGCTCCTGCTCTCTGCAGCGAAGCTGTTCTGGCGTTGAGCCGAGCAAAAGGAAGGGCTGTGTTTGCTGCCGAGCTCTCCGTTATGTTTATTTCCAAGAGCCCGACTCTCTGGGGAGCCTGAGGAAAGGCCAGAGCAGGGCAGAGCGCCCCGCTTTCCCACTGCACAGACTGTGGGGTTGCATTGCAGAGATGCGTGCCGGCCCTTCGGCTCCTGGTGTCCTCAGGCGAGGCACGGTTGAGCCCCTGGAAGACCTGTACCCTGGCAGATGGAGGCATTCCTGGAGCAAATACCCCATTTATTATCATGACAGAAGAAAATGCCTCGGCCGCATTCCTGGGAGGAACAAGGGGTGAGGGGAAAACACAATCCCTTTGCTGGGAGCCAGACAACGGAGAGATTTATCGAGGGGCCGGCAGACGTGACCAAAGACGTGCAGAGCAGGACCTCGGCCATCCTGCAGCATCCCTGAAGGGCAGCAGGAGGGAGGGAGGGCCACTTTACCTTGGTGGTGGTGAAGACAATGATGTGCTGGACGTCTCGCCAGGTGAGACACGGCCGCACCTGCAGCATCAGCGCAATCATCCCGGCCGCAAGAGGAGCGGCAGCCGACGTTCCCGTGTGGCCCTCTGTGCAGCCCGTGCCCTTCTGCAAATCCCAGTCTGTCGTCACCTGCCCAGAAAGAGGAGAGGTGCCTCCTGTCAGGCCACCGTTTGCCATGCTGGGGTGGCCGGGATAGGTACTGGAGCGACCAAGCCCGCAGTCCCCGTCCCGAGCCTGGCCCTTGCCACACCAGCTCCACCAGCAGCCTGCGTTCAGCCTGTGACACAACTGCTGGCAAAAGCCCCGGGGACACGGGATAGCTGCCCCCCACGCTACGCAAAGGGCGCGAAAGGTGGGGGTGCTGGGGCCCCCCACCACCGCCCCGGACACAGCTATGAAATGAGCAATGCCCGAGCACGAGAGGCAGACGCAGGGCCAGAGCCGCGCTCCTGGCAGAGAACAAGGGGGATCGCGGAGAGCTTGCCAGCGAGGGCGGCCCGGGCGCCCTGCGTGATGGCCAGGGTCCTCACCTACCGCACGAGCACCCCGGCAGCGTGCGGGGCGGCGCACAAGCTGGTGGGTTTTCTGGACAGCCCTGCAGTGCTGATTTACCGCTTGTGCACTTCTGTCAGCAACGCTCACATAATTTCTATCGCTCTACCACAAGCCTGATGAGGAGGAAAAGATCCCCCACTGGCTGGCTGGACGCCTGAAGAGAAAGCTTGGGAAACTGGGAGTGAGGGGGGAGAAAAGACGGGCAGCTCTCCTGCCCAGCAGTCTGGGTGCCCCCGGCCAGCCCTCTCCTCCAGCACCACGGGCCCCCAGGGGCACCCGATTATTATTTGCTGAGGACAGTGAAAACCTTCCCCACTTCAGGACGCCTTTGGCCGGGCCGAGCTGTCTGTCCCGGGGGAGAGAGGAGCTAACCCAGCCGCCGCTGCACTGCTGCTACGGCAATTACAAGGGCACTTTGTGCAGGCGGTGGTGCCGTTCCCCGTTCTGCCAGGCAGCTGGCCCAGCCAGGCGTGTCTGTCTAATCGTGGCCTGCCCCAGGTGAACAGATGGGAAAGCCTTTGAGCAGGCAGAGGGGCGTGAGGTTTGGCAGAGAGCGGCAATCAGAGCGTGACAGCCCAAGCAGGGGAGGCATTGCTGCACGCAACGCTGGGCCAAAGAGCCGGGCTTCTCCGCGCCGTGCCGGGGCACGCAGCAGGGTTTAAAGGGGACCACAGACACCACCTGCACGCCCCTTCCTAAGAGATTTGCTACAGCAGAAGGAAAAGGAGGGACTGCAGCTGAGTGCTGGTGATCCCCCGCCCAGGGACACCTCCTGCCTCCCTGCAACCACAGGGAAAGGCAAGCTGGGGCAGCAGGGCAGCACCCAGCCCGAACACAGCACACCGAGGCCAGCACCCAAGCCTGACCCCCTTTGTAAAGGCTTTCAGCCAATATGAGGGAGTTCCCTGGGTGCCCAAGGATTCCCCCTCCAGAGGAAAGACATGGTGAGGTGGTCCTAAACCTCCTGCCTGTGTGAACCACAGCTAATCTGTCCGTCTCCCAGCCGCCTCTTCTGCACGGGCAGCTTCCCCCTAGACAGGAGGGAGGAATTTGCAGCACATGAGCTTTCTTTCTCTCTGTGGTTGCTGAGATCAGGCTGGGAGATGGGAGGGGCAGCCAGAGATCCCATCATCCTCCCTCAGCCAAGACCAGAACAACAAGAGCAGGGCAGCAGCAGAGGGAGAGGGTCAGGGATTAGCTGCTGAAAAGCCTGGAAACATTTCCCAGGCAGTTCCTCACCGGGACGTGGGTACCCAGCAAAAACCCATACAAGGTAGGAAGGACAACACCATAGCTCCCAGTTGAGAGAGATGTCCCTGTGCTGGGAGCTGGGATGCACACAGTTCAGCACAGGGCTGAGCAGAGTGGCTCAGGCAGCTTCTCCCTGGGGCAAGGGCATGAAAGCGCCTTTGCAGCTGCTGTTTGCACAGTGGTTAGCTAAGGGTAAGGAAGAGCAGCTTTACACTGCTCTGGACCACAGACGGTTGCTCTGGCCTGTGGGAGCAAGAGCTGAGGCACAGCAGGGACCCAGGCAGGCACTGGTCCCCTCGCCCCTGCTCGCAGCCGGCTCGGCTACCGAGGCCAGACCAGCCCTTGCGAGAAGCTTCTGATTTCAGCCAACATCCGTGAGGCCTTTGGAGGTGATGTCCCTTAGCTCTGCTCCCCACGCGTGAAAACCAGCGCCAGTTCAGGGAGAGGCACACACACCCCAAACTTGAACTCTGCCAATGTTCTCCAGGGTACTGCAGACACGCAGAGAGCCTTGCTGCCTTAGGACCAAAATACCAATCCAAACGAGCTGCTGCTGCTGCTGAAGACAGCTGCTACTCCTAGGGACCTCAGGCTCACCGTAAGGAGTCCTTTACGGATGGACAAGGCGTCCCAGCTGAGGAGCAATGAATGCAGATAGCTTCCTTTGGCGAGAGAGAGGAACTGGGCCTGAACTCAGCAACCTCAGGGGAAACTTGAGCAATTTACAGTTTGGGACCTTCCTCATCTTCACTGCTGACCACCGCGTCACTCCAGCACAACTGGGCCTCTGCAGAGTGACTGCGCAGAGCACAGAGAGCCTCAAAAGAGGCACCGGGAGGTTCCCAAGTTATGCCACCTCACTGCGAGCTGAATGCATCTATCACCCTGTGCTCCCCGCAGGGAGACAGCCCGCGCTGCCAAGAGCTGCTGTTGCCTCCTGTACTTGACTTCGTAACATTCTGCCAGCTGTTAACAACTTCAGCTTGCACTCGGGCACCGCACGTCCTACAAAGAGCACCCTGAGCAGCATAAGCTTTTGGTAGGAAATGCAGCTAGTGCCAGAAGCCGTATTGAATTCTTCCCATTAAGGAAACCACACGAAGTTTATAGTCTGGTAAAAGAAAAAAACCCAGCAGATGGCTGCTGAGAAGTTAACTCTGACATCGCTGAAGCACAGCTAAAGGGCGTTTAGGAGCCCACTATCCTCCAGAAAAAGGGGCATGCAAGTTCTAACATGGCATGGGCTCGCTAAAGGAGCGATCGCAGGACCGGAGGGCAACAGGACGGCTCTCTGGCACGTGCTGTGCCTAGGCTGCGCGTGGCATCTCATCCTGGCTCCCTAAGGAGCACCGGCTCCCGCATTACTGTCCCATAAGGCCAGGGTTCGAAATGAAGGGGCGTTCGAGACCTTCAAAGCACTCTCACCAGCAGCAGGCCTGGGAGAAGCTGGACATAAACCCAGAACTCCCTAACTCCCGATGAAAGTGCAGCAGAGCCCTCGCTGGGCTGCTGTTTCCTTTTTTCCTAGCGTCAGTAGTTTCCAAACCAGCTTGGGACAATTGAAGTTATTTCTGAAAGGAAAAATCAGCACCATTCTGGGTTTTACTTTCCCTGCCACATGAGTCGAGCCATCACTCCAGGCAGATTGTGCCATGCTCTAGTTAGGCAGGGATTCCTGCCCTGGCTCTGGACTGCAAGAGGAGCTTGCCGAGTCCCAGGCAGGCGGCTGAGGAGCCCAGGTTCTCCCTGTTCCCCCAGTTTACCCAGCACGCAGGGAAGCCTGTTTGACAAGCCTGGATTCAGCTCCTCTCCGGCAGGCACAGAGCCCCAGCCGCACGTCCCTGCTTGCAGGAGCACCCTAGGTGTCGTCCCTCAACTGTCAGGCCCCCGGAGACTCCCGAGCACACGCTGCCAACGCTGATCTGCCACTGGGGTGTCGCTGCCTCATTGGCTTTACCCAGAAAGTGCCTCTGGGAACTGCCTGTCCTGATGGGAGACCCTCCCGGTGCCTGCCGAGCCAGGGACAACCCAAACCCAGTCAGGCCTGGGAGCCAGTGACATTTACCTGAAGCTGCCCCAGGGTGGTTTGGGCTCTTGCCGTCCCCACTGGCACCACAGGGCAGGAACGGGTCACAGCCATACAGGCTGGTCAGCCTGACAGCCCCCCAAGTGCACCAGCAGCAAGGGAGGAACACGCTGCGTCAGGCCTGGCGTTGGGGAAAACAGGCCTGGCTGCTTGGCTTGGGCAAAAAGGACATTTTGTTGACAAGAAGTCATTTTTTGGCAAAAAAAGGAAAAGTCGATAAAAATATTCTGAAAAATTCAGCTGGGAGAGGCACGCATGCCAGAACAGAGAGGGAGCTGAGGCCAAGTAGTTTAAAGAGCCCGATGCTGCTCCCAGCCCTCCGTGCTCCCACATCCCTTCGGAGCAGAAGTGAGGGGGGCTGGCTGGGCAGGGAGTGCCACAGCCCCCCCCGAGCTGAGCCTCAGCCGCCCCTGCCCCTTTCTCTTCAGGAAAGCCCACAGTAGCCCAGGCGTCTCGCTCCAGGCTCCCTCCTTGCTGTGCAAAGGCGGCACGCACACAGCTGGGATAAAGCTTGTCTTCTGCCGGCTGTCACTGGGGCTGAGCTGCGGGAGCAGCCTGGACGACGCTCCCAGGGACACAGCACAGAGGAATTTCTTCAGGGATCACCCAAGTGGCCCCTGTCCCAGAAGATGTCTGCCTGCAGCTCCCAGCAGTGCAGAGCGGGGAGCTAAGGGAGCGCAGTCCCTGTCCCTATCAGCCTGACACCCTGCCTGTGCTCGAGGTGACGCACGTGACACACGCAGGGTCTGTGTCTGGGGCTGGGAAACTCAGTGTGCCCACAAACACCCCTGCGGAGGGTCACTGCACCACGGGTCACAGCCTGACAGACAGTGACGACACAGGGAACAACTAGAAACAGGAACCTCCCTCCCGGAGCACTGTTTACGCAGGGCCTCGATACAAAGCGTGTTCATTCCCTGCCTTGCAAAGGAACCCGACTACCAGCCTAAGGCAGATGTGTGGCAATCAGAAGGGACAGAGCTTCGTCCCTTCTCCGCGCTTGCCGTTCCAGCCCCGCGGCCAGGTGCGGCCAGCAGAGCACAGGGGAAGATGTGTGCCTTGCACGGTACTCACAATGCTCCTCATCATCTTGTCCCCGCCGCTGAAGGTCACCGCTAGCATGGAGGCGCATTCCTCGGCATAGAACGGCATGGAGCCTGTCTCGTCCACCGCGCCTGGGAAAAAGTGACAGGCATTGACTGTATGGGCTTAATATTACGCAGATCATCTACCCCTCACGTAGCTTCTGCTCTCGAGAAAACGGACTAGACATTTCTTTTCCAACCTGCACCATAGGAACGCTGCATTTTGGGTCACTCCCTCAGCATGGCAGCGTGTCTGTCACAACCCCAGCGATGGAGACCTGAAGGCAGGCAGGAATTTCTTTGGCCCCCTCTTTCTCTGTAGGTCAAAAAAAGCCTGCAGACTTGAGGGCTGAAGCCCAGCACCTGTACACACTGCCACATTCACTCCCGGACGACAGACGCTCTCCCGCAGGTTCCCACTAATCAGCCAGCTTCCAGCTGGGCAGCTTTTGTGCTTTTGGGATGATCTCATTTTTCCACGCTGGGAAGAAACGAGACGGAAGACGCAGGCACTCACCTATCGTGACAGTGTAGATGGAATTGGCGTAACCATCATAGTTGCAGTTGTCGCTGTGCTGCCCACCGTTGCCACTGGCCACGACGAAAATGCTCCCAAAGCCCCTGCGACCCGCTATCACGCCGTGCTGCAGGGCGGCCTGCGGAGAAGGAACAGTCGCTGGTCAGGGCACGTTCCCGCGCCTTCCCCGCTGACCCCAGAGGGTTTGTGCCAGCAGCCACAGCTGGCACGCCTGGCTGCGAGCGTGGGGGAGCAGGGCTCTCCCGGACCTCGCGGCACACCTCGCTGCTAAGCCAGGCGCGGACGGATGCCGGTGCCTCCCCCGAGCCGCCTGTGCCGGGGAGGCGTTCGCCCTGCAGACTGCCCGCAGGCACAGGACGTGCTGGAAAGCTCCGTCCTGGCACCTCTGTCCGGGAACCAAAGTCCACGCTCCGAGATTTCAATAACTGGCCCTGCCAAGTACGCGGGGCGATAGCAGCGCCAGCCACAACCCGCCCGGGCGTAGTTCACCGGCTGGCAGAGTCAGGGAGGCGCGTCTGTTACAGCCCCGACCAGACACCGAGATTCCAGAGCACGTGCGTTACGAAGGCAGTGCTGCGGCCAACGTCTGGGCTGAGGAATGGCTGCTCTATTGCTTGCTATGATTTTAAAGCGGATTCTGCGTTAAAAATAAAAAAAGAAAAAGGAAAAGCAGCCTTCCAGGCAATCGCAGCACAAAGCATTTGAACTCCAGAGGAAACACAGCAGCCCTAGCCCTCCCAACTTCAGCAGGCTCGCTCTGCAGCTGGCTATTCTGGAGCACCAAGGGTTTCCCGCTGACAGAGACTAACCACGCGTGGCTGCTGCCCTTCTGCAAGGCCCCAGCTTCCACACGCACTCGGGCGTTGCCTTCGCTGAGAAACACAACTACACCGGCCCCGCTTGGGAAGCGCGTTTCTAGGCTGACACCTTGCACAGACGTCACTCCTGCCTAGACAAAGGGTATGTGTCTGATGGACGAGCAAAAAGCAATCCCGCTGGAAACCAACCCTCCTCCTCTGCCCGCCCTTCGGCAGATGAAGGCACATACTGCATCGGCCACAAAGCCCTCCAGACGCTCTGCTGTGGCGAAGCAAGCTTCCCTTGTGCTCTGTGTCCCAGAGCTTGTTACAGCCGTCTCTGCATGCAGGAAGAGAATAAATTAACTTGCAGAACTAGAAACCGTTTGTCATTGTGAACTGATAGCTCGGCTGTCAGCGTTGCTGCAAACAGCACAGTAACTGCTACCTTGTGGTTAGGAAAGTACAGCAAAAGGCTGCCAAGCAAAAGAGAAATTAAGCGGAACCACATCCTGGGAGCAATGCAGCGCCGGCTTTGGGGCCCCCTCGGCGACCCCTCGCTGCAGCACCTGGGCAGTGGAGCCAGGCACAGGCAGCTGGCCATGTTTTGCAGCGGCTCTGCAGCACGGGCGCTGCCAGGAGGCCGTAACGGCCTGGGAAGGGGCTTCAGCTCTGACACTTCCCCATGCTGTGGTCCCACTGAGAGTGAACGCAGCCATTGCCCCAGCCACTTATTGACTCCTGGCATTTGGAGGCATGCTCCCTGCCTTGAGAACCACCCTTAAAGCAGGAACGCTCAGTGCTCTGAGTGGAGAGCATCCCTTGGGTTGCAAAAGCTGTCAGAATACCACCACGGGTTTTGCAACAGAGTGTTTTCCTGCTGGAACCAGCCTCTCCTGGCAAAGCTCATGTAACGCTGCCTGAACGCTGCCCTCCCGCAGCAACGTCACCTCTCCCCACCGTGTGGTAACGTGCAACACCTCTTCTGGCAGTGATGGAGGCAAACAAACGTGTGCTGCGCCACAGCAATGTCCCTCCTCACCTGCCCAGGCAGGCAAGAAACCACAAGCCCCGGAGGGCTAGCCCAGGGCTGGCCCGTGCTGCTGGGACTGCTTTTTACCTTTCCCAGTTGATGTGGGCCATCCACGGTTTTCCCATCATCATCTGGACCCCAGCTGCAAAGAGAGACACCATGAAGTGACAGCCCCAGGAGTTGCAGACAGCAACTCTTCCTCCCGTTACAGCGAGCTACAAGCAGCCACCAGTTACTCCTAGCACCCTGACTGGGACTAGAGGGTGCTGTACTTTCCCATCCGTCAGGTTGGCCCCTCGCTGCTGGGATATCGTAGTCATGTTTGCACTGTGCCCCCGGGTCAGATTCCAGCGGACAAAACGTTTGACTTTTATTTAACAACCAGCTTCTCACACATTCCAGTCCCTGTCACACGGCTCCCCAGCCACAGCGGGGGACACAGAGTCCCCCAGCTCAGCCAGCCGGCGGGACGTGCTGCTGCAGCAGCACTCAGAAGGCAGCCTTGCAACCGTAGGTGCCATGCACGGCCCGGGCCGGCTCTCCAGTAACTGGAATACTGATGTTACTCTTAACAGCAGTAACAAAGAACCCCATCTTATGTGCCCGGCTGCAAATCCCCTCGAGGTTCAGCTGCACAGAGCCCCCGAGATGGCCTGACCACAGGGCAGAGGCAGGCACCAAGCCCAGGGGGACAAGCAGGGCGTTCCCTCTGTGGGACGGGCCTGCCACCTCGCAGCCTGGCTGCCAGGCATGCTCCCAGGACCCACAAAAGCAGGACTGATTTCGGTGCCTCAAGGCTAGCTGGAGCCATGGGAGGAGAGGGGCTGGTGTGAGCATTCAGCTGAGAGCTGCGAACCCCTCCCCGGAGCCCACAGCCCTTCGCTGGCTGTCGGTGTGGCCCAGTGCAGGGTCCCCTTGGGGCTCACCTGCAGCTGTAGATGTCGTTGATCTGATAGTGCTTGTTGAAGGCGATGGCCTCCATGCTGTCGGTGAGGGGCCCATCCAGCACTCGTATGCCTGCAGGACAAAGGACAAGGAAACACGACTGAAGCAGATCAAAGCAAGCTGTCTAAACAGTGCAAACAAATCCCTTGGCAGGTTCACACCGGGGACGCTTGCTCTCCCAACCTGACCGAACCAGATCTCCCAGAGCTGTAACCCTGCTGATCAGTCCCCGATGGCTAGGTGCGCCTCAGGGGTTACAGGTGCACCCTCACACGCAGCTCCACGTCCTCTGCTGGACACGGCTTTTCTGCCAAGCAAGCCCTCCAGTCCCACTACCAGAACCAGGGTGGTGACGGCACAACCGAACGCCAGCTGGGCTCACTCCTGTGCGCCCCTGAGCCCCCCGACCCAGAACACTGTTCCCCAGGGGCTTCTTCACATCCCGCCCTCCGTTATCCTGCTGATTTTCAGGGCTAGTCCCTGCTGGGAGCAATCGCTTCCCTTTCTGAGCTGCCAAACAGCCAGGCTCGGTTTGGGATGGATGGCACGCTTGCCTGCTGAGGGAAGGGCGCAGGACACCCCAGCTGGCGCACTTGGACCAGGAAGGCGAGGCCACCTCTCTGAGTAAACCAACAAATGCTCAGTGCTGAGTTTTCAGTGACACAAATGGTTGATAATTACAGTTTTGCATCACGGTTTAGGCTGGCAAAGGACATTACAAATGGAAACCAGGCATGCATCTCAATTAAGCCTATTTATAAACAGCGTGACCGCCCACCCATCTCAGCTCTCGCCTGACGCAGCACACGCACGGCTTTTCACTGCCACATCTGAGCCTCCCCCGTGGAGGAGCGGAGCAGCCCAGTGAGGGATGCACTGGCTCTCCCCACGCCAGCTCCGGTGCTTACCACGCTGCCCCGGCAGCCTCCCCGTCCCCCCGCAGAGCTCGAGGCTGCCCCGCTGCGCTCGCCCTGCAAGGCCCGGCACACCTCTGGAGAGCCGAAGCCTGAAGAAGTGCCAGGTCCCGCCTGAGCCACCAGGGTTAAACCCTCCCTATCCGCCGTGCTGCAGTTAAACTATGAGCTCATCTTTCCTTCTGCCAGCTGGGCTTTGCTAGCAGCGTCTGCCTACAGCCTCCCAGGCCGGCTGGAGCCTGGGGACCCTGCCGTGCCACCACCAGGGTGGCTGCTCAGGGAGCAACCTGCCAGGGCGAGGCTGGGAGGGGGCCGAGCACAGGGCGGGGGTGCAGAGCTGCCTGCGGTGCCCTTGGGCAAGCTCTGACCCCCAGCATGCTGCTGGCACCCCGGAGCCCACCCACTCCCCAGCCCCGCGTCGCAGCCAGGGAACGTGGCACCATCTGCCGGGTATGGAGAGAATCACGTCCCTGGCTGCAGCACAGCGGGACCCTCCTCTGCTCTGCGAGGGGCGCATCCTGCCCGGCAGAGAGGTCTCTGGAGCACGCAAGCTCCGGAGGCAGCCAAGGCTTTGCAGAGGAGAGATGCGCAGCCGGACCTTTGCGCCCTGTCCATCCACACAGGGCAGGCCTGAGACCAAGGGAGTGCAGGAGACTGGCAAACATTTGCTCCCCCAGTGCCTCCAGATGCAGCCTGCAGCATGCAGGCACTGGAGTGGGCATGTCGCCACATGTTTGCCTGGCCTAGGCTGCACGGTACGGACGTGCCTCTCCCAAAATCTCTGTGGCTGGGCAGGTGGCGTGCTGGGAGTGCTCTGGGAAAGCTGCCCCAGCACACACTTATCCTGCTCTTCCAGGAACTGCCTCCCCTGGAGAGGAGCTCAGGCAGATGCTGGTTCCTCCCTCTGACAGACTGACCAGCCTCAGCAGGCACCGGCTGACTCGGAGCCGCTTCGGCCAAGCCACCCCGTCCCGCAGAGCCGTGTCCTGGCCCCGCAGCGTCAGAGGCGAGACGAGCCAGGCAGGAGCACAGCATGTCACAGTGCCGAGCCGTACACATACCTGCGATGCGGCTCCCGTAGGCTACGCCCACCGTGCAGAAGCTGTTGTTCGGCACGGCGGCGATCTCCCCAGCGCAGCGGGTCCCATGGTGGTTGCCGTTCTCCTCGTCAGGGTGAGGCATAGGGTCGGGGTCGTTGGAGTTCAAATCGTAGCTGCCTTCTGGGCTCTGAAAACAGACTCACAGTCACAACTCGGGGCTCTGCTCTCCTCTCTTTGGGAAAAGCAGGACTTAGGAGCACGCTGCGCGGGCTGAAGGACAGCCTGGAAGTCACGGGAACTTAGAGGGTGCTTCCACACAGGGCCGCAGCTCAACACTGCTATCTGGTAAACCCACAACTACGGTGCAAAATCTCCCAGGGAGAGGTTTGCCACTGGCACTTCCCACCCTGGCCGAGCCCAGGGCGACAGCGTGGGTGAGGCTTTGCCAGCGGCCGAGCTCACGCCGCACTGCCCAGCTCACCGGAGGCCCACGCCGGCCGTGCTGCCTGCCCCGGCCTCCGGCTCGCCCCAATGCCCTCCCACCGCAGAGCTGACACTCACATAATTTGGCTGGATGTCTTTGATGGTGTGTTCCACTCCATCGTCCACCACCACCACCGTCACGCCGCGCCCCGTCACGTTGCGCTCCCAGACACCTGTGACGTTGATGTCCTTCCCCGGGCTCTTGCGGTTGTTCTAAGAACCAGAAAGGACAGCAAGGGGAGAGGAAAAGCAGAGGAGCGGGTCAGCTGCGAGGAAAGGGGCTCCCGGACCTTTCGGGCATGCTGGCTGACGTGTGGGGCCAGGGCTGGGCTGGAGCACAGGACGGAGTTGCAGGACGATCATGGGAGGTTTGTTTGACGCGGACTGCGAGCAACAGTTGCTCGAGCCACGAAGCGGAGCGCTGCAGGGCCAACATCGCGCTTCAGCCTGCTAACGGCACGGCACGCTCTGGCCGAAAGCCCTCTGCCCACCCCAGTGCCACGGGCACGCGGCCGGCTGCAGGAGCTGCCACCTCCCGTCGCCACGGCGGGCAGGGCGAGCCTTTGGCGCATCCTCCTTGCCACAAGGACGGAACACAAGGACGGAAAGCGAGCGTTCTGCCTGCCGCACGACAGCTCGCTTGCGGCCACGTGAACTGCCTGAGCCTGCTAGCACAACGGGAGCCGGAAAATCACTCACCAGATGCCACTGCTGGGGGTATTTGGGATCGTTAAAGTGCAGGCTGCGTTTGGAGCGTTTCAGAAGCTTCTGCTCCGAGTGCCACCGCACGCTGTCGTGCTGTGCAAACAAAGTGTCCACCGACCTCCTTATTGCTTCGGGTTCGCCTGCGGCGTGGCCGTCGGGCTGGTAGGAGAAGAGGTAATGGCCTTTGAGCTCCCCAACGCGGCCCATGTTCACCAGCCCCGCGGCCCGGGCCAGCTCCTCCGCCCGCTGCTCCAGCTCCTCCTCGGGCACGTCCAAGCTGACGGCCCAGGTCAGCCTGCCGTGCCGGGCCTCAGTGGCGGCAGCGCGCTCCCCGCCGCCGGCGGGCCCGTCCGACGACGCGAGGGGGATCCAGGCGGCGCTCAGCCAAAGGCACGTGTGGATACAGAGCGTGGCCTCCATCCCCGCGCTCCATAGCGGCGCCCGCCGCTTCCAATGCGGCATCAGACAGGCGGGCTGCAAACGGCGGGGAACAAAACCGGTGAGCAGAAGCTCCTCTGGCCCGGAACGGGGCGGCCACGGCCTCGCCCGAAGGTCCCACGGCGCCCGGCGGGCAACGCCGGCCCGCCTGGGCGTGCCGCCAACCCCCGGGCTCCGGCTCTAACCGCCCGGCGCCGCCTTCGCGCCCCCGGGGAGCCGCTCCACCGGGAGAGGCGGGCGGCCCCGGGAAAGGCGGCCGTCGGCGGGGCAGGCCCGGCCGCCCGCCGCGCCCCGGGGCTGGGCCCGCGCTCCCCGGGGCGCTGCGGCCGCGGCAGCCGAGAAAGGGGGCTGCCGTCCCCGGCCCCGGCCCCGGCCCCGGCCCCGGCCCCGGCCCCGGCCCCAGCCCCGTCCCCGCCGCTCACCGGGCCCGGGCCGCCGCCGCCGCCGCTTCCGGATGCCCGGCGGCCGCTGACAGCAACGTCAGATCCGGCGGCGGCGGCGCAGACCTCCACTCCGCTAGGGGGCGGTGTCCCCCGCGGGGCGGGGCGTGGGGCGGCGCTCTGCGCCGCCGCCGGAAGCGGGCGGGGCGGCGCGGCGGGGGGCGCGGGCCTGTGCCGCTCCGCT
The DNA here is from genome assembly GCF_963921805.1 of Phalacrocorax carbo. Taxonomy (NCBI): domain Eukaryota; kingdom Metazoa; phylum Chordata; class Aves; order Suliformes; family Phalacrocoracidae; genus Phalacrocorax; species Phalacrocorax carbo. Next base: position 7,784,244 of record NC_087533.1, on the reverse strand, counting down.
CCGCTCGGTACCGGGCGCTGCCCCGGGCCCAGCCCCGGCCGCAGCCCCGCAGCCAGCCCCCATGGCGCTGGAGCAGGCCCAGGCCGACGGCCCGGCCCCGCCGCGCCTCTGCGAGCCCGGCCCCTCCGCGCCGCCCGGCAGGTAGGTAGGCCCGGTGGGCTTGGGCCTGGGCCTGAGCCTGAGCCTAGGCCTAGGCCTGATCTTAGGCCTGGATCGGGACCGGGCGCACCGACCGACTGTCTGTGTCCTGCAGCGGGAGCGCCCTCTCCGCCCCGGAGAGCCCCGGCGGAGAGGCGGCGGCGGCGGCCGGCCAGGCCCCGGAGGCGCCCGGCGGCGAGGGGGAGCCCGGGGTCGGCGGCGAGGGGGCGGCGGGGCAGGAGCGAGAGCGGGAGCAGGAGGAGGGGGAGGACCAGGACCCCGATCCCGACCCCGACCCCGAGGCGGCCCACGCCAGGCCCTCGCAGAACATCGCCGTGCAGGTGGGTCCCCGTGGCCCTTCGCGCCCCCCAAACGCCCCTCAAAAGTGCGTTTCTGACCCCCGCTGCTTTCAGGGAGGGGGAGCCAGGGGCGCAGCAGCGATGAACGGAACGGCTTGAGGCTGGAGACGGCAAAGGACACCCTTGCCCGCTGCCTCATAGCTGCTGCCCCATGCGTGACCTTGTGCTTTTACCGGTTTTTAAGTAAAAATTGGAATTTAAGTAAAAATTGGCATTGGAACAGGGTGTCCTGAGAGGTGGTGGAGTCACTGTCCCTGGAGGTGTTCAGAAACTGCGTAGACGTGGCACTTGGGGACGTGGTTTAGGAGGCTTGGGGGTGTTGGGCTGGCAGTTGGACTTGATCCTAGAGGTCTTTTCCAACCTTAACGATTCTATGAATGAAATGGGGGCCGGCTGAGCGCGGCCAGCCTGGATCTGGCACAGGTAGTGCTGTGATCGGCGTGGGTCTGGCTGCTCAGAGAGGCTGCAGAGGCTGGGGGGGCTGACGGCAACCCATCTGCCTTTGCAGACCGACTTCAGGACAGCGGACACAGACGTCAACACAGATCAGGATATCGAGAAGAACTTGGTGGGTATCAGAGCGCTGCCATCGTGTCCGGGCTCTGCTGCTGGCGTGCCCACGCTGCCATTCCCCAGGCAGAGGAGCTGGAGTGCTGGTCTTCCCACAGCGTGGTTTTTTTCTAATTTACATAGTGGCCTTGGAGTGCTTAGGCCACCCTCTTTAAGGGAGGAAACGCGGAGCTAGCTGCCTCCCTTCATCCTTTCTAATCTAGAGAGCCTGAGCTTGGAAAGTGGAAGCCATTGAGTTGTAGCTCTTGACACCGGGTCCTACTGAGCTCTTAGACCCTGCTGAGCATTCCTGCCCCTGTCCATGCTGTCTGTAGTGTGAGGGAAGGGGAAGGTTCTTCCTATGTTTCCGCTTTCTGCTGCAGGACAAAATGATGTCTGAGAGGGCTTTGCTAAAGGAGCGCTACCAGGAGGTGTTGGACAAGCAGAGGCAAGTGGAGAATCAGCTGCAGGTACAGCTTAAGCAGCTCCAGCAGCGGAGGGAAGAAGAGATGAAGAACCACCAGGTACCCGGCTAAGTCCCCTTTTCGTTCGGCCTCCCGATAGCACTGCCGCTTACACGATTAAGGTCGTGCTTGGGCCTCGTACGGAGGGGCGCGGGGGGGAGCAGAGCAGGCTGTGAGAGGTGCTGGTGACACGCCGCCTGGTAGTTTCTCCTGTGTATGATGCCATTTTTCAGCACTAAGGACTGGCCCCTGCCCAAACTGGGGTGCTGAGCAGTTCAGAACAAATTCCTAACGCAGCATCCTGCGCACGCGTCCACTCCTGCCAGCAATCTTGCAGTGTCTCTTCAATGAGCACGGCATTTTTTTCCAAACAAAAAGCGGTGTGAAGTGAGGAGAATTGGCTCCCTGTGATTATTTAGTTCTTTGCGGCCGTTGGTGAGGGATCATGAGGTTAAATGAGCAATTCGCCACTGGCCCTGCTCACCTTCAGATGAAAGGAACTGTCGGTGGCCCCTCGGCCAGGTCTAAAAGAGAGCAGAACTCGCTGTCCCTTAAAGTCCTCCTAACTAGACAGGAGAGCCTGTGGTTTAGACTGTCTGTCTGTCTCCTGGGTTTCCCCGTAACAACCTCTACAGGTCTTGTCTGGATCTACTCAAAAGAAAGATTTTGATGACGCGTGTTATCTCATCATCTCTCTTCAGTTAATCTAAGATAACGACGGATTTAACACCAAAGCCATTGCTGGGGAATTTTGCTCTTTATTTGTGTGATGCTTGTTTCACCATAGGAGATCCTGAAAGCGATTCAGGATGTTACGATCAAGCGAGAGGAGACAAAGAAGAAGATGGAGAAAGAAAAGAAAGAATTCTTGCAGAAAGAGCAGGATTTGAAAGCAGAAATCGAGAAACTCTGTGAGAAAGGCAGAAGGTATTAGTATGGAAAAGCAAGCAGAGTTTGGTGGGGTTCTTTTTTAGGAGAAAAGGTACGGCTTAACCCGGTGCATATGTGATTAAGCAAAGAGGGTCACGTTAAACTTTTGCAAGCAGCGAGTATTTTGGTGAGCGGTTTAGGACAGACCTGTGCGGTTTTGGGGGGACCTGCTGCAGACAGAGCAGCTTGTCTCTACGGAAGATGTCACCATGAATTTTGGGGCAGCAGGGTATTGCCCTGCCGGTTCGGCGGCGCTTGGCAGGGGTAACGCGCAGCTGGGCTCTGTGTGCCGCCGCCTTTTGGAATGCAGAGCCTTTCTGCAGGAGGCAGGCCCACTCTGTCGGGGTGCTAGGGGTGGGGTCTCTTCCCCAGCTCTGCTCCTCAAAACTTCCCCCTGCAGTAGGCTGCTTGACCGTGCCTTACGGAACGGGTTGAAGGCCTGATTGAGTGCTGCTGCCAGGCTTTGCTCTAAGGCAGGCCGCGTGCTCTGTGCAAAGACTCCGACTGGATTTGGGGAAGGGGGTCCAACGTGAGCAAGATGGAAGTTGTTCGCAGAGATATGAAGGTTCCTTCGGGCCATGAATTTGCACTTTTACGGAGCTGCTCTGTCATGTCCCAGAGGTCTGATTTTTAACATTTTTCATTCTGAGGGCTCGGTGATGATTTTGGATAAAGCTCCTTTAGCAACAGTTCCAAGTACTCGGCCCCTGTTTCACCCCGAGCGACGGGTTGCAAAGCACGCGTGTCAGAGCAGCACAGCTCCCTGCAGCGGGTTCTGGTTTGATGCCACAGCCTTTGTGCAGTATCATGATACAGCAAAATTTTTGCCCCAGAGGATGTTAGTGGTTGCTTTCAAACACTTATTGGATGGTGCAGCCCTCGGAGCGCGTTGTAACGCTGGGCACACAGCCGCACCAATAGCTTATTTAAACTGGGGACCTGCGGCGTGAGCGGCTGGGTGAGAATGCCTCTGCAGCAGGTGACACCATCTGTCCTTCTTCTCTTGTGCAGGTTGCTGAAAGAGCAGGAGGAGAAGGAAAACAAGATTGCTTCTCTGATTGCAGAGCAGTCTGATGAAAAGTAAGGCTCTCATCTGTTGCCAGAGTAACGCTGTTGAATACTCTTTTTCCTCCAGTTGCTTTGCCTTGGAGTGAATCTGATGGTTGTGGTGGGGTCGGCTCGAGAGAGCGGTCTAACGGTGCTGCCCAGTTACGCGCTCTAAAGGTTTTATCGCCTCTTCCAGCAGGCTGGTGCCCTCAGTCTCTGGATTAAATCCCCTTTATCCTGGCTGCAAGCAGGCTCGTAGGTACTTGGGACATAAAGATCCTGTAAGATTAGAGGTTACGCTCAGTGGATTGACTCCGCTTGTAACTGCTACCTCTGGTGACCCAGAATTAGGGCAAACCTCTTTCTGTTCCCCAGAGCTGCCCAACTGCTCTGAGCTCTGGCACTGAACTCTAAACTCGGGTGTTCTGAAGCTGGGCCGAGAAGCTCCAGATCCAGGCATAGATGCTCACGTGGCACAGGTGGAACAGGCCAGCTTTAAACGTCCCCTCGACCAGAACGGCTTAGTTCTGCGTGCTGGTTCAGGTTGCTTCCTGGTTCAGAGCTGTGCACCTTTCCCTGGAGTTGGACCGAATTTTGCCGAGGGGAATTCCCCTCTCCTCATTTCACCCGGCGCGTTGCGCGCTGGTGGTTTGCGTGCTTTGGAACAGCTCGCCCTCGCAACGGTGACTCACGCAGCCTTGGGAGCTGGGGCCGTGTCATGGTCTGGAAGGCGTCAGTCTTCCACGGTTTTGCCCCATCGGCGCTATCAGGATCGATGGGTTTCGCTGGAGTTTGTCAGTTCTCCTGTTCCACACCGTTGCGGTGCGTAAGCCTAAGCCGACTCATTCTGTTTCTGGCTGCAGGCAGCTATGGGAGATGGAGCTAGATAAGCTGAAGAACCAGCACAACGAAATCAATAGGAACATTCTTGAGGAGACCGAACGGGCCTGGAAAGCAGAGGTTAGTAGGTGACTTCTTACCTGTGAAGCAGTTGTTGAAGAGAGCCTTTTTAAGGTTCCAGCTCATAGTGAATGATTACGTGACATTAGGAGCAGTTGAGGATGAGGATAATCCCCGTCTCTGGGGGACGAGAGACGGGATTAGCAAATACCGGTGCAGTAAGCGTTAGTTGGGTCTAGCTGACTTAGCGCAGTGCTTAGTGAAGAGATTACAGTTGCAGTCTGGCAGCAAGAAACTGCCAGTGCAGTGCAAAACTGCTCTTCACCTGGGGCCTCTCTCTGCTAGATCCTGTCCCTGGAGAGCCGAAAGGAGCTGCTGGTTTTGAAACTTGAAGAAGCAGAAAAAGAAGCAGAGCTACACCTCACCTACCTCAAGTAAGCCCGTGCAGTCTCAGAAACAGCAGGGTGGCTCGAGGGTCCCTACATACCCATCTCCGCTTACACTGGAGGTCGCACTGAAGTAGTTCAAGGGTTCCATGGCTTTCTTATTGAAATAGCGTGACACAGTAACGTCGCAAAACAGGGCTATGTGGGGCTGTGCTTGCTCCCTCTTGCCATTCATCTGCTGAATGCCTGCCACGCTCTTGATGGAGCACAGTAGGCACGGCGTTGACTCTGGTGTCTGTGTGTCTGCCTGCCAGATCGGTCCGCGCCCTGCTAGCACTGCGCGCTCTCCTCTTGCAGGGTTTCTCGCCTGGGTGTGAGCCCTTCTTCCTGCCCAGCCAGAGGAGGGGAGCGCTGATGGGGGGAGGCAGGGGGGTGTGGGCTGGTAGTCGCTCCCACCTTGCTGCCAGTGAGAGCACGGTTGCAAGTGGGAAAGTTTAGTTGTGCTTGCAGGTCTGCGCCGCCCACGCTGGAGACGATGAGGCCAAAGCAAGGGTGGGAGATGAGGCTGAACAGGATACGAATGACCAAGGAAAGCGTCCGAGTAAGTTCCTGCTGAACGGCTTCCAGCCTAACAGCGCGCGGTTCTTTGCATTGACACCCGTGGAACCTAACTGTGTCTGCTTTACGGCCTGCAACCGCTCCGGGGCTGGGAATGCTCTGCCCAGGCAGGGGAACCTGCCTGTTGTAGGCACGCAGTGCCCAGACCTTCCTCAGGCAGAGGCTTTGCTAAATGTGTCCGTGTTCTTTCCTCTCTGCTAGGATCAGTTCAACGACCACATTCAGATGGTGAGGAACGGAACGAAGCTGAGCAGCCTCCCACAGATCCCAACCCCGACGCTGCCACCGCCCCCCTCAGAAGTGAGTGCCTCTCCAGCCTAACAACACGAGCTTTCACTGCGCGGAGCTGCCACGAGACCCTGGGGCAGCCCGCCCGCGGGCCTGTAACTGGCGCTGCCTGTGCTGTGCGCGTTGGAGGAGGCTGTGTGGGATTGCGTTTTGTGGAGGCCTGTGCTTGTCCCCGTCAGTCTGGGCTTACCTGCTGCCCCTGGCGAGGAGGGGAAGGGTCTCCCTCCCTCACCGCGAGGGGCGTAGCTGCCAGTGCCTGCGGTTCAGCCCACCCTCCGGCTGGCTCTGCTTCAGATGGGCTTATTCTAACCAGCCTTCTCCTCTCCCCCTGTTTCTCTTTCTCAGACAGATTTCATGCTGACGGCATTCCAGCCCAACCCATCCCTTACTCCCAGGCTCCCGTTTCCCATTGGACCAGTTCCCGTTCCCATGGTCATGCCGAGCGCTGATCCTCGGGCACTCTCCTTTCCCCTCCTGAACCCTGCCATCTCCAGGCCCAACCAGCCTTCCCCGCCGCTGCCTGCGTCCCAGGGAAGAAACAGCCCTGTAGTGGCATCGCTTATTGGCACGCACAGCCCTCACATGACTCCCGCCGCCTCCATCCCTCCTCCGCCAGGCCTGGGAGGAGTTAACGTCACTCCAGAGTTTCACAGGCTTCAGCCGGCCGATAAGCTGGAAAAGCTGCTGGAGAAGTTGTTGACTCGGTTTCCACAGTGCAACAAGTAAGTGTCTCGCGCGGGGAGCGAAGGCTTGCGTGAGGGACGTGAGCTGGGGCAGGGGGAAGCGGGGCTCCTGGCGCTCGCGGGGTCCGGAGGAAGCGAGGGGAGCCCGAAGGCGGGGAGCAAAGGCTGGGTGCTCTCCGTCAGGTCGGCCGTAGCGCTGGGAACGAGAAACGTTCGGAGCTTTGTCTTAAGGACAGCAGCGATACCTGAGCGCGGCTGAGAGCACCCCGCACGCAGCACTGCCTCAGGCGAGTCCTTCAGCCTCCGCGGTGCTGCATCCTGGCCGCATGGCAGGCGGGCATCGTCTCGCTCCGGCTGGGGTTTCCCGCGCCTCCCCTGACATTTTGGGGGCAGAAGATCGCTCAGGGTGCGATTCCTCTCATTTAGATGGCGACGGTTGAGAGCAGGCGCTCCTTTGCTGTGATGCGGGCTTGCCCCAGCGCTGGGGTGGCTGGCTCGCCTGAGCCGGCGTTGCAGGGCCTTGGACGGAGGGTCCCCATCCGTGGGGGCCGCTTGGCTTGCTGGCGGCGGCCGTGAGCTCTCAGCAGGCTGCCGTCCCTGCAGGGCCCAGCTCACCAACATACTGCAGCAGATCAAGACTGCTCGGAGGACGATGGCGGGTCTCACCATGGAGGAGCTGAACCAGCTGGTGGCAGCCAAGCTGGCGGAGCAGCAGGAGCGGGCAGTGGCCGGGGCTCAGGTGGGGGACCGGTGGGGGGCTGCTGGGAAGGGGAGCCTGGGTAGCAGCGAGAAGCCGTGTCCACCCCCTGGCTCCCTGCAGACTGAGCCGCGCAGAGCTCGGGCTTGGGCTGTGCGACAGGCGGGTCCCCTGGGTTCCCCTTTCTGCTGACCGCAGCACTGCTGGGAGCGGTTTTCCCCGAGGTGACTTGGGGTAACTCGGCTGACTGTTCCTTCTGGGCTTCTCTGACGTGCCTCGTTTGCCTTGCTGCAGCCTCTCAGTCGGATCAGGGCCCCCATGTTCTCTGCTCCGTTGCCTCAGATCAGCACACCCATGTTCCTGCCCCCGGCCCAGGTGGCTTACCCTGGAACAGCGTCACATGTAAGAGTTCTTGGCCTTCCTGGAGCGCTTTGCCATCCCCAGGGAAAGCGGAGGGAGGGAGCCCTTTAGAGAGGTGGCCGAAAGGGTGAGCCAGTGAAGCTGGGACTTCGCTCCTCACGCAGCTACTCGGGCTGCTGAGGTAGAAGGGAAGGCTTGGGGGCGTGGACCCTTTGTGCTCGGTGTCGGGGAAGAGGGGAACGGTCACAGGAGAGGTGTCGGAGGCTTTAACGTCGCGCGATGGCTGTGTGCAGAGGGAGGCACTGGGCAAACTGGCCCGCAGCTGCAGCTGGCAGGACACGTAGCGGGAATGTGAATACATGATCTGAGCTGGGGTGTCTGACTGCCGTGCCTGTCTCCTTTCGGTTCCCTCGCTGCCCGCCCTAGACCCCGGCTGCCTGTAAGCTGTGTCTCATGTGCCAGAAGCTCGTGCAGCCCGGAGACCTTCACCCCATGGCCTGCTCACACGTGCTGCACAAGGAGGTGAGTGTGCTTCCCCACTGCGTGCTTCCTCGTACGGTGTTCCTCGTGCCAGTTCCCTTCCCGGAGCCCTGGGCACGTGTCCGTCGTCCTGCAATCTTGCTGGGAGAAGGGCGTGATCGGCGACCCACCTCTCCGTCCCGTCACCCCTGCTTTATGTGCTCTTAGCTGGGCCACCCTGGGTGGCCATTTGGCAGTAGCTTTAGGAGCAGGCTGTCCTTATTCGTGCCCCCGAGCCCGTGCTTATGGCTAGGAGGGTTAGATCCCGGCCTTTTGCCCTCCTGGAGCAGGGCAGCCTAGCACCATCTGGAATAGAGGGCGATGGAGAGAGCTGCCCAGGTGTCTGGGCACAGTGGGTCTGTGGACAGGAGCTTTTGGGAAGGAGAGGCAACTTTTTCATGCTGCAGTGCTGGCGGTGGCTCACCTGTGTAGGCAAACCCCTCATCCCAAAGTCTCTGGGGCCCCCAGCAACTGCCGAGGAAACGGAACCCCCTGTATTGAGGAGGGGCTGATGATCCTGCTAGGTTGAAGAGGGCTCCCTCTGCATGGCGACCTTCTGACGGAGGCTCTCGAGGAGCAAAAGGGACCGTCCCTTAAAATGAGCGCCCTTGCCAGCTCCATTCTGGAAAAGTAACGCCACACTGTTCAGAGCGCCTCTGAGTTGTGCCGGTGGCTCTTGACTAATTCTCTCTCTTCCAGTGCATCAAATTCTGGGCACAAACCAACACAAATGACACTTGCCCTTTTTGTCCAAGTCCCAAATGATGGCTACTCGAACAAAGCGGTCCCGCAGGAGGCGTTGCTGTGAATAGACAGGATCAGTGCTGAGATTTCTACAGTTCTATATTTATACGACCATGTATACACATGTACATTTTTATTATATAGGTAATGTGTGTATAGAAAGTCTGTATACATACAAATTCATAAATAAAGTGTGTATATTATGCAGTGACTTGGTGCTGCTCCGTACTTCGTAGCCGGCAGCCCTGCTGCCTTCCCTCGAATGAGCGCTGAAGCGTAAGCTGCTTGCTGGGGCGCCAGCGGCTGCTCTCGCTCCCTCTTCCCGCTTAGCTTCCGCCAGCTCCGTCTCCGGCGCTGCCCCATGGCGGGACGCCTCGCCGCCCCGCGCCCCAGTCCCCGGCCGCCTCTGTCACCCACTAGTTCCCCTCTTAGCAACGAACAGGTTCGAGACGCAGAGCTGGGGTTTTTGTGGCCTTTTTTTTTTTAATGTAATAATAATTTACCGTGTTAACATTCATTGTTCTTACATAGACGATAGGGTACAGAGTTCTGGAGTCTGCAGCGGCAGCCGGCGGGAGCCGTCCCCGTCCCCCTCCTGCGGGGCAGAGTTCCGCACGCGCCTTCACCCGGCGTTCCCTGCTGTAGCTCCGGCCCTGGGGAGGGAGCGCTCGGGAGCCGATGGATTCGGCTGCGCTGCAGCTCAGGATAACCAACCTGTCGCAGTTCCTAGTTCCCCTCTCTCCTAAGCACGGGCTGACGTGCCAACCCTTTCTCCATGGATTTCGGTGGGATTACGGGGTGCTCAGCACCACTTAAAATCTTGCACTTACTCTGTAGAATTTTTCCCCCCCTTTACTGGCGGCCGGCGGCACAAATTGAGCACGGCTAGAGGCACCTGGGCCTCGGGGTCGGCCGGGGCCAGCGCTGCCTGGCTGCGGCACGCCCGAACTCGGCCACAGCCCGAATCTTTCTACGCGCACGCTTGCCAGCGTGTTTTAAGGCAGTGGTCCACAACGGAGTCTCTGGGATCATGGTGGGGTCCTGGGCAGGCGCGAGGGTGGGGAGGTCTGCGCGCGCTCTGCAGTCACAGGCCGTGGCCCTCCTGCAGCAGCACGGCTGGACGCTTGCAGCTTTGCAGCAAGGCAAGGGAGCTGGATGCTACCTGCAAGCGCTAGCAGGGACGCGGGGCGGTTTAGGGGTGCGGGCAATGGGCTGCTGTGGCGGTGCCCAGCGCTGGGGCCGGCTCGCCTCTCCCGCACGGCCTGCTGCTCCCCCTCCTGGCTCCCTCGCTGCTTTTTCAAAGAACTATTTAACCGCGGGACGTAGTTGACAAGCGTTATGCTTGCGGTGGCTGCAGCCCTGCAGCACTCCAGCCCGTCGCCACCGGAACCGGCGGCTCGGCTCTCGCGCACACCTTGCTTGTGGGGGGACGATGCCTTTTAACTAGTGTTTAAAACAAAACGCTTTCCTGTGCAAGGTGGAGGCAGAGAAGCAAGGAAAGAGAGCGTCATCAACTGCCTGCAAGCTCCAGGGCCTCTGCCCCGGGGAAGGGAGACGGTGAGCCCGCAGCAGCGGGCAGGGAGGAGGGGAGGGTCGTCCTTACGTACCCAAAAAATCCTCCCTTAGCTGTACCAACACGATGAGGACAAAAGTGCCTCCTGCACTCAGCGGCCTTTCGGCTTGCGAACCACTGCTCTGCGTGCTGCAGCCCTGCCTCCTCCCGCATCCCTCCATCAGTGTCGCCACCTCCCCCGAAACCGACTCAGCCCCTCTCCGACCCATCAGGCGCTTCCACGCGAGCGCGCCGCTGCGGAGCAGCCCTGGGTCGTGGCCAAGGCCCTGTGACTGAGCAGAGGGCTAAAAGTATTTTAAAAAAACCAAAACAGGGCCCAACCCCCTAACGCTGGGTTTGCAACAGTGGCTTTCAGCACTAGAATTAAAAATATAGATATATGTATGTATCGTACAGGTGAGAAGCGACCGCTATTTGTACACCTGTGTGTGGTGTGGGACCTGCTATATACACGCTCTGATCTGCACAGCTGCACTACCAGTGACTCGCATTATAAAAAAAAAAAATAAATACAACCATATGTTTAAAAAATAATAAATGCTGCAAGTCCCCCATGGCTGCTGCCTGTCCCCAGGCATGGAGGGTGGCTCACGCCACGGGAGCGGGAGCCAGGGCCCGGGCCCAGCCGCGTGGCCTCGGGGAGTGAGCGGAGAGGAGCCGCTGTGCCCTGTGCCGTGGGAACTTGCCGACGGTGAGGCAGGGCAGGGGCTGCGGGCGGGGGCCGGCCCGGCGCTGGCCCCCCCCCTATGGCTTTTGATCGGGCGGGTGGGCTGGGGAGTGGCCGGTGCCGGGTGCCGGGCTCGCTCCTGGCACACGGTTTCGCGTGTGCCCGCGTCCCCAAGCTGGGAGGCTGCGCTCCCCAGGGCGGGAAGGCAGCAGCCTCCCACTTCTCTGTGGCAGGCGCCACTGATGCTGGAAGGGAGGGGAAGCAGTTTCCCACCCCCAAAAGGGATGCAGTGAGCAAAAGCAGAGTGTGGAGAGGATGGGTGCCTGCTCCTGCCTGTCCCGGGAGGCAGCTGCGAGGGCAGGGTGGGCGCAGGGAGCCGTGGGGCTGGCGGCAGCGGAAGGACAGTTTGGGAGGGCGGGAGAAATGCCATGGGAAATGTTAGAGCGAGCGGTGTACGGGGCAGCGGGAGGACGGGAGGGAGCCCCTCCTCCGGCTGCTCCTGTCGGGCAGCCCCAGGCTGGCCCTGCGTGGCTGCCTCCAAAAACCCCGGGCCTGGGGACGGGAGGCTCCGGAGGTGTGAACCCTGGAGCCCAGCTTGGGCAGGCAGCCACACAGGGAAGGCACGGCCGCAGTGCGCGCGCACACATGCACAGCTCCCTGCACGGAGAGCCTGGGCTGGTGGCTTCCCGGCGGAGAGGGCTGGGAAGGGCAGCTGCAGAGGGATGGAGGGAGACGGGGACAGGCAGGGGACGGATGGCTCATCAGTGTGACTCTATCAAGCTTGGCAGGGCCGTGTAGGAGAGCTTGGGACAGCCTGGCCGATCCTGGTACCAGAGCAGAGAAGCCGCCACCAGCCCCTAGGCCGGGGTCACTGTGCTTTCATTCCCCTCCCCAGCTGCCACGCTCTTTCTGTAGGTCCCAGATGAAGGCAGCCCAGGCCTGGGTCCCCCACAGCTGCTCCCGGCCCGCTGGCCCCAACGGGCGCCGAGTCCCCCAGGGCCAGGAGGGCCTGGGCTGAGGGTCTGAGCTCCCCACGCTGCTGCCCTGCCTCCACGCTCCAGCCCCTGGAGAAAGGACCTACCTCTCCCTGCCCTGCTGCCTCACCGGCAGCCCCCGGGGCCGCCCCCACGCTCCGCCGTCACTTTAGCAAGGATATGTCATCGGCAAAGTCGTCGTGGTCCCGCCGCAGGCAGTGGAAGCAGCGCCACTGGAACACCATGAGGCAGAGGGGCAGCATGAAGAGGGCGCAGATGGCTGCCATGACGTAGGCGATGGTCATCAGGGTGGACTCGTCCGTCTGCGGGATGTTGTAGCCGCAGTCCTCCATGTTGGAGTGCAGGTAGGGCCCCTCCACTGCGGCCGTCCGAAACTCGTCGTGCACTGTGGGTGGGAGAAGGCAGGGCTCTGGCCGCCGCGCTATGGCTGGGCGTCCACGTCCCCTCCGCCTCTCCCTCCCTGCATGCCCAGCCCTCACCGTGGCAGGCACTGACAGCGAAGCCGATGCGCTTGCGGGCACGGTCGAACACCACATAGAAGCCCTCCATGATAACAGCGCCCATGACGGTGCCTGTGGAGGACTGGGAGATGGCGAACTTGTAGCAGTCATCCTGAGAAGTGGCCACGTCCTCCACTGGGCGCAGGTATTGCTGCGGGAAGAGTGGCGCCATCAGGAACAGGGACAGGGCAGAGCTCCCAGGGGTGGGCAGCCGTGCCCACCCGGCCAGCTCCGGCCCCCGTTGTGGGCTGGCCGGGCCGACGCTTACCTGGGGCAGGATGGTGATCCGGAAGGACTGGTTGGTGGCCTCCCCCATCAGGTAGAGGGACAGGACCGGGAAGATGTGCCAGGGGGTGGTGCCGACCTGCCAGCAAACCAGCTGCTCCCCCAGCCAGAAGCCATCCGGGAACTTCTCCGTCTGCCAGAGGGAAAGGGGAGGTGAGCGGGGCTGTGACAGGCAGCAGAGGGGCTCAGGCTGGTGACGGGCAGCCGCACTGCCTGCAGACCCGTGCTGGCCCTGGGGACATGCCCACGGGGGGAGGGATGGGTTTCACTGACCGAAGAAGCTGTTTTGATGGATTTCACCGCAGCCTCAAACACCTTCTTTGGCAGCCTGAGGTTGGTGGTCCCGCTGTCCACGATACTCTTGTCATAGTTGTACTGGGGGCAGAAGAGGAGGAGTGAGCCAGGTGCAAGACCCCAGTCCCACTCCCCTCCCGTTCCCCCCTAGACCAAAGTCGGATGTCTCCAGTGGCAGCGACTGGGCAGCATCCCGTAGGGCAGGTTCTCACCTCTTTGCAGTCCATGTTCAGGTCCTGCCCGTTGACCTCCAGCTTAACGATGATGACCTCGTAGTACCACTCCTTCCGGATGGGTGTGTACCAGATGTCACCCACGTAGAGCGAGTGGTCGATGCCACCAATGATCTGCAGCAGAGACAGGAAAGACGCTGCCACCACAGGCTGCCAACTCCGGCCGGGGCCGGGGCTCCGCGGGCAGCCCTGCTGGCCTTCCCGCGGGCTGCAGAGCGCTCACCATGCTGCCCCCCACCGATGCCAGGGCCTCCGTCTCGTTGGGTGAGAAGCCTGCCCCGCAAAGCTGGAGGGAGAAGATGTTGGGCACCCGGGTCTGCTTCACCAGGGAGTCAAAGAAGGGCTCCAGGCTGTCGTCAGGCTGGTGGGAGGAGAAAGCAGAGGCAGGACAGGGATGTGTCAGCGCCCTCCCTTCTCCAGGGGCTCTCCATGGTCAGGGGAGCTCCCCTCGTCGGGACCACTGAGCCCCCCAGGATCCCGGCTCTGCATGCTGTTGGAGCAGGGCTCAAGGTCACCAGCTCAGCTGCAAGCTGGGCACCAGGGGACCGAGCAGAGCCAAGGAAAGAGGCAGTCGAACCCTGCTGGGACAGGGTGCCCGCGTCTGCTGGCGGGGCCAGGTAGAGCTGGGGCCCAGCGGCTGCGAGCCAGGACTCACCCGGGCGATCTCGGCGTACGCCAGCCCCAGGATCCCTTCCCAGTTGGAGCCGTTGATGAAGAACTTGTCCGACTCCGTGATGGCAGCAATGTTGGCTCTGACGGTGACGTTGGGGCCATGGGGGATGGTGACGAGGTCGGTGCCGAGTTCCCCTTCCCACTTGCCCTGGGTGTAGGGCACGTATACACCCTTCCGCAGGTCACGGTAGGTGCTGGACCTGCAGTGGCATCAAAGAGCCAGAGCAAGATTAGCGTGGAGGAGGAGCGGGTGCACGGCAGGTGAGGGCAGGAGCGCACGCATGCATAGCCGACCATTTGTGAGCGTAGAGGTGCGCCTGCCCTGCAGATCAGCATGGCTGGGCGAGGACAGCGCGTTCTTCCTGCACTGGGGAGCCCCGTCGTGGGTCGGTGAAGCACCGGGACGGCTACCTGCAGCCTGGGCCAAGGCTGTCAGGGGGCATGGGGGTGACAAGCCCAGCTGCTGTTTGCTGTGCACAACCAGCCCAGCAGCTTAAACGTTCTGGGAGGGTGGCCAGGCGGCCAAAGGGCCCTTCCTTCTCTGGGCCCAGAAGGGGCCATGTGGACCCAGCCGGCCTAGGGGCTGGCGGCACCTGGCAGGGTCTGGCTGGTCCCCCAGCAAGAAGGGAGTGTGGGCCTCGGTGGGCCGGGGCTGTGTCACAGGCACAAGGGGTAGTGGCTGTGCTCTCTGCGTCCCCCCCAGCATACTCACAGCTGCCGCTGGTAGTATCTGCGGAGGAAGGGGTGAGGTGCAGCTCCCACAGCGAAGTTACTGCTCCCTGTGTCCACCAGGATATTCAGCTGGAGGGGGAAGAGAGACAGGGAGGCTCACAACTGCAGCAGGACCCTGCCGTACCACCCGCCCAGCTCTGTCTGGCACCACAGGCAAGCGATGCTTTCCCCGTCCCCACGCCCGGCACGTGGTGGCTGCTGTACCGCGGGGAGCCACAGCTCTGGGTCCCCATCTGGGCAGCAAGCCTGGCTCTGCCCCTGCCCGGCAGCTGGGCTCTCTGCCAGCCCCACTGGCCCTCTGTGTGGGCACGAAGGGCCCTTCACCCTGGCAGCAGCAGGGGGATGGGCAGAGGCAGGGCAGGGAGGCTGCCCTGGTGCCTGTTGCCCTCCCCAGGAGGCAGGAGGGATGCCTTGCAGCAGCACAGAGCCCCGAGCTTGAGCAAGGGCCCTCTTTTGCCATGCCCGGGGACAGCTCAGAGATGCTGCGTGAGAGGACACAGTGGTGGAGCAGGAGTCAGTGACATCAGGGTGCTGCACGAAAAGCAAACATTGTCTGGCACCGTGCAAACAGAGCGTGAGCGCTCCTCCTAGCGGTGCCCAGCCTCGGCCCCAGCACCCAGAGTCTGAATCTGCAGGCAGGATTCGGCAAGCACCTGGCCACAAGAGCGTTGTGGGGCCAGAGAGAGCAGCAGCAAGTCGGGGTGCCTGGGCTCCCCTTGCCAGGAAACCTAATTTGCTGGCAAAGCTGGTTGGAGGGACCGATGGTACGCAAGCCCCCAGATTGCTGGGTCCGCTAATCGGCCGTCCATATGCTGAGCTCTGATCCCGATTCATTTCTGCCTGTGCCCTGGATTACCCGCTCACAGGCACAGTTTGGCAAACATTCCACCAGCGGGGCCGGGAGTGGGCTAGCCGGGTCCTGCCCCCAGCTGACCCCTGCCCGCAGCCCCTCGGGGTGAGCTCTGACCTCAGGGGTGCTTTGCCGGCACGGCCCCACCCAGCGGTGCACCAGGGCTCTGGCCCTTAATCCGCGGAGTCAGGGGGAGAAGGAGGCTAATGCACTTGTGCTAATCGCAAAAGCACTGCGCTGCAGCTGCCAGGGTTTCCTCCACGGCCCGCTCAGAGAGGCTGGCTGCGAGCAGCATGGCCCAGGCATCCCTTGCCCCAGTGTGCCGCCCTGCCCACAGCCCCGTGCTGCGCTGGGGTACAGGTCTCCCCCCCCAACCACAGACCGGCTTCTTGCCAAGGGGAATGTTTTGGGCCACGAGATAAGATCCGAGTGGCACATTTGCCCCTCCAATATCCCGCCTCGGGCAAGCGCCAAGAGCTGCCGGGCCAGCTCGGCTCCCGCTGCGCAGCCCGACCTTCCCCTGGCGACCCTGCACCGGCAGCCTCTGCCGCTGCGCCTGGGCCGTTCCCGGGGGTCTGTGATCAGTCATTAGGGACCAGCTGCTCCACACAGCTCGTTTCTGCTGAGCCGCAGGGTACCCAGGAGAGACGGGTTTCCCTGGAGAAAGACCTGCTGAGCTGGTGCTGCAGGGAGAGGACGCAGGTGGCAGGGAGGGTTTTTGCTCTCGCCCATCCAAGAGCAGCGGTTGTGCCGGGGAGGCGAGGCAAGCCGCCGCTGCCCAGGCCCAGCACGCAACCCCTCAGCGGCCAGACAGCCCCAATCCCGGCCATTCCCTGCCAGGCTGGCGGGTATTACGTGCTCGAGATATGGCGGGAGCAGTGGTGGGGACCCACCCCCCAGCAGCTCCGTCCTGCTGGTGGGGTCATGCAGAGGACCCCACAGAGAGGACCCGCATCCTTGAGGCTTGGCCCAGCCCTCGATTCAGGCCAGGACACGGCACGTGAGCCGGCGAGGCCAGGACACGTGTGGCAGAGACGCTGCCTGAAACCCGTCCGCTGCTCCCTGGAAGTGACGGCCCCTCCGGGCACCGCAGCAGAAGCTGTGGCTCCGCGCGGCGCCTGCCCTAGTGCTGCGTGCCGCTGCCGGGGCGGTGAGCCTCAGCCTGCTGGCAGAGGCACCAAGCCTTCGCCATCTGTCCCGCAGCACTGGCTCCCGATGCTCGGCTCTCGCCCTCTTCCCCATGTATCTATGTATCGGCCGGTCCTGGGGAGCCTGGCGCGAGCGTAACCAACGTGCCAAGGGATGGGGAGCGTGAGAACAGCGAACTGCTGCCGGTGACTTCGCAGTGCAGCACGGCTCAGACCAAAATTAAAGTGCAACAGAATAAAGAAACTTCCCTGCCAGCACCAGGAAGGTGAAAGGAAAGGTGAGGAGGCAGATGGGCCGGCGGGGGAGAGCTGGCGTGCCTTTGAGATGGATGCTCGTCCCCCCGATAAACACGCTCCCCGATTTCCTGCATATGCACAGCCCTATTCTTTCACGTGAATCTTTTAATTCCATTACAGCGCCTGGAGGGATTTTGCTCCAGCGCACGCACGCGCACCACGTTCACGTTTGGAAGGAGTCCAAGGCTGGAAGACGCTGCCCAAAAGGGTGACTGGTTCAGAAACGCACCGGTGCCTGGAAACAGGTGGCTCGCACAGAAATGATCTGGCAGCTGCGACACGTGGCAGGTCCCAGGCAAAAGATGATGAAATCACATCTAAAACTAGATTTTAGAAATGATCTCCTCCCTTTTTCCCGAAACGTGCCCTGGCAGAGCAGACGATGAATCCCAGGCACACAGAGGCAACACGAAACCCCTCCGAGACACCCGGTTTCTGCAGGGTGGTATCTCTCCCCATCCACGGTTCACGTCTCGCTCGCGTGGCTCCCTCCCGCCACGTCTGCAGAGCCGTGCCGGGCACCCAGGACGGAGCCATGCCGTGGGGAAAAGCCAGCCTTTATTTCGGGGTCCGCGTGGGTGTTTTGGCAGCGCGAGCCCACGCGGCAGGGTGCGGGAAGCCGGCCCTGCGCTGGAAGGAGCGTGGTCCCTCGAGCGCCGAGCTGGCCCCCTCGGCCCAGGCGGGCTGCGGACGGCGGTGCGTGTGAGCGCGCGGGCGCCAGAGGCTTCGGCGGCGGGAACCTCCGCGATCTCTGCCACAAAGGCGGGAGGAGCCGGTCCGCGGGGCGGCGCGGCCCTCGGCACCCACCGTGTCCCCCGGCACCCACCGTGTCCCCGCGCACGGGGGCGCGGGGCGGGAGCGCAGCTCGGGCCACGAGGGGCGCCGACAGAAAGACCGAGCGGGTGCAGCGGCCGGCGAGGCACCGGCTCCCGCTCCGGCCGCCCCGCGGGGCCCCCTCCCGCGCGGCCCCGCCCGACCCCCGCGCGGTGACCCCGAGAGAAGCGGGAGGGTCCGCGCGGGATGGGGAGCGGCACGCGCGGGCCGCGCTGGGAGCGAGGCGCCGGGCGCGGGCGGCCACGCGCTCCCTCCGCGCCCGCACGTGCCCGCTCCGGCGGCGCTCCCGCCGACGCCGCGCCGCGCTCCCGCCCACGCCCCGCGCCGGCACCCTCGGGTGGGCCGGGGCGGCGCGGCCCGCTGAGGGTGCGGGGCACGGAGGGGCGCGGGCAGCGCCACCCGCCGCGCCCCGGCAGCCCGGGTGCCCCGCGGGCGGGACGGGGGGCCGCTTTCGGCGCGCACCTGCAGGCGGGGTTTTCTCGGAAGCGATGGCAAAAGCATCCCCCGCGCACGGCGGGGCTGCGGGGGACGGGAAGAGCTCGCCGGGCTGGGCGGGGGGGAGCCGCACCGGGCCGCGGCGGAGCCCCCGGCACCCCGGGGCGGCGCGGGGCCGCTGCGGGCCCAGCCCGGCGGGCGAGGAGCGGACCCGCCGCCGGGACCCCTACCTTCTGCGGAGGGCTGCCCACCGTCATCTCCACGTAGTACCCCTGCCCGGACTTGCCCCGCAGGTTGTCGATCATCTCCACGAAGCTGCCGCCCCGCTCGGCCTCCTCCGCCGCCCGGCGGGGCCGGGGTCCCGGCGGCGGGGCGCCGCCGCCTCGCAGCGGCAGCCGGATGCGCGGCGGGGCCGGGCGGGGGCGCAGGGCGGCCGCCCCCAGCCCGCACAGCAGCAGCCAGGGCCAGGCGGCCGCCATCGCCGCAGCCCTGCCCGCCCCCTCCGCCGCACCGGTGGCTCCCCGCCCCGGAAAGCCCTCCTCCCCGCGGGCCGGAGGGCGGGACGGCGGCCGGCGGGCCCGCAGCGCCCCGGCACCTGCCCCCCCGGCGCGGCTGCCCCCGGTCCCGGCCCCGGCCCCGGCGCTGGGGGAACGGCGAGGCCGGGGCGGGCGGCGGGACCTGACCGACGCGTCGCCATGGCAACGCGCGGCGGGGACCCGCCCTTCCCGGACTACAGCCCCCGGCAGGCGCCGCCGCGCCGCCGCCGTCAGGCGGCCCGGCCAATCCCGACGCCCGGCGGAGCGCCGCCGCCCAATGGGGTTTAGCCGGGAGGCGGGGTAGGCGGTGCCGTTGCTAAGGGACAGTAACCCGGAAGCAGTGGCGGCGGCGGCGCGGCACCGGGCAACCCGTGGGCGGCCGCGGCCGCGGCGGGCGGGAGGCTGCACCCCCCGGGGCACCCCCGGGGCAGGCCCGGCCCGGGGATCGCCCCGGCGAGCGGGGCGGGGAGCCGGCGGGGCCCGGGCGCGGGGTGAGCGGGGAGCGGCGCGGGGATCCGCCGGCTCCGGGCTGTGCGTGTGCTCCGGGGCCACGAAGCGGGGTGGGGGTGGAAAGCGGGGTTTTTGTTTTATGCCCTGTTAATCACAGCTATTTCTCCTCCCTGCAAACCTTGCTTCTCGTGTGGCTCCGGGCTGGCGCGCCTCCGGCTGCGCTAACGCTTTGCTGACCTGCAAAGTCCCCTCCACCGGCACGCATCAAGCACGCGTCGTGCATCGGCGCTTTATCGATGTGCATCAAGCATGATATGTGCTATATCGTGCCTGATGCTGCCATATATAGCATCAAGCATGCATCGATGCTTTATTGGTGACATGCATCACGCATCAGCGCTTCACTGACGTGCACCAAGCGTGTCCCATGCGCCATGCATCAGTGCTTCGTTGACGACACGCATCAAGCATGCGTCACGCATCAGCGCTTTGCTGACATGCATCAAGCCTGTGCAGGCGTGCAGGGGCAGCGTTTCAAACTGGAGGGCGAGGGTGCGATTCGCCCCCCAGCGCTGAGGCTGGGGGCGAGGGAAGGGGCTGAAATGGTGCTGTGGTGGAGTGAGTCGCCTGCGGCCAAATGCTTGGATCGGGTACATTTGGGGGGGGGGGAGCGGCACGAGTCCTGTGCTGCTGTTTTAGTGTGGCGTGGCCCGAGAATACCTCTGCGTGGAAACTGCCAGGATTAGTTGCTGCTTCTGAGGCTGGCTTTACATAAGAGTGTTAAATACGGAGCGGGCTGAGGACAGCGGAAGGTGAAGAGGGTGGCGAAGGCTCGCTTACAAGCAGCGGTGTGGTGATCCTGCTCCCGGTGGTCGTTGTTGGTGCACTGATGCTGCCCAGCCCATTGCTGTCGTGGCTTGGATGCCCAGCAGGCACCGGAACCCCCTGAATCTCGTGAGGAAAGCAGAGGCATGCTTTATGCGTTGAGTATTCTGGGGTTTTCAGGGTAAAAGCTAGTCTGACCTTGTTCCGCTGTGCCTTTGAGCAGCGGGAGCGGAAGGGACAGTCGTGTCCTCGCTCCTGCCGTGGGTTCACAGCC
The DNA here is from genome assembly GCF_963921805.1 of Phalacrocorax carbo. Classification (NCBI taxonomy): domain Eukaryota; kingdom Metazoa; phylum Chordata; class Aves; order Suliformes; family Phalacrocoracidae; genus Phalacrocorax; species Phalacrocorax carbo. The sequence continues at coordinate 7,763,962 of NC_087533.1, read as the reverse complement.
TCCCCTGTCCTGTGCGGGCGCTGGGGCAGCTGTGGGGAGCCTGCTCAGCCTGGCCTGGCTCCCCACGTGGCTGGGCGAGCCTAACGCTGGCCAAATGCGGCCGTGCGGAGCCACGGCTGGGGGCATTTGGGGTGTGGAAATTAACTTCCAGCTGCTGAAACCTGTGGAGAATGGGTTGTGAGGTTGGACAGGGCAGGCGGCAGGACAAAATCGCTGCCTATGGTCTTTGGGTTAAATAGCAAAGCAATCCTCCAGAGGTGGGACGCATTGAAGTAGGAGCCTTTATAGCTTCCGAAATGCTCTCTGGGAAGGTGAGAGAGGCCAAGGCAAGCCGGCTGTGGTGAGAGGCTGCCTGGTCCCCAGGCAGTGCTGATTCAGCCGAGGGACTGCTCTCAAAAAGCTGTGCTGTGCTCTGGGGAAACTGTTTTCTCTCTTTCTCTTTTTTCCCCTTCTCATTTCAGCTTATTTTCTGCCTGTTTAAAAAGTCCCCGAAGCAAGTGCCCATCTCCTCTGTAGAACCCTGAAAGCCTGGGGGGGCTGATTATAACGTCTTTGCCGCTTCAGCCCTGCTCCCTGTTTTAACAACCCCTGTGAAGCGTGTCTTTGATTCGGTTTTGCTGTGTGCAGTGAAAGAGCCCTGTAAGCAGGGCGGAGAGCTCTGCCCTGTAGCGTGTTTTCCTTCCTTCGGGGTGGTTTGGGCTGTGGCTGTTGGGACCGGGGCAACTTCTTCCCCCGTGGCCGCAGGGCAGGTGTCGAACTGTGAAGTGGAGAGCTCCAGGCTGTGCCCTGCGTGGTGTATCTGAGCAGCGCAGGATGGCTCAATCTCCTCGGTGCCAAATTAACAAACCGTAAAGCAAAACTGAGTTCCAGCAGCCTCTACCTTTTGTTGGGGAGGTGGGGAAACATGCTTGTAAATAACGTAATATTTCGTCCCCTCCCTTTCTGCTGGTAATTCACTCTGAGCTGCAGCTCGCTGCCCGGCGCCATTAGCTGTGTCCTCCTGCCTTGACCAGAATCCGTCAGTTCTGGCTGCCTTCGCTCCTTGCCCTTCCCGTCTGCACCCACGCTTGGCAGCCCCAGCGCACCCCGTTCCCCTCCACAGCCCCAGTGCTGCGTTTTCTGCCACGCGCTGTGTGATGAGGGAGCTTTATTTCCATCTGGGCGCGTTCGGACGTTGTGATTTTGTGTTGCTGCCTTGTGCCAGGTGCGCGCAAGGTGGGTGCCGCCAGGTGGAGGGAGCAATGGCAGGGGCTATGGTGCGCATCGGTGACCAGCTCATCCTGGAAGAAGATTACGATGAGACATACATTCCCAGCGAGCAAGGTAACCGCCACCATTCCTCCCAGGAGCTGCTGAGAAGGCTGGCTTTATTGCGTAGCCCCTGGGGTAGACTGTTCCTCTTCTGTTTTCTTAGAAATCCAGGATTTTGCACGGGAGATTGGGATTGACCCTGAGAAGGAGCCAGAGCTGATCTGGCTGGCCAGGGAAGGCATCGTGGCCCCGCTACCACCCGAGTGGAAGCCCTGGTGAGAGCTCTCTCAGCATCTGTCTGGTCAGGTTCCTGGCCTCCCCGGCCCTTCCCCTGCTGGGCGCGGCCCCCGTAGGCGGCAGAGCAGGGTACCGGCCGGCGAGGGGGGTAATGCCACAGCTGCCGTGCTTCTGTGGCCGGGGGAGCACTCTTCTCACTTCTCATGCTGTTCTTGCCTCGCAGCCAGGACATCACTGGTGATATCTACTACTTCAACTTCGCTAACGGCCAGTCCACGTGGGACCACCCCTGTGATGATCACTACAGGGAGCTTGTTGTTCAGGAGCGAGAGAAGCTGCTGGCACGTGGCGGCTCGAAAAAGAAAGAGAAGAAGAAGAAGAAAGAAAAGAAAGAGAAGAAAGACAAGAAGGAGAAGCAGTCACTGAAGCAACCCACCGTGAGTAGGCTCTGCTGCTTGCAGTGCTTCTGGGGAGGGGCGAGAGGTGGAGGGTGAACGAGTCGCTGTGAATTAGAGGGTGATCCCGTGATGTTGCTGCTGTGGGATGGGAACAGCGATCCCCTGATGAGGGATCCTGCCCAGCAGGGTTGTGAGTTTGACGAAAGTCCAACAGGAGCGGGGGTCACAGACCCACGCAAGTCGGGAAGTTCTGGTATGGAAGGCCGTGCCTGGAGCGGGGGGTGCCGCAGCCCTGTGATGCTGCTGCTGAGAGGCGCATGGCACCAGCCGAGGGCGCTGGTGCTGTTCGTAGCAGCAGATATCTGGAGTGCTGGAAAGATTTCCTTCCTTGGAGAGGACAACAAATGGTGTACATGCAGTTGCTATGATATACAGGCAGTGAGCACAGCTTTAGATGCGTGAGGTTAGTCTGCTTTGCTGTTGGTATCTGCAAGCGTAACCAAATTCCCTTTATGTCCCAGCGACAGCAAATGATCACTGCCTTCTGTTTGCCAGTAATGAGAGAAATCTCCAAGGGGAAAAATGGTGGCTGGTACTGTTGGCCAAGGCACAGACCTCTTCGACTCAGAAAGCCTCAGGCCTTCAATTTGAGCATTTTCTTTTATGTGTATACATGTCATTTTGAGTGCTCAAAAACTTACACACCTATATACATATAAATTGTTGTTGAAATGAGTATGTATCTCTACTTTAGATGGATAAGGGTACATATAGTGATATGTGATACATCTTAGTTACTTGCTAATATTTATCTACCTAGGAAATGCAGCCAGGGATTCTTCCTTCAACATCCTTTTGTCAAATGCCCTCTGCCGTTCTGCCCCCCGGGCAGGAGAGTCCTGAGCCAGATAGCCAGACTAGAGGTGAAGGCTGCCTTGACGAAGGCAAAGGGAGACCATCAGACATAAGTGACTCGAGGAGACTATTTGCAGGCACGTGGCCAAACAAACTGTGTCCCCTGCTTGTCTCCAAGTTCAGCAGACTGTGCCAGACCTTACCTGGTGTGGAGAAAGTTTTAGAAAAGGGCCCCTATTGTAGCAGCTTTGAGGTAGACATCCACCAGGACCAAGATACACCTTTAGAAATGAAAGAAAAGCTTTGTCTTGGCTCCTCTGACTCGCAGTCTGATGATTTAGAAGTTAGGCCACCAGCGCAACCTTTGTGTGTGTCAGAGAAACCCCATTCACGAGGCTTTAAGAATGTCAAAACTTTGCTAGAGGCCCTTGAAGACGAAATCCTACTCTTTGAGGATGAAGAGCTGGAAGAAAAGTGGAAGATGGAAGATGTGATGGGTGAGCATGTCCATAAGCCTGACCATCGCTTCTCAGTCAGAGAGAAATCTACAGGACTGGATGGGGATGTGGAAAGAAGGCCAGGCGTATTGCAATGCAGAGAAAAAGAAAGCTTTTACCGCAGGATCAATGAAACGACTCGTTTTGATGCCAGTCCCGCAGATGACTGGAGTTTGCAGGAGACTGTTGATGTTCCAGATGCTGAAGAAGAGCTGAGATCCAACAGCAAGGTGACTGAGAGTAGAAGTAAGAGAAAAGTTTGGGATGAGCCTTTGGGTCAAGCCATCAGGCTCTACAAGAGCACTGAGACCATCAGCAGACCTGAGAGAAAGGGTTTAAAGCTGATGGAAGTAGGAGCAGATACAGAAGTCAACAGTAGCAATGGTATGCTAGAGAGCCGCTCTGCAGTCCCTCAGCAGATCGCAGATACGCTACCCTGCTTCCGAGGGGTAGATGCAAAGAGAGGAATCGATGTGGGTCTTCATTCTGCAGTGGATCCTACATCAAAAGATGTGTTTTCATCTGCTAAAGGTGGTCGGAGAAATAATGGAGGAAGTGGTTTGATATCAGAGTCTGATAGGAGCGATTCAGCCAGTTCTCATGATGACAATGCAGCCCAGGTACTGGGAGTGAGCCGTCGCTTCTCTCCACGCCACGAGGCTGGGGGACAGAAGGATGAGCGCTCCTTTGCAGGAGAGCCTCTGCTGCCTCATCCCCTCCTGGGGTCATCCCTGGCTCAGACACTAAGTCCTGCCCAGAAGTCAGAGAGGGGGCGTAGCTCCGAGGGGATGAAGTTATGCCACAGGCTGCAGCAGTGTGCGAAAGGCCCCAGCCCAGCACCTGGGCCCATCAGTCTTATGGTGGATTTTTGTGGGAAATACACTGGCCAGGAGCCTGATGGTCCTGGAGTGAAGAGAGGAAACAGAAGGACGGATCACGCTCCTGGAGCGTGGGGAGAGAAGCTCGCAGCAGACTTGCAGGTTGAGTGCCAGGGGAGCAAGGGTCTCTGTCAGCACGTGAAAGTGGAGGCGACCCAAACCAGAGAAGCTGCAGGGAGTTACAGCAAAACAGAGGCTGGTGAAGGAGCAGGCGGGAATGAGGTAGGACTTGGTCCTTTGTGATGGCCCTTCCATTGCAAAGGTTTCTAGGGAAGAGAGTGTGAAATTTTGCTTCTAAGCAAATTTTCAGGAGAAAATGGTCAAAAGCCTCCTTTTGGAGGACACGTCAGCAGATGTGGTGTTAGTTTTAGCAGTTTTCCTAAAGCTCGGGAGGTAGTTTGGAAAAGCCTTTGTGGCGTTCCTTGCATGGCAAACACTGCACAACTCTCACCTTGTTTTAGTTTTGCAAGGACGCAAAGTGCTTTTGGAACTCAAACGGGTGATGGGTGATAAATCAAGCGGGATGGGAATGTCAGATACAAAATCGTCCTTAATTTTGGCTCTAAGACGCTTTGTAGTGAGCACACTACAAAGTCAGCCTTTCCCCCAGAGGTCCCACGATCTAAATTGAGGGGGAACAGCTTGTTGAGGTATTTTTAGCTTAATTTTGCTTGCTGAATCTCAAGTCCCAGAGTGACTGAGTTGGCAAAGGTAATACCAGAAACCATAAGTTGCAGCCAGCTTTCCTGCATCCATGGCCAGTACCTTGAAAAATGGCCTCTGTTCCCTCTCTAAATGAAAGAAGAACAGGGAGGAGTTTGAACTGGCTTTCGCAAAGAGAGGAGGAGTACTCCCGGTGGTTACAGGCCATTGTTTTGCAGGTGGGTGCGGTACCGACTTGTCCGAGCACAGTTTAGTCCTTGGGCTGCTGCTGCTGTGGTCTTACGACACTAAGATGGCTTACAGGAGCGACGGGGCCCATCCATAGATGTAATTGTCTCCTCCTTCCTTGCCGAATAGCTGGACCTTTTTGCTCCATTTCGCCCAGACTTTTTCCCTCCGTTGCCTGTAGCGGGACCCTGCCCTTCACTGGGAAGAATGTTCCAGGTTGTTTAGTCTTTGCCGATAAGTAATTGCCTCAATTTAATAAGAATATACCAAATCTCCTGTTCTGAAGGGAAAAATTGAACGGAAAGGTCGTGGTGTGTAACATGAATGAATGGCTTTGCTCTGCTGTTGCTGGCGCCCAGCTGTGGCTCCACCAAATTGCTCGCTCAGGTTTCTAATTACCAGCGTGTGGTAGTGCCCAGTTAGCTGGTAGGAACTATGACTATAAATATCGGATAAACTGCAGATTATCCTGAAAGGTTAATTAGCCCGATGGAAGGCAGTTTATCTTTGCTGAAGGGCAGCGAACATCCTCTGCTCCATACATGTAGGTAACGGCCTTCTGTAGAAAATAACTAGTTAAGGCCAGAACGCGTGGTTTATTCTGTGACCGTTGATGTGGCAGTGATTTGGTGGAAGAAGGATCAGTGTATGTTCAATCTCCCTCTCCCCATCCCTCAGTGTGCGAGTGAATTAACTCTGTTTTCAGCCTGTAATCTTGTATAGACACAGAGTAGCGGAACTGTGATTTCTGAATACACACATGCTCTGCTGAAGCAACAGCACTTGCCCGTGCTGGCGTGCTACAGAGAAAACCCTGGCACGCGTGTGCTTCTAGCTTAGCCTGCGCAGCGCGTCGCGGGGCGAGACTACCCGCGTGGGGAGCTCCACAAAGTCAAACAGAATGATCCTGTTCTTGGGTGAAGGCAACTTGAGAGGCCAAGCGTGCATGGCTCAGAGGTGAGGCTGTTGGATGGCTCCCAGGGCGCTTGCAGTGCTTTGAAAGGGAGAGGTGTCCTCGAGAGCTTCTTACGGATGCGCTGCAGCGGAGCTGCTTTCGCTGCTTTCCCACTGGTGTCAGGTGAGGAAGCAGCCTGGATTTCAGTCTAAGAAGAGATGGTAGTTGCAGCTTGTGGAGAGTAGGAGGCTTCTTGCCGTCGGAGTGCTTTCTACTTGACTCGTTACACGCTGTGCAGAGTAGCAGGGCAAACAGAGGTGAGGCTGCCCAGTTTGCCTCGGGTGTGTGATGCTGGGTAAGAGCCTCTCCTAGAGGGTGCTGTGCGTGGGTGCGTGCAGGCGTGTGAGCTAGGGTGGCTGCTGTTGTGTTCTCGCTTCGGTTTTGGGGTAATGCCCGTTGATTTTCTGGATCACCTCACTGATGTAAAGGAAATCACCGTATGCAGGTGGGTCTTTGGAAGACAAAATGCGTGAGTAGATCAAACGGCTATTGCGTGTCTCATGTGCTGGTGATTGCTGGGTCTCCCACAAGCGTGTGGGGGGTTCAGTATCAGCAGCCTGTGTTCGCACAGGGGAGCGCTTTCTCCCTGTATGAAATGCAGAGTGTCAGGGGTGCGCCCGTGCTCTCCTGTCAGCGAGTCCCCTCTGCACGCTCCAGCCCGCAGGCACCCTGCTAGCACCCGTCCAGGCGCCCCCGGGGAACCTCGCTCCGCTGCGCGGCCTTGCGGCGTCTCCGGCCGGCATCGTCCGCGCGTCGCCGAAGTCGGACGTGGGGAGCTCGGTGGACTCCAGCCTTGTGGCCAAAGGGGGAGCGCAGGTAAGGCTCCGTCTTCTCTGGGAACGTGCCCCGGAAAGCACGCTCCGCAAAAGGTCGCAGGCACGGTGATGCTTAGAAGCTTAAATGACAGTAGTCGTGGTCTCTCGTCAGGTTTGGAACACTGTCATCTGTTAAAAAACAACTTCCCTACTCTGTCTTCCGTGTCTCTTCAGGGCATGGTTTAGGAGGCCTGGGGGTGTTGGGCTGATGGTTGGACCTGATGATCGTAGAGGTCTTTTCCAACCCTAATAAGTCTATGATTCTGTATCTCTTTTGTTTTGCTGTTTGAGGGAGCCCGGTGCTAGATTTGTGGTGAGGTTTCTTCTGCAAGTTTAGCAGAAAGAATAGTTTCCGTTACTGTTGGCGGGGGAAAAGTGCCTTAAGTTCATTTGAGTAGAACTTTGATTTGTGTCCAAACGAAGCGTGACATGCAGTACAGATAATGTCACCTCATAAAGAATATTTTCACTCAGCTGTTTGCTGAGAATAAATAAAAATAAAAGAACCACCTCCCTGCTGCTGGGCGGTGCCTCAGTGGGTTTGTATCTCCCCTGCCTCTGTGGCTGTCTTCACTCTTCCCTCTCTCTTTGACTTCACAGCCTGCAGAGACCGGTAAGCCCACCAGCCAGACCAAGTTGCTGGGCTTGGTCTGCGAAGAGAAGAGTTCCTTGAACACAGTGTCTCTAGATAAAGGGAGGAACGACGAGGAAGAAAGCGGGAATGAGGTAGTTTGTGTGTCTTGGCTCTTAACACATGTGGGTAACCGTGGTGCACGAGGCGCTTCTGGGAGTGAAAAACTGATGCTCCCCCGGGACTGCCTGATTGACCATGGCTGTTCCATTTGACTCTGGGCCTTAACTGGTGCTGCACTTCCTCTGTGTTTGGTCACCAACAAGCATCTAATCCTGGTCTCTCCTTGTACTCCCTCTAAATCGGCGCCTGCCGTGATGTATTTCCAACATGAGCTGCCGTAGGCGTATTGCCCTGGCAGATCTCTGTGGCTCTGCTGCCTTACCGCGCCGATTAGGAACCCCCGGATCCTCCTGCGCGGCCTGCGGGACTGCAGAGGTCAGAACTCAGTGTCGGCCGTCTCCTTTTCTGTTGCCTTTAGAGTCTCCATGGGACAGCAAGACTGTTCAAAAACCTGCACATGGATGTCAGCGCCCTGGGAGGCAGCTTTGACTCTGAGGTAGGAACGCGGGTGACGCGAGACGGGCAGGAGAGGAGCTGCGGCACTGCCCAGCCGGCGCCGGGGCCGGGGGGTGAGAGCGCAGGCGGGGTGCCCGAGGGACGAGTTTTGTGTGTCGTTTCTGGGCGGGAACAACCTGGAGCAGGGCTGGGGGGAGCGTGCGAGAAGCCAGATGCGGTCTGCCAGGGACGGTGTGGGGGTCGAAGGCAGGTTTGTGTCTGAAGGAGGATGCTTGCGGTTTGGTAGGTGGGATTTGAGGAGGCACCATCTTTGCACAGTGTGGAGCTCTGCTTCCTTCTGAACGAAGAGAGAAACCTAGAGGCACATGGGTGAGATGGGCAAGCTCTTCCAAGGGACAGCAGAAAGGAGAGGGTCTCAGATCGGAGAGGTGCCGCTGTGCTTGCTGTGGGAGGAAGGCTCGTTGAGGAAGGGGCACGGCTTGCTTCCTCATCGCCTTTTAGAGTGTGTAGAAGTGTGTGAAGGCGCATTCTCAGCTGAGGTTGCAGTGGTGGCACTGGGGAGAGGAGAGGGGAACGTAGTCTGGAAGCGCCATCCTTGCACTGTCGCTCAGTTCCGCGAGAACCTTCGAAGCCTCCACGCGGACCACACGTGGCCACCTCTCTGTGGCAGCCCAAGGCCTGCTTTGTTCTTGCACTGCTGATAAATTCCGCGGCTCAGACACAGAGGGCCAGCAACGAGTTCGGCGCGCGCGTGGCCTTGTGCAGACGTTTTGCTTTCCCTGCGGGTGTGGGCTCTCTGCCTGTGCTTCCTTAGCAGTGAGCAGGCTTAAGACGACAAGGGCACAATGAGGAGTTCGTTGCAAGCAGCTTGGGTGATTTGGCCCGACTGTTGGCGGTGACATTAATCCTTTCTCACGGCTTTGAAAATTCTCTTCCAGTAACTGAAAGGCAAATTAATTTCTTTTAAAGTGTTCTACAATATTTCCTTTATCCTTTTCACAGCATACGAAAATTAAGCTGTAAAGTACTTTGCTGGATAACCCATTCACAGTGCTGGGCAGAAAGTGCAAACGCTTATGCTAGCGTGGATGCAAAAAAGAGAGGCCTGACTATCTCATCTCCAGACAACCAGCAGCCTGTCGGGGCCCAGTTCGTCACCGACATGTTAATGTGTCCAGGAACAAAGAGCTGTCTTGGCACCTCAGTGCTGCGGCAGGGCTTCAGGAATCTATTATGAAATGGCAATTGCTGCCCAACAGCCAGGCTCTGTTAGCCTGGATGGGTGATATCTTAGTCCTGATAAGATATTAGTGCCCCACTGGAAAATATAATTCACGTGTATTTCCATGAGATGGCAGTAGAAAAGCGTTCCTATGAGCGAGCCTCAGCCTGCAGCCCAAGCCGCTCTCCAGCTTCCTTACAAAACAGAGAGGAGGAAAGGGTTTGTGTAGCAAGCCCTAGAGGGGGGGAAATCTAAGCAGTACCGGGGTGAAGAGATGAAAAATACCTGGCTTTGTGTAGCCTGTGGATCGGGGGAGAATACGTGTATTCAAAGAAAATAAGCGTGTGGTTTTGGCGACTTGCTGAGACGCAAGGATGTTGGGTGAGAGCGAAGGCTGCTTCAAAGATGGCACGAGCGTCTTGGGGAGAGGGAGGGGAGACAGAGAGAAATGCTGTTCCCCTCAGTGGGCTCTCCTGGAGTCAGTTAACTGGGGAAAAGGCACTGAAATGAAACCCAGGTCAGATGCTGGAAAACTTGAGGCATGAGGCTGATGTATAGTAATTGGAACGTACCCTTGGAAAGAGAGCCACTTCTGGGCAGCTTGGTTTGCTTGGCCACTCGTGGGGTTAGCTCTCACCTGAACCCAGCTTTCGTGCCTTCTGAATTCCTGTGATGGCACAGTCGCTGCAGACGTCTGGGGCTCTGCTCTAAAATACGAAAGGGCTTTGGGAATCTGCTGGAAGGGGCAAGAGGAGGAAGAGATCTGGAAGCATCTCTGCATGCCTGGGGAGAGGGTCCCGTGGCAGCAGAAGTGGTGCCCTGATGCAGCACTTGCAGCTTGGGAGGTTTAGCACTCTACAGGTCAGTCTCTGGGTAAACACTGGGAGTCAAGGGGGCCCTTTGTGTGGTGCGAAATTACCGTGCAAGGCTTCTTTCCCAGATGGAGATGTGTGAAAGGGAGCCGTCTCTGTAAACAAACAGTGCGCAACACAGCTTGTGCGTTACTGCAGAGATCTGTGTGCAGAAGCAGCGCTGCTGGTTCCCAGGAGACAGAGACATCCACAAAATAGCAGCGCAGGGATGACTAGTGGAAGGGGAGGAATGGCTGCTGTGTTCATAGCCTTGCGCTCTCCTGTGCTGGGGGAGCGTAGCTGAGAGCTGCTGTAGTGAGCCACGGCTCATTGGAGTCCTGGGCTGGGAAGAGCCTGGTGGAAGAGCAAGTTCAGTGAGCTGGCAGCAGGAAAAGCAGCAGCAGTAAGGCATCCAGGGCATAAACAGTCTGGTTTTGGGGGAGTCTGGGCCTGTGAGCTCCTGAGCATAGGTTGGAGAGCTTTCTGCTCCAGGGGCGCATGCAGTGGGTGATAGGCAGGGTGGTGACCTGTCACAGGCGGGTGACCCGACCGGCTCGGAAAGGCGGTGTGAGGAGCGTTGCTAGTGGATGTGTTACCCCACCCACTAGGAGCACAGCAAAGCAGAGGAGGAAGACTGTGGCAGCCAGCTAGCTGATGTCGCTGAAGGTGATCTCCAGCACCGAAGGAGTCCTGCAGAGGAAGCTGGCAGCCTGAGAGAGGTGATGAGTGGCTCTGACATCACGGTCCTGCTTGCATGATGTCACTGAAGCTTCGCATGCAGTAGCCGAGCTTCTAGTGTTGTGGTGTGGATCCGATAGTTGCTTCGTTTGTTTGTTTTGCTGGTTAAAGAAGTATTACGTGCACAGAGAGAGGTGTAAACTTAAAAACCAAGGGCAAATGCTACCCAGACGAGGTCTGGAAAATCTGACCCTGTCTTGGTATTTCTGTGGCCGAGAGCAGCCTGAAATCAGTGAGCAAAAGGGGAGCACGTCACCTTTCAGAGGCTTGCTGTACGCCTTAGGGATTTTTTCCTCTTTTTTTTCCTTTTAACGGTAGAAAGAATGTGAAAGTTCCTGTTGTAATATCTCACTTTCAACCTGTTTAAGTCCAAAGAGGTGGCATAGTCATCCTGTTTCCTGGGATCAGTAGGATTCCGGTTTGGCGGCTGCTGTCCACGCTGACTGCTCATCTCCGATCAGACGCCTTTCCAAAAGCTGGTCCCATTGGTATTGATGTGCCTTCCTCCAGGCTCACGCTGGTCACTGGAAGTACTGATTTGATAGGCAGAAATTTCACATCACTGCGTGTCACTCAGCCGCAGGTAAAATGTGTTGCAGCTTGTGAAAAGATCAGCTAAATCCACAGAATAATCGATGGTCTGCTTTTGCATGAGGAGAACCTCCCTCCTCCTCCGCCTGTGTGTCTGACTGGCAGAGTTCCCTCTTCGGGAGGGTTGTGCTTGTGGTCATCAAGGTGTAACGTTAACAAAGTTTCGTCTGTATCTGTCCTGAAAATAGGATTCTGCCAGCTGAAGACATTAGTCTGGGATATTCTAGTAACTGAGGTAAACTTGCCTGGAGAGAAATCTTTTGGTGTGCACAGTATTATTGGATACGTTGTTATATTCTGTTGTGTGTGTGTGCTCCTCAAAGGGAAATACCTGCGTGCTGTTGTGAAGCATATGAGTCCGGACCGGTCTCGCCTGGCGGATCTGTTTTTGGGCACTCTCAGGTGTCCCGGAGGGAGGTGCTCAGGAGATCTCTGAAACGAGCCTGGCCAAAAGGGAGCACAACTAGTGACCGGTCTTTCCAGATGCCCTAACCCCCAGACAAAAGGAAGCGTAATGAGGACTCACTGCTCCCCTGGAGTAACGCTAAAGAAACGCCACTTGCTTGCGTTTGTCTGGGTTCTGGAATAAGGATGATGTCCAGGCCTTTGCAGGGCCGTGTGTGGCTGGCTCGTGATTCAGTGGCGCGTTTGTGAACCTCTGCTAACCAGGCGCCGAACTGGAAAGGGGCCATAAGCTTTCACTTATTACTCAGCGGATTGCAGGTGAGGCTCTGGATGGCTGTTTTTTGGAGAGTACCCAGTGGTTTGATTTCTCTGCCCTCCTCTCTTGTCTGATGGATGGCGCTCTCAGCCCTGAGGAGCCTCTCAGACAAACGATGTGCTAGGAGACGTTCGGTGGGCTTGCCGCAGCTCCGGGTTTAAAGCTGACAGCGTTCCAGTTGCACTTTGATAAAAATACATCGTTAAAATATGCGGTCTGTGTATGGTACACGCTGTACACAGGATGCAGCTAATGTTTGACAAGACACCACAGCATTAATAAAACAGCGAGAAAGTAGGGCGTGCTAGCAGTTTTGTTTGCATGCTGATGAGGGAACCTTTTCCTGCTTCCTCCTGGCTATCGCGCTCTTTAATGTGAGTTCTGTGGGCCTCCCCGCTGCTGGGAGAGGCAGTCCAACCTTTGGGTGACTACGCTAGAATTTGGCATTGGTTCTTCCCGAGGCCCGTGGGTTCTGCCATTTCGCAGTCTGGTCTGTTAGCTAGCCACGGTCTGGTTCTGAGCTCAGAGCGGGGGCTTAAATCAGTGCCTGCCCTCAGGTTTGTCCCTCTGGAAGGTGGGATGACTGCATCCTGCATGCTCTCCTCCGGTTATAATTTCAGGCAGAAGTTACATGCCCAGTATTAGTCTCCTGCAAATTTCCATCTCCGAACGGGTCCGAGGTGGAAGCACAAATGGGCATGCAGCAGAGCACGTAGGGTGCTCCCAGGGGCCGACGGCTCCTGCAGCAGCCCCTGCTAACTCTCATCCACTGAGACCCTGTGAATGAAAAAGCAACAGATTTTAAAAAGTCTGAGCACAAGAAATGAGTGTGTTTTATCTTAATGACGTTCCTTGTCTTTGAAAGGGACTGGCTTGAAGTCACCCAAAGCTTTGCGATTTTGCTTCTTGCTGTGGCAGAACCCATGCTATTTCTGACCCCTGCATCCTCCCGGAGAGGAGGTAGAGAATGTCATCGCTATAATTGTGTTTGACTTGCTGCCTAGAACGAGTCTCTAAAATCAAGACGCGTTGAAGAAGGGCGAGATCCTTCCCTGGATTCTGATGCTGCGTGCCCCCCGACTCCAGTTCAAGCCCTTCCTGGAGATGCTGACAGTAGCCTGTCTGGCCAGAACAAGGAGGAATCCGATGGGAAGCTCGCTGAGAATGAACTACCGGGCGAGAAAGATGCTGAGGTGGAAGGTGACATCTCTGCAGCTGATGAGCTGCCACAGTCTCTAGGGGAAGGGAGCGCAGCAGGGACAGACGTGCCCAGCGGTCCTGGGCAACCCAGAGCCGCATCTCCAGCTGCTGAAGCTGCTGAGGCAGATCAGCTGGCAAGCCTGGCTGCCACTGTCGACACCGTGTCTGTTGATGAAAAGATAGTGAATGAAATGAGGGAAGAAGCAGCAGCTGATCTGAAAACAGACAGCAGGCTGGATGCTGGCAAAGTAAGAGACCCGCCTGCATGGGTTGGGTTTGGTGTGGAAGCTGCTGTGGCTGTTCCCGTTGCTTTGTGAGGCCCTGATTCAGGAAAGCTCTTCAAGCACTTACTCATTTTGCATTAAGTCAGCGTAAGAGCTTTCCTAGTCAGCAGGGTGTTCCTGGGGGGGGCACAAGTGCTCTGAATTCCCGTACCGGCGTCTTCAGTGTGGAGCTAGGAAATTGTCCTTTTGTGCGCGCACAAAGCGCTGCCCAAAGCAACCGACAGGCAAAAACCCTGAACTGTGACGCATGTTTCGAGTCTTGTAGGAGAAATAAGTCTCAGCTTTCAGTGCTGCCATCTGTACTAAGCAAGCAGGCTTCATAATGAAGTTCACACCAAGCCCAGCTGTCCATGCTGCTTTGTTTCTCTCCTTCTGTTGTTTCTCTCAGCTTATGCAGAGATGGGGCAAAAGCGTAAAGCGAGCTGCCAGCTGCGATATCTGCAGCTCCGCGCAAGGACGCGACAGGGAGGTGCGAGGTCAGAGCGGGGAAGGATGGTGCCTCGGGGCTGGCTCCAGAGCTGTGCCTCGAGTCCGTCAAGCTTAGTACCTTCCAGTCTGCCCAGCGCTCTCTGGGAGGGGGAGGCCTGGCCAACAGCTGAGTGCAGTCAGCTCAACTTCGACCGTGTTCGTCTCTGGCAGGAGACCCGTGGAGTGTCACAGGGTGTGGATGGGGTAATGGCCTGGCCCCTGCAACTGGGGTGCCAGACAGGCGCGCACTAACCACTCTGGTTCAGTGTCTTCCAGAAATGTTAGAATCTGAGAGCTGAAAAAACTCCCTCTTTCCAATGTAGCTTCCTTCCTTCCTGCTCATTTTGATGATTTTTCCAGTTCCATTGGTGTGCGATGCCTTTAAGAAATGATAAGCCACAAAACTGAGCCTGGAAAACATGCTGTGTCCTGAAGAGCTTAAAGGTGAAAGCTTTGCTCTTACAGACGGTTACCTGCTTGCTTTACGCATCTGCGTAGCTCCGCTGAAGTCGGCGGGGCCACGTGGGTGTTCACGTCGAGCAGTTACGTGTTGTTTCACGATGGCGGGGAGCACGGAGGTCCTCGCTGCAGTTGGGTGTGGCAGGGTGCACTTCTAAAGTCCTTTTAAGACCGTGGTACTGGTCTGTGTGGCTTTACCCATTTGTGTGGCGGGCTGGGGGGTTCTCAGAGCTGCAGAGATCCTTGCGGAAGGAACAGAGGACAGTAGGCAAGTGCCCTTTGTTGGGGATATTCGAAGAGCACTTCTCTGCCCTCCCCAGTCCCGTGGCCTGCCCTCCTTCCCCAGTCCTTTCTGTGACGTGGTGTTTTGTGCGTGTCTTGTGGGTCACATCGTTAGTGTCTTTCCTGTGACAGTCAATCACCCTTTCTGCCCTACGTGAGAGGCCAGATTTGTCTTCCCGGTATCAGCTGGCATGTTTTTGGAAACGCCTGGGTGAAGCTGCAGGGGTAAGACTTGCACAGGCTCTAACGCATATCTCCTCTCAGCTTTCAAAGGCATCCGAGGCCAGCGACTGTGGGGAGGACTCGCAAGCTTCTAACCGCTCGGACCACGAGCTGATTCAGCCTGTGGTGAGTCGCTAAAAGCTCCTCGTCCTTCGGGTGTGGGCTTCATGTTCCCCTGGGCATGCTATGCCCACCTGGTGCTGTCCAGCTGCCCGATTCCTTAATGGCTGAGCAATGACCTCACAGCTGTGGCACAGCCCAGCAACATCGTCCTGCGCGTAGCGGGCTCTGGCTGTGGGTGAGGTAATATCCCTGGGAAAGTAGGTCACTTAGAGCTGGTACTGTACTCAGATAATTGCAAAAAGAGAAATAATAAGCAGTGTAAAAACGATGCTTTAAGGGACTTGGCAGCTTTTTCTAAGGGGAGTCTGTATGGCCGGGAGGCCTGGCTCCTGAAGGTCCCAGAGGGAGAAGATGCAGGAGGGTAGCCCTGAGATGGCGGGGGGAGATGCCCATCAGCATCTCCTCGTCTGCACAGGAAAATGCCATTGCCATCTGCCAGTGGGAGCAGAGGCAGCACGGCCAGCGAATGACTGAGAGTATCGTTATATATCGGTGTTAGTACAAGCCTGTGTTGGCAAGTGGCTGCCGCCTCAGACAATATCTTTGGTAGTGCTTGCTTGTTGGCATGCGCGCGCAGGGACACACGCGCTCCGTGGTGCGCAGCCAAGCGCTATCTTGCAGAGTGGGTAGCTTGTGGGCAACTCGGAGCTGACCTGTAGGAAAAAATCTCCAGAAATTGGCGGCGGTGTCAGGAAGGGGAGCAGCAGAGGCTGGGGAAGATCTGCTGCTTGCTTTGGATATACCATGCGTCAGCCCTGCCTGCTGCCGCCGGTGGCACGGGAGGTGCCCTGGCAGGGTGGCAGCTCACCGCCCCGCAGTCCCACGATGCCCTCCCTCCGGAGCATTGCCGTCCCCTGGCCTCACCGGGAGAGTTTCCTCGGGGACCATCGGTGAGGAGAGCTGCTGCGTGGCGCGTTCCCAGTGGCCAAGCCCGTAGGGGCTCCTGATTTGCTGAGCGCTCCTGTCTGCCATCGTCCCAGCAGGTAGCTCTGCACGAAGCTCCTCGCCTGCCTGTGCCTCTGCACCTTGGGAAGGAGAGAACACCCAAGTCTCTGCGGCTCAAGCCACTAACAGAGCCATCTGTCTGCAGAACAGATGTGACCTGTGCTTGGGTGCGGGCCCGAGTCTTCCTGTAGCCATTTCCGATGTCCTGTAAAGCTTTCCAATGGTTCAAATACCTAGCGCTACAAAAAGCGCGCTGTCAGTGGGGTGGTGAGTGTGGATTCCGGGCCGCATTAGGATTGTGGCCTCATCTGTCAGGGTCTGTGGTAAAACCTGCATGCGCTCATCAGACGCTGATCCTCTTCTGCTTTCTTCTTCAGGACTTGGGTTTCCCGAATGAGCTTTCCGAGCAGGTACTGGATGTGGGGGTTCTGTCTCCTGTTTTGGACAGCCCCACGTGCAAGGTGAGTGCTATATACGTGATCAGGGACTGATCTGTGGGTAGGCAGGGTGAAACACCGTATTGCGGTGCACTGAGCACAGGGTGATGGTATTGGCGTAAAGGCTTTGCAGAGGCAAGCAGAGGTGGCCTGTGAAGTGCCCGGCCTGTGGCGGGGCAGGGATTAGAGCAGCGCTACTCGTGCGTTGGTTTTGCTGCGGAGATGGCCTGCAGGTAGCTACACAAAGAACACGCTCTGCGTGAGGGGTGCATGTGTGCGAGCTCACGTGTGTGCTTTCCCAGCCCCGATACAAGATAAATGGCTTTCCTGGGGAATGGTGGGAAGCAGAGTCTATTTTCCTTTTTTCTTTCGTGAGTACATTTGTCCTTTCTTTCTCTTGAGCAGATGGAAAGGATTTGTTTGACAGAACACAATAGCATAAACGGGAAGAAAAGGAGGTTGACTCCCTCTGACAGACTTTGGTATAGGGAAGTTTATTTTTAAGCATTTGGTTGTCTGCCCTGCTTACATGTAGGGGGGGAAATAGGCTCCTTTCAGCGAGTCTGTGGCACGTGGAGGAGCGTTTGTAAGCCTGCACGTGCCTGCTTACTGTATCATGTTAGCCCAGGATGTAGGTGAGATCGGGCGATCCTGCCTGAAGGAGATTACTGTGCGTCTTGAGGTTTGACCCTTGCCCTCTCAGCACGTTACCGAGTTGGCTCCCTGAGCCCCGCGTTCCTGTTGAGCCCTCTCAGCTCCCCCTCTCCCGCACCAGCTCGGCCCGTCGGTGCGTCGGCTGGAAGAGCGTGCCGCGCAGTGCGGCGCAGGGCCGGGCTCCAGCTGGCGTTACTCAGCCTTGCTCTGATTGTAAGTGAGTAGATCAGCTGCACTGGAGGAGAGCTCGAGTGGCAAACTCCCCACCTGTCCAGCAGAGAGGAGCAATCCAGTTTGTAAGGTTGTGTCTGGAGAATACACCTGTCCTCTTGTGCCTAGTAATGAGCGTAATCAGATCTGAAGGGAAAACAAAACATACGCCTGCTGTGTTCTCCCCCCCTCCCTCTCGCTGCAGCGCAATCATTGCACATACAAATGTCTTGTCGGAGCAGCCACGTTTGGAGTTTATTACAGCCCTGTCTTGAGGAGAGAGGTGGCTTTGAAATGGTGCTCCCTGCAGGACTGCGGCTGCTCTTTCGTGTCAGCAGGCGGAGGCTGGTCTGAAATGAGACTCTAGCTTGTGGGAAAGCCCTTACTTCCACGTAGTGAGCTTGCCTTGCTTTGAATACATTGGCAAAATAGTCTGTTTTAAAAAAAGGCCGCCTCTGTCAGCTGTGTAAGTATTGGAGGGTTTTGGTTAGCGTGTTTTGGCAGGAGCCGCAGTAGCTTGCAGAGGCCGTGGGGCCGCTTCCTGCTAGACCCGGCTTCTCCGCTGGCAGTGGGGAGGCTGCTCCTTTCACCCTTCGCTTAACAGGCGTTTAAAGTGCTGGCGTCCTGCTTTGCTGGCACTGCTGCTGCGCTGCGGGCGGCGGCGGTGAGGAGCTGGAAGCAGGCATGCGATCTCAGCTGACGCGTGCTGGAGATCGCGGAGATCCCCCTGCTGAGGTCCCCTGGGAACTGTGCTGTGCAGAGGGGGGAGATGGCCGATTACCTGCCGCCCTGCTTTCCTGTGGCCACAAGACTGGCTTTGTGCTGCGAGTGCGCGATTGCCTCCACGGGATGCAGCCTGGCGCTTAGGTGGGGCAGAACACGAAGCCGCTTGCGGTCCTGGGACTGCTGGGGATGCTGAGGCAACAGGAGAGGCAAGGCTCTGGTAATTTCACAGATAAGGCTTAAAATGAGCCCTTGTTCCCTGCAGGCGGGTGCTGTCCTCACCTTCTCAGGTGTGTCCAGGGATTCCTGCAGGCCGTGATCTCTGGGGAGGGAAAGGCGCGTTGGGCAGGAGCGCAGCACTGGCGCCATGCGTGGGCTCAGCAGCATTGCCCTGTGACTGGCTATCCCTCTTCCCAGCAAGATCTCATTTTCCATTTGTCTGGCGTCCTTCCTTTCACAGACAGCAGTGACAGAGCCCGTTTTGAGGCAGGAAACATTTGCTGAGCTCCTCGGTTCTCGGGAATTGAAGTCATTATTTACACCGGGGCAGGAGGGAGGCTGGGAGGGGGAGCTGCCTGGGAGAGCTCTGACCAGGCTGATGTGATGGAAGGTGACAGCACTTGCAGGGAATCCTTCTGTTGTTTGCTCCACTGAACGCCTGCGTAAATTACTGCTGGCTTAATTCTGTGTTATTTTGGCCCTGCTCCACAGTACGCCCCTGCGCGACGAGGGCTGAGCTCACCTGCTGGTTCTGTGGTCCCCAAGAATTTATGAACGAGCTACTCTTCTGGGGACCAGAGTCCCCTGCAGGGAGGATGGGCCCTTACTGCTTTGTCAGGTAGGGCTGACAGCTTGAAGAGGGAAGGTCTCCTCCTCCCCAGGTGAACTGTGCAGTGGATGTTTGTGTGTGCCTACTGCGGGGACAGAGGCGCCTGGGAGCTGGCAGGTGGGAGAAGGAGCAGCTGCCTAGTTCGTAATCAAATATTTGCTGTTCAAATTTCAAGTATTTAGTATGTCATAAATAAGCCAACTGAAGTTGCTCAGAGCATGTTACCGAGGGGGCCGGCTTCCTTAGCAGCACCCAAACCGACGTGTTCTGCCGTGCGTAGACAGAAGCCCCTGGGCAGGTGCGACTGCGTGTATACTGCTCGTCACGACCTGCCTGAGGACCGGGATGGGAGGCAGGACCAAGTCCTGCTGCCGTTCCGGTCGCAGCCGATACGCCTCTCGATTTGCTTCACGGCCGCAGCACACTAGTTCACGTTCACGTGTGTGACGTTCCTGTTTGTTTTAGGAAACTTTTCTGTTTGCCCTACACTTTTCAGGGAGTTTGGTGTTACTTGGGTAATATCCAAGATGATCTTCAGGAAAAAATGCAGCCTGTGCCCGGAGTGCTGAGCGCTGGCAGGGAGCTCATCCTCCCTATTGAAAAAGCAGCTCCCGGACCGTAACCTAGCACAGCCTGGAGGGCTGAGCTCCCAGGCCTCTCCCTTGTGCTGCTGGACCCATTCCCGCAAGGCGTTCCTCTGACCTTTTGGGCCCCTTGTCTACCTGCACAAGAGGAGGCTGGCACATTCAGCTGGGCATTCTGGAGCAGCCTGTGGGTGCTGTTTGTTCGGTGCTGATGTGCTGGACCAGAGCGGCACTGCCCTTCAGCAGAACCACTGTAAGGTCCTGGGAGGCTCTGGTGGTGAAGGAGCCAGCAAACTCCACACTGTTTGCTTTTACCTGCAGGCCCAGGAGCTGGGAGAAGAGGAAAAAGACCAAAGCAAAGCCAGTATAGAGGAAGAGCAGAGCAAAAGAACAAAAGCTGCTGAGAGGTATGGTACAAACAGAGTAACAAAGGAGGCGTAGACAGCTCTAGCCCCGGATGACTTTCCTGTTTGTCCGCCCCTGCTCTGCTCTGGTCACTGTAACCTCTACAGGCGTCCCCTGTAGAGCACCCCAAGGTGCTGCGGCTTCTCGCAGGGTCGTTCCCACTAATCCTCTCACTTCTCCTGCCACCTCCTTAGTACCGTCTGGGCAGATGTCAGCTTTGGTTCAGCTTCTGGCTGGGTAGGCAGCAAAACTGCCTGCCTTTCTTTTCCCTCAGTCTGCCCCAGATGCGGAGCTGGCTTCTGTTTCCCTTACAGCTCTCTGACTTTCCTCTAAGGCTCTTAAAGTCACGCTCTTGCCAAGATGGTCTGAACCTGGTAACGTTGTGTGGTGTGCTCGGTGGCGTTTAACCACTTAGCCACTGGCCATCGCCCGATGACAGACCTTCCTGGTTCTGAGGCAGCCTCCAGTCTCGGTCAGCGCTGGGCCGGCAGGCTGCAGCCCTTCACTGGGCAGAGCCTGGAGCTGAAGGCTCCCGCGGCCAGCCTGGTGCCTGTTACTGGTGGCAGGGGAGTCCCGCTGCAATGTGAACGGTTCCCTTCCGCTTCCTTCCATAGAGGTGGCCTAGAGCAAGTCACTGCTTGACCAGGTGTAAGCGTGAAGCTATTTTCTCTCCTGGTATGTGGACAACTTGCTCGAGTGCACCAGGTGTTACCCCAAGAGCAATGCTGGTTTCCAAACCCTTGGTTACTGTGAGGACTAGACTGTCTAGGGGAGCTATTTTCAGTCTGTTTGTGGCAACTCGTTTAAAACAGTTGAAATACTGTGCTGAGCAGTGAGCCCCGCGCTCTCTCGAGCCCCTTCCTCACTCTCTGAGAGCTGCAGTACGTAGCGCTTAGAGATGAATCGTGTCAAAACTCTCAGCCTCCACACAGAGTTACATTTACTCTGGGGCACTGGGAACCAAGAAGCTGTTGCCTGTGCCAGGGAAACTCGTGAACAGGAGACGCTGCAGTCCATCCTAATGACTGGCTGCATGCACTTGGGATTTGCAGCCTTGTTTTCAGAGGAGCTGTTCATGTGAAGGTCCCTGAAAATGTGTTCTGCCTGCAGGAATTGTCTCCTTATCACTTGGTACCTGCTTCCCAGCTGTGCATCCTCTCCTCCTCTCTGCCTGTAAAGCTAGCTCGTGCTTGCCTTGTCTCTCTTCTCTGTACCTTCAAGATGAAGTAGGGCTGTAGATGTAAACATGCCTGCCAATACTTCCGTCAGTGACTTGGACAACAGCGAGAGTATTGCTGATAGGGCTGACGTATCTTGGGGAAGTTCTCCAAGGACTTGGAAAGAGAGGGGGGTAACCCAGGGAGGGGGTTCGGTGTTTTGAGGCTGACACCCACTAACTCCTCAGCTGCCTGTTAGCCTGGCAGGGCCTGAGGTGGCGGCCACGGTTTGGAGCTTGGCCGTGCCTTTGGCAGCGCCACGTTGGACAAACAGGTCCCGTTGGCAGGCATGGCTTGGTGTCCATCTACATCAGCTGCGCGTCCCGTCTTTCCTCTGTCTTGTGTAGCTGCAGCAGCCACGAGAATCTGATCTCTGTTAATCCGGTCTTCTGTTACCTTTTTTTCTTGTGCTGCAAAGTGAGAGGGATCAAAGTGCTTGCGAAATGTCAGAAGAGAAGTGTTTTGCTTTAGAAAATCCCGATCAGGAGGCAGCTGTGGCCCAGGAGCCGGAGGAGGGATCGCCGGATAGCCTAATCAATCCGGAGGAGCTTGCTGCCCCGCAGAAATCGTAAGGGCTTCAGTTAAGTCCCCGGTGATGTAAGCATAGCAGCTTTTGTCCTTTTGTTCCCCTTGGTGGTGTTTGAAGTTAGCGTGTGAAGTCAGCACACTAGGAGACGCGGTTTGGTGGGCACCGCAGAGCTCGAACGTCTCCATATGCAAAGCCAAGCAGCTGTGTCGCTGGCAAGAGTGCCAAGTGAGCAGTCTGTACCGCGGAGGGTGAGAACAGCAGCTCGGCCCTTGGGGTCTGTGGTGCAGGGCTCCGTGGTACAGAGAAAGAGCCGCTTGCTTTGTACTTGGAAAAGCCTCCTTTCTACCAGTGTCGCTAACGAGGCTGCAAGCATTCGCCCTCCTTTGATAAACGCGCTCACACAGGCTCCTGAGTTCCCCTGCTGAGATCGGGGGGGACGACAACAAAACCCAGCCAATCACCCCTCTTCTACAGTCTCTGGGAACATCGGTTGCTTTGAGATAATAAGGCCAGAGCGCAGGATGGCAGAGCTCAGGTTCCCTGCAAAAGCCATTGGTCTGTTGCGGTACTAAATTGGTGGTCTTTGCAGATACGTACCCGCAGTTCCACTGCGAGAGATCTCAGTAGAAGCGATTGTGCTGACTTTGCGTTCTGTGTCAAATGAGAGATCAGCAGATGCAACTGGAAAAAATAGGCAGTGTGTCTCCCAGGACAAAGTGGTCGAGAAGCGCTCTTTGATGCCGAGACCAGCGCAGCATCTCCCTTTTTCTATTAGGAATTGTGTGGAGTTGTGTAACTGTGCGTGTGTTGGCTGGATGCCTTTTGAAGCAAGAACTGGGGCAAAAGGAAGTACGTGATTAAAAAGGTGGAAGTGGCAGAATTGCTTTGCAGAGCAGCCTGGTAAAGGACACCTTCTGTGGGCATCTCTGCAGCTGGGCCTAGAGCACGTAGCGTTACGGGGGGAGCACTAGTGAAGCGGCATTTTCCCAGAATCCGATGGCTCTTTCCTCTGTCTTGTTCTTTTTACTAATGGCTGCATAGGTGACTTTTCCCCTTTTGACTCAAAGCTATGTTACTGTGGCTGTTATTTCCCAGATTCCTGGCAAAACAGAAGCCCTTCTGCCTTATGCTCGCGGTCTCAGAGCATGATGAGACCTTGCTGCTCCGGCTTTCACTAGCAAAGAATAAAAAGTCTTTCCCTAGACTAATCTTCATTTTCCCCTCCTTCCCCTTCAGCCTCTCTCAGACCTTACAATTTTGCTGCTCCGTCTGAAAAAAACTTAATTAGAAACAGATTGGGTTTGAATTTTTGGAGCACTTAGGGTTTTCTGTTGCCTAGAGCTGGCAAACTCCCAGCGCACTTTAGATTGCAATTGCAGAAAAATATCTGGTCCGTCAGAAGCGCGCTGCCAGTCCCTGGGCTGAAACCGGTACTGGTTGCATCTGCTTTTGTGCCTGGCAGCCCTAGCCAGCGTTTCCTAGCTGCTAGACCCTTCGTGAAGTGAGACCGTGTTGCCCCTGCGAGGTGAGCTCTAGCGGGCCAAAATACGGGCTGTTCCGGACCCGAACGCCGCTGGGGCAGCGTTTAATAATTTGTCAGTTTCTCTGGGAGTCAACGAGAGGGCCCACCAGCAGCGCGTGGGGGCATCCCCGAGCTGCTACCTGAGAAAACGTGCTGCTCAAAAGCTTGAGCATGTGCTGCGTGTTCCCCAACAGCCTTGTAGAGTGCTTTCCTGTAGCAAGCTTGCCTTCTGCCTCTGCGCCCCCCAGCCGTCTACGCTGCGGTGGCTGCAGTCCCATGGGGATTCTGCACGTCCGTCCCCTGTGCTGACAGCGAAGCTTCTAGAATAGGTGGCTCTGAGGCTTTTGGTTTGGAGTTCACACCGTTTGGCGGGGTGTTGCTGTTCTTTCATGTTATTCAGTTTTCTGTCACCCTTTTGCCAAAGGAGCTTTCTCTTTTTGGTAGGCAACCTGAGAAGGAGATCAAACACGAGCAGTCCTTGAACGAGCCTAGTGAAGAATCCCTGGAGGGAATAGCCAAGGAGCTGGAGCTGGAGCTCGAGCAAGAGAAAATGCATTTATTGCAAGCAAAAAAGGAGAAAATTCAGCAGTTCCAGGAGGAGATGAGGCAGCAGGAGCAGGAGGAAGCTCAGAAGCTTCATCAGCAAAAAGAGAAATCCCTCAGGTACGTTCCTCTTTTACTCCATCTTCCTGCTATTTCTCCTGTGAGCCTTTCCTAGCTGCAGTTTCATTGCTGGTGGCCACGGGCTTGTGCTGTTACAGGCCACCACCTTGAAAGTGGTGCTGCTTTGTGGAGTTGTGGGCAAAGGAGGCCAGAACAAGGCTTCTGGGGAGGAGGGGTACGGGTCTCTCTGCCTGGCAGGGACAATCCTGTGTGTGAGGGTCTGCACATCTTGAAATGAATAGTGGCCTGCTATCAGTGCTGTAAGTGCTTAAAGCAGATGTGTGGAGAGCACAGTGAGCCTCAGGAAAGCGCGTTCCAATACAGGCAAGAGAGTATCTTCCCATGTCTTGCAAGACGAGCTCTGGTTCAATACACATGCAGCTTTCCGAGCTCTGAACCTGCCTCTTATGGCTAACCTGGGAAAAGCTTCCAGTTCAGTGCGTGGAGCTTTACCACCTGGCAGATACTCAAATCCGGGGCTAAATGGTAGTAACAGGATGGGAAATTGGAGCATTAGAGGAGATGAGGTTACCCCAGAGGCGCACTGAAACTCTGGTGCTGTACGTTTTACAGAGGGACTTCCAAACAAGCCTTTAAGGAATAGGGCACGGATGTCTGTGCGAAACCCAGCCAGTGCACGAGGACCTAATAGCAATCCAGGGAGCAGAGCAGCGCTGGGAACTGTGTCCTCTCCCTGGGGGGATTGGTCTCTCAAGGCTTGTATTTCATTTCAGGTGGCCTTGATACCTATGTTCTTAGCACACTGAGCCGGCCAGAAACTGTATCTTGACACGACATGTCCCGGGAATGCTGTCTTGGGTGCAAAGGAAGATGCAGAAATTGCACCTGAAGGGAAAAATGTCTATGCAGTAATAAAGCAGTAGTAAAAAGGGTGTTACACAAAAATCTGCAGCTTACAGATGTACTAATGCATCCAGGTACCTTGGCCGGGAGCCTGCTTTCATTTGATAGGAGTTGATTTCATTTACCAGGGAAAAAAAACACCCAAGTGCCACCTATGATGATATAGTGCATTTTAAAAACGGAGCACAGAAGTTGGGTGCTCGGGGGCTGTGGCTCCGGAGCCAGCAGCCAGGTTCTGAAGGTGTGGAGGAGAATGAATGGCCTGGAGCCCTGGAAATGCATCACTCGGGCAGGCACAGCTAGCGGGAGCAGCAGCTGATCTATAGGTCTTGGGAGTGGTTTGAGGGTATTAAAGCCTCCTGAACTTCTCCTTTTTTTCTTTTGTTCTCTTTTTTTTCCCCCCGGTTGCTCATGTCTCAGGACTCTAAAAGAAAATTTGGCAAAGGTTTCTGAGGAGGAAGAGTTGCGTGTCAGAAAAGAAGAGACCGAGAGACTTGCAAAGCTGCGAGCCAAAATCACCTCGGAGACTGAGGCAGAGAAGGAGAAGTTAAGGTAAAAAGTGTTGCTGCCATCCCTGGGGACACAAACTCTGCGGTTTGGCAGGAAAGCATTTGCATGCCACCAGCAGCCGCTCGAAGCGGAGGTACTAGCCTGCCTGAGCCTCCCGTAGCCGGTACCCTGCCTCGGCAGGAAGTACGAGCGCTAGCTGTGATGCCCTACGTGCTGGGGAGCCGTCTGTTGGTAGAAGGTAAAGCCGACGGACCCTAACGTAGCAGCTCCGCTGCCTCAGAGCTGATCTGATTTTGGGAAATAAGCAGGTAGTACGGAAGTGTCCCGAGAGGGGTGTTGCTGTAGGGTTGGACCAGGCGCGACTCAGGGGCACGGAGGTGAAAGGAATGACGTCTACAAGGGTAGCTGCACTCGGCGGCGTGCCTTGGTTTGAGTGGCTGCCTCTGTGTAACGGCTCTTAAGGCCTGGTAAAACAACGGGGGAGGCAGAAAAGGCAGGCGCTGGAAAACTTACATTTGGCTATTTCTTTTTTACGTAGCTGACAGGTACGTCTCCACCTGCCTGCTTCGCTCTATATTGCCAAGGCCTTACTTGAGCCACTTGTGGATCTGCATGCCGTGGTTCTCAGTTTCTTGTGGCTTGCGTGTCCTCTCCTACAGCAGTGTCCGCTGTCAGCTCTGGCTCCCACGTGGGGCCCAGCAGTGAGGTACCAAATTCTAACTTGCTTTTGTCTCTGCTCTCGTTGCAAACCTACCAGGGCGGAGCAAGAGGTCGCGCTGCAGAAACTAAGAGAAGAGTGGGAATCCCTGCAGGTAATGGAGAAGGAGAGCCTGGAGAAGCAGCAGCAGCTTGTTTTGGAGGAAATGAAGCTGGAAATAGAGGAAGCTCAGCAGAAAGAGATGATCGGGCTGGAACAAGAGAAGGAGCAATTCCTGAGTGAGCTTAAGGAGAGATTAGACGGGGAAAAGAAGAAGGTGAGATGTTTATTGCCAGCTAGGGCCAGACCCGGGCTGTTCATGCTGACCTGGCTTGCCTTGCAATGCTGAAGTGTTGAGATGAAATAATGCCTGCACGTGATTTAATAATGCCTGCCTTAAACGTAAGGGAAAGATGTTAGGCGTGCTCTTAGAGGCACGGCTGAGGTGGGGAGGAGGTCTCCCCCAATACTTATTTCAGCGGTGATTAAAGTAGTATTTAAATGGCCACGTTGCATCTGAAGAAAAGACAGGCCACTGTGTGTCTTGGCCAAGCTAAAGCGAGCCATTTTATCAGATCAGAATACCCCTTTGGCTGCTGCTGTAGTCATCCAGAGAGTTTGAAGTTCTTGAACGGAGGCAGTCTGCAGGCCTTCCAGCACAGCATCCCTGAGATCTGTTGAGGAGGGAGGGAAAGCACACAGAGAGTAAAGGCACCTTGTGGTAATCCAGTTGGAGAGGGGTTTACCGTTGTGCTTTTTCGATGCTTCTGGATGGATGGGAATTGCGAATGCATCTTGCGCAGCACGTCCCCGCAAATAGAGCTTTCCCAGCAGTCTGTCTTGCGCATGTTCCCGTAGGCAGTAGAAGAGCTAGAGAAACAGTTTGCGACTGAGCTCCAGCAGCTGAAATCTGCAGCAGAAGAGAAGCATCGTAAGGTAAAAGATGGTGGCCTTAGAACGGAAATGTTTTTTTCCCACGCTGCCACCAAAGGTGGCCAGGGAGGGTGGCGTCATTTTTTTTCCACTTCCTAAACGTGGTTCTGGTCTAGCTCAGCATTTGGACACGCTCCAAGTAGGGGGTGGTGAGACTGCACACGCCGGTCTCCGGCGTGGTGCTTGCTGTCTGTAGGAGGGCACTAAATGGATCTTGTCAGAAGGGTGACAAGTCTCTGTGGGCGGCTTTCATGGCAGGTCATTTCCAGCCTGCAAACCCAGATAGCAGAGGCACAGAGGAGCGAGGAGGCTCGGCTGCGTGACGACTTGCAGAGAGCAGAGCGGAAAGTACAGCAAAAAGCGTATCAAGTAACGGAATACGAACACGAGGCAAGTACTCATCTTGGGTTGCTGAAGGTTCTTCACCCTCTCTCCTTGGATGCGTGGTGAGGTCGGAGAGGCCACATCCCTGCCTTAGGGGAAAGGACACCCCTGCAGCACCTCACCTCGCCAGGGTGCTTTGTACCACCCAGGCCACGGCCTGAGCCCACTTAGAAGGTACTCTGAACTTCATTCCCTCTGCTCATGTGAGAGGCTGATCTCTTGGGAGGCCACCGTAGCGCAGCGCTGTAGGTTGGGGAAATATCTTTCCATGTTCTCCCTGCAGCTCAGCGAGCTTATGAGAGAGAAACGCCATGAAGTGGAAAAAGACCATGAGAGGAAGATGGAGAGGATGAAAGAGGAGCACCAGGAGGTCCTCGCACGGCTTCGGGATCAGTATGAGGAGGAGGTACTGCTCGGGGAGAGCAGTGAATCTGGGAGGTGACTGCCGTGGCTCGCTCAGCTGGGCTGTACCTGGGCTGGCACGGCTGCTTGCCAGGCTTGCCTGTCTCAGCCGCTCCTAGAATTGGAAATCTCCTTTCTGCTAGGAGAACTGGGCATTGTTGCCGTGATCTAAAGTGAATTTCGGCTAGGGTTATAAGGATAAGCTGTCGAAATATCCTCTGTGCAGGCAACTTCCGCGTGTGTTCGTGGACCTCTGTACGAGAGAAGGTTGTTCACATTTTTGCAGGTGCCCGTTCTGGGAAGCCTTCTGCCTCCCATTTCAGACCCTACAGTCAGCAGTGTGTGACAAAACCTTGGTTTCATGGGTTGTTTCTTCTTCCCTGAGCCATTCCCTTAACAATGTGGTCCCTGTAAGCAGGAGGTGTTGATGTGCTGCACCTGGTGTTTACTCAGGAGCTGCTGTGTGGTAGGCTGCCTTTCCAGAGGATGCGCGTCCTGGGTGTTCACGTTGGCTTGCTGGAGAACCCTGTGCTTCGCTCAGATGCTGTTCTTATTTGTGTTTTGCAACAAACAGGAGAGAAAGCAAAGAGCGGAGCTCTTTGAAGGCCTGCGAAGTGAGATGGTGCGCCTCCGACAGCTTCACGAAGCGGAGGTGAAAGCTCTGCGGGCAGAGCTGGATGAGCGGCTTACGGCGTTGCAGCACAGGCACAGGGAGAAGGTGAGGAGGACGCTTTGCCTAGCAGTTTGCTGTGGCTTGGCTGCTTGGGGATGGCCGGTTTTCATTGTTCCTGCTGGTGGCAGAGCTTTGCCTGGTGAGTGGGGAACTTGTACCATTCTCTCTTTAACTCAGCATCTCTGTGCAGGAAAGAAAACTCCAGGAATCAGAGAACGAGCTTGAAATGCGCATGAAGAATGTCCAAGCCAGATCAGTGCAGCTCCTTAGCCAGGTGAGTCTGCCCTGTTGGGCTGGCAGAGGTTTCCCAGCCTGTGCTGCTCCTCTGGCCGCTTCCTCACTGGGGACTCTTCACAAGTGCTCAGCCAGGGATTTTGCTGCCATCCAAGTTACAGGTAAAGCTTCCATCACAAGGCAGAGCAGGGCTACGCCTTCCTCGTGGTATGGGCTCACGCTGATGTTTGCAGGGAAAGTCAGTGCTTTGGGAGGCAGCTGTAACATCATAAAAGCCTTTCAAGGCAGCATGTCCTGCTCAGCATAACTTCGGATTGTAGTCAGTCCCTTTCTGATTTCCCTCCTCTTTTGCCTGCTGCTGCGAAAAAGGAATGAGTGTTTCTGGATCTTGGGCAGAAGAGTGGGAGAGGGAAGCGTTCCAAACCCTCCTGTGGAGCTGGCAAAAATCACTGGCTGATGCTCTTGCCTGCCAGATCTCGAAGTCCGGGCCTGTGCCAAGGGCTGTGGATAACCTTGCTTCTGTCAGCCCTTCCTTTCCAAGCAGCACTGGAGTGAGGAAGTAAAAAGGTGGAGAGAAGCTGGAGGCAACGAGAGGCTTCACAAAAGCAAGATCCTGCAGAAATGGCCATGTGCCTTGAATCCTCTTGCCGCTGAGTAGGAAGGGGGGGTTCTTCCCACAGGAATGGAAATAGTTCCAGCTTCTCACTTGAAATCAAATAAAGCCAGGGGATCCTGAGTGCGTGCGTGAGGCAGGGAATAAAGCAAAACTGACGACCATTCTCAGGTGTTTTGAAATGGTCTGGAGACTCAGGCCCGGCCTCTGTACTTCACGCGCTGCTCAGCATCAGCAGTCACCTCGCTCTGACACCTACTTCCTCATCTGTACATAGGAGGAGTCTCTGAGAAAGAAAAGGCAGCAGCTGCTGGATGAAGACAGGCGGACTGAGCTAGAAAGAGATGTATGTATGTTTTAGCTCTGGTGAGGTGCTGCTTTTCTTCTGGGGGCGAGGGGAACGTGCTAGATTGTTGCTTCTAAATTTTGAGTCTTGAAAGTCCCTCCCTGCCTCAGCCTGGAGTGCCATCCTGCTGGGAGCGTGAATAGCTCTGAGCTGTTTCCCAAAGAGAGGACATAGTCCTGCCCTTCCAGGACTGGCACGTGGCGTTAGTGCATTTGTAGCTCTGGGACCTCCCGTGAACTGTGCGAGTAGCAAGCCTCTTGCATGTTGTGTGCCTTTCACGTTGGTTTGGGGAAATTAGTGCAAGGACTTTTTTGGTTTTCTTCTAGGAAGCTGCTTTAGCTTCTCAGCTCCGCCTAGAGGAGCATAGGAAGGAGCACGCCAGCCTCCTTGAGTCCATTCGGCAACTGCGCAGGTCTTTTGAAGAGCTGCAGGACCAGAAAGCTGAGCTGGAGGCCCAGGTGGACTTGTTGCAGACCCGAAGCCAGAGGCTGCAGAAACGCATCAGGTGTGCGCATTAGAAATTTTCTCTAATGCAAAAAAGCCACCCTATGCCCTAACAGAAATCCCTCTAACCTAACCTGGAGCTCTCCCTTACCTCTGAGCCTCCTGTGTGTTGGGCCATATTCCTTCAGAATCCAAATGGTGGTTTTACCACATGTCGAGGGCTTGGAGGTCCTGGGGTCTGTTTCCAGAGCTACTAATACCTCGCTGTGCAAATCTGTCCCTTTGCCTCCGCTTCTCAGGCTAATCTGTTTGTCCTCTCCACATCTGTCATGTGAGATTAACAAGATGCTTTGAGAGGGGCATTGAAATGCAAGGAAAAGATTTTTCCTAAGGTAGCTGAGCTTCTGGGTAAGGGTGTGAAGCCGTGGTTCCCTGCCCAGCCAGGCGTTACACTTCACACCGCAGACGTGATACCAGTGGTGTCTTGCACGCCTGTGGCCCTTTCCCTCCTGGACACTGGAGGTCACTTTGGACACCGCTGCAGATGATAGAGTATGGGTCTAATCAAGTGCCGCCACTGTTGCCTTTTCTTGGGGCAGTGAGTTGGAGGCAGCTGTCAGGAGCAAACAGGAGACTTTGAAAGACCTGGAGGCAGAAGAAAGTGTGGAGTCTCCGAGAAGGAAAGCTGAGCTCCATGTTGAAGACCTGAGAGAAACTATTCAAGCTGTGAGTAAAGCCCACAGTAAAGGTGTTTGCCTTCTGAGATCTGAGGCTGTAACTCCCTTGAAAATCCTGGCTTTTGTTCCTTCTGCGTGAACGTGTTTGAGAAGCGGCGGTGCATTTTCCTTTGCCAGGGGACATCAGTATGTCCGGTAGCATTTTTTGGCTTCTGTCTGTTATTGCTGGGGGGGAAAGGAGTGTTGGATACCTGAGTGCCCTTGGAGGCAAAAGCAGGGCTTGAGTCAGGGAGAGAGATGTCCTGGTTGCTTTTTAAAATTCCCGTAAAGAACATCCCTGGCACTGGTCTTGGATGTGGGCAATACACCGCGGCGGTGCCATTCCGGGTTTTTGCTCCTGATTGGATGCGTGTGGGATACTGGGGTTCTGCTCCCCGTACGTATTTCTTAGGTGTTGAAATGTTTGAACTCCTCAGCACTCGTCCAGAGAGCCGGCTTCCCCACCCTCTCCAAGCCACGAGGACAGCGACTTCCAGTTCGATCAGTGAGTATCCGTATGCCAGCTGCTTCTGGAAGCTGGTTTTGCTTTGGTTTTACAAGCTAATGGTTTTTGCTGGGGTTACGCGCATTGCGCTGCCGGTGCGCGTCTGGGGAGGGTGCTGCGCGAGGCTTGCGGGATGGCACAGCCAGGAGCACGCCTCTCTCTTTTGCGTAGTGTCAGGAGCTACATCTCTGCAGAAGGGATCTCCATCAGGAATGCCAAGGAGTTCCTGGTGCGCCAGACCCGCTCCATGAGGAAGAGGCACACGGCGCTGAAAGCTGCGAAGCAGCAGTGGCGCCAAGATATGCGGAAAGCACAGGAGGTGGTGCAGGATCCTGACAGCTCCCAGCTCCTGGAGGGTGTGCGCAAGAACCTGGAAGAGGTGAGTCGCTGGACACTGCCGGCGCTCAGATGTCGGGCATCGCGGCCGCGCCAATGAATCCACAGCCCTGGGATCGGTTCCTGGCTCTGCGGGTGCAGTGACAGGCGGCAGCTGTGGGTGTTCGGTCCGCCCAGAAATCAGATCGCGCGTGCCTTTTGATGTCAGATGTGCGGCATTTGTCCCTGCTTGTGTCTTCCTCATCGTAACACAAGGGTTAGGGTCCTTCCCCTCCCAGGCCTTAGATTTTTCAGGAGGGTGAAGAGGGCTGTTCAGGAACACAGCGCAAGTGCAGTGCCTGAGGAACGGGCGTAATGAGAACCGAGCTTAGGCTTTGGATCGCATGTTACCGTGCATCAGATGAGTGGCCGAGGGCGCGCGGGTGTGCAGGCATAGCCCACAGCTAACGGAGCGTTGCATGGCCGAACAGTTTCGGTTCTGTTCCGCTGTGCGTGTGTTGGGCTAGGAAGGCTGCACGGAGCAGGCGCTGCAGTGCAGCCGGTGCTCAGCAGCTTGCTAGGTTCCAGGGGCTTGGTCACTAGTTGGAGCTCTTGGGGCCTAGAAAATGGGGAAAGCATTTGGTAGGGAAAGAAGGATTCCCGCGTCCTGCAGATAATGCAAGTCACCATGACCACTAATGTAGATGATTTCCGGCCATTCCCGTTGAATTTTCCTCCTTGGCTTGGCTGTTGATCCGCTGCAGGAAGCAAAGCAGTTGGACAAGATGAAGTCGGCTATGCGGAAAGGGCAGGTGCTGCTGAAGAAGAAAGAAGAGAAACTAAGCCAGCTGGAGTCCTCGCTGCTGGAAGAGGTAACCACCAGCATCACCGTTGCTTGGGCGTGCCCAGCTGCGCTCCCACCCAGCCCAGAGCTCCTGGCTCCTCCCCTAGGCTGGCGCCTCTGCAGGGCTTTGGGTCCCTGTGAGGGCTGCGTAGCTGGGGCCAGACACTGGCGTTTGCCAGCGGGGCTGCATTTTAGAAACATATTCTGAGCGCAGAATGGCGGGTCTGTCTGAGAATGGTAGGTGAGAGAAGGCTAGTCTCCAAGGTGGAGGGAACGACAACCTTACTTGAACTCTGAGCCCCGGGATTCAGTACGTCTGCAGGCAACAGGACAGATGTGGGCTGGGGTTTGGGATGGAGGCTTCCTTCCGCGGTGGCAGCTTGCTGCGTGCACTGGCTCGTGGGAAGCTTGTTTCTCACAAGGGTGGAAACAAATTCTCTGTCAATGCCGATATGCTGAAGTATCCTACCACGTAAACTAAAACATCACAACGGAATGTTAGATGTCTTATTAACTGTCTATGTCTTGGTCAAGATGGCGAATATTCTGCCTCCCCTCTGCTGATGACATCTGGACTCACTGTTAAGTGCGTGGCTGCAGGGCAGATACAGAAAGCAGCCTGGAAAAGCTGCGTGATTTGAGCTTAGAGAAAACAAGGGCAGGTCACCTCATGTGAGCTAGGATCGAGTCTGCTTTCCTGACCAAGGCAAGCCTTGGAATCTGTTCAGCTCTGCCTGGGACCACGTGGCCTTAGGCAGAGCAGCAGCAGATGCAAGAGCACAAGACCGTTGATGGTCAAGCACTTGTCCTTGGTGCAAAGACAGAACCCAGCCCACGCGAGAGCCTTGAGGCTTCGTTAAAGCACAGACTACTTTGACTTCTGCCTAGAAGGGCCC
Organism: Phalacrocorax carbo; assembly: GCF_963921805.1. Lineage (NCBI taxonomy): Eukaryota > Metazoa > Chordata > Aves > Suliformes > Phalacrocoracidae > Phalacrocorax > Phalacrocorax carbo. Next base: position 7,730,780 of record NC_087533.1, on the reverse strand, counting down.
ATTCACGTGGCTGTCAGATCTGGCCTCCGGTGACGGCCTGTGCTTCTTCCAGGGAGCGAGCAGTCTCTTGACTTGCAGATTTTGCTGTCGGGGACTGGAGATGAGTCTGCCTTTGCTTGCCCTATGCCTGTCTGCGCAGTCCAGCCCATGCAGACTAGCTGTAGGCAGTATTCCAGTGGCTTTTATGTTTCAGGGACAGAACAGCAGGTGTTGTTGGCATTGTTTTCCTTCTTTTAACCAGCTTTCAGATGAAGATACGCTGAAGAGTGCTGCATGCAAGAAGATGGTGACTTTTGATCTCAGCAACTCTGAGGACACAAACAGCACATCCAGCATAAATCTACATGCGCCTAAATGTGAGTGCCTGACTGGCTGGATACACTGCGCCCAACTTGTAATGCTGTAGGCCTCGTTCTGGCTTTCCCTCTGGCCCCTCTGAGACAACCTTCTGTTGTCTCACTTGTGCTCATTAGTGTCTAAGGCGGGCCTGCTAGCCGCGACCGGGGCTGCTCTGTGTATAACGTTGTGTTTGAAAAACTTATTTCCTGCCAGTAGTGGCAGACGAGAGGATGGAATCTGTGCACACTTGCCTTTTAAGTCTCTTCCTTTCTTTTTAGAGTGGATTATAAAATCTGGCTTCAGCTCTTCCCTCTGCTCTTGCAGAACTGCATTGCCCTTCTGCAGGTGTCCGGGCTTCCTCTTCCTCGCACCCCTGGCAGGAGAGGCTGCCGCAGTTCCCTCTGTCTGCTGCTTGTGCTGTGTTGTTTGCCTTCAGCTGCCTGTAACTGGAGTTGTGCAGGTGGGAAGAAAGGCTCCCCATGAACAGCCAGGAAGGCAGGAGGGCTGCGCTGCTTGCAGAAGGGCTGGCAAGGCTGAAGCCTAAAGAAAATGTGGAGAACCTCCCTATGGCAACAGACTGACAATCTGTCCAGCGTGGGGTTGTCTCTCTGACCCTGATCAGTAAAATATTTGCAGGCACACGTGAAACCTAAGGGTTTTCTCTCGCCATAAGATGAGCGCCCTTGCATCAGCACAGTCCTGTTGGTCCTAGCGGGAGCGCTTTGCTTTTCACGGGCGTGTGAGGTGTAACCAACCGATCCATTCTGCCTCCTGCTCAGGTTGTGGGCGGTCGGACCACCGAAGTAAAGCATGATTGCCTGTGCCAGGGTCTCGTCTGAGAGCTGGGGTGCAGTGGTGGGGGGTTCCAGCACGGGAGGTGCAGCTCTTGAAAGGGTTTGCCATTTGCCAGGGAACCACCATTATGCTGGTGGTTGCATGGCACAGGGTGCGGTAGAACTCAGAGACGGAGCAGGGAGGTGAAACACACGCACTAATGCATATCCAGGCTTGTCCTGCAGGCCCCGTTCTTGCAGCACGGGAGGATCTTGTCCTTGCTGTCTTGTGGCCAGGCAGCCTCCAAGGCACAAATCCTCCTTGGCAGTCTGTATCTCCTCTGGCTGCAAGCAAAGCCAGGTTTTGCCTCTCTATCCCACTTGGCACATGCTGACCAAACTCAGCTCGGAGCACAACGCAGGGTGGGAAGTGAGTCTCCCACCAGGGAGGCAGCGTCTCCCTCGCCTTCCCAGTGACCCCTTTCTTCCCCTCTCCTCTGCCAGTTGATTTGAGAACCGATTTACGGCCTGCCCCCCAGCTGGACAAGATCCAGTACTTGACAGACTCTCTGCAGCGTATCACTAGTGAACTGAACGGAGTCCTCGGCATCTTGGGCTCCCTGAACAACCGCCAGTCTCCGCTCTTCACCTCGACGCCCTGCGACGGCATCCCTCTTTCTACGTACGCCTCCTTGGCAGGACTTCAGGCAGGTGGCTCCCTGGTGCCCTCCGCCGGGGTGTCTCTGGTAGACCAGTGGGCCTGGAGCACTGGGCTGAGCTCTAGTCGCTCTTTCGCAGCTGGGCAGTCAGTGGACAGCATCCTGGCAGAGAAATGGCACAAGTATTTCCCAGGTAAGTCTGCTATTAACCCATCTGCCCGTGACTTGTGATGTCAGAGCTCCGCAGGCTCTAACCGGCTCACCTGCCGATGCTGGTAAGGCCGGATCCACTGGTGCTGCTGGCAGGAAGGGTGCTAATGAGATAAGGAACGAGAACCTCGCTCCAGGAAGGGCAGCGTATGGCTGATCTTGTCATCCTGCCTCTGGAGCAGTGCAGCCTTTAATAACTGCTGCTTCTTTGGTGTATATTAAAGATGGGAGCGAAAGTGGAGACAGCCCTGCTGCCCTGGAAGCCTCACGTGAATTGCAGATAGGGTTCACCATGTCGGTCTCCTTAGCACCGCTGTGTCCTCGGCAGGTGGCTCAGCCTGTAAAAGGGCAGTGTGTCCGTAGTATAAGACAGCAAATGCACCTAGATATAAAGGCTATTGATTTTTTGAGGCCTGTATTTAATGTCTGTTTTCCAGGTGGGTTCCCGTCACTCAGTGGTAGTTCCAAGCCTCCGGACAGCAAGCTGGGATATGTACCTGCAGAGTAAGGGTCTTTTTCCTTGGGTTGTACCTTCATTGCGCCGCTTTTATTTCTCTGCAGTGATTTATAGGTCCTGTTTCATATACCAATATGTAGCTTATGATTTTGTTACCTACTTAAGTAGACAAGGTAGATGGTAGGAGTTGTGCACTGCCACGTCCTTGGCGCTGCCCTGTAGCTTCCACAGTGAAGCTGCCATCGGAGCTGTGCTGATAACCCATGAGGTGCAAGGGTGCCGGCGCTGGGCCGTGCCGTGCCGGGCGATGCTGGTGCGGGGGTGGAGTGGGGGCTGCCACCCAAACCTTTCTGGTGCCATCCAGACAAAAAGGAGGACAGCAGCCTGACAGCGGGGGGCCGCTGTGGCTTTCCTCTCTGGTGTGGGCGGGCAGAGGACTTGGAGCCAAGAGGAGTTGCTTTATGTTACCGTGGCTCTTTCTTTCTGTAGTGGCCCGTCATTTTCTTGGTCACTGCTAGGATTGTTTCTGCCGAGATCTTTCCCACTCACTCACACTGTCTCTTTCTCTCACGCAACAGTGAGCAAATACGGCTGTTCCAGCACTCCCAGTTCCAGAGCTGCGAGTCAGACAAGATGAGTATTCAAGGAATGATCGAGACCAACAAGAAGTGGCTAGAAGACTTCAAGAGGGATTCACATGTGTATCCTTTGCCTGGGTCTGGCCTCTAATCATATTCCGGCTTCCTGCGGCAGGCAGGAGGAGACAGCAGGAGGTGAGGGAAGCGGGAGCACTAAAGCATTGAACAGCAGTTTTGAAGCCTTAGCCTCCATTTTAGTGTCCGGTTCTGCAAAGGAGTAAGATGTTTAGCAGTTAGAGCACGTGTGACCTCTTTGCTCTCCCTTGAGCTGTACCTGGCCGGGAAAGTCTCTTCCCTTTCCGCAGGTGTGCTGCGATGCTCTTTAGTGCCGCTGCTCGCTGGGGTATGCAGCAGTTGGAGCTGGCAATGTCAGACCTTGAAAAAGGTAACCGAAGAGTGCAGAACGGAGGAGGCAGCAGGGGCCGGGTGTCGGAGGCCTGCTTTTGGTGCCGTTGGTACAGCCCCGGCCGCACGGCTGCCTTTGCTACGACGGGCAGTCCCTGCTGAGCAGCCCGGGGTGAGGGAGCAGCCTCTCCGTGAGGCCAGGGCGCCTGCAGACGCGTGGACCTGGCACGTGGGGCGGCCGCGTGGCTGGGCAGGGAGGGCCGGGGCTCCCCGGCGGAGCCATGCCTCCGGCTCGGTTTTGAGGCACGTCGTAGCGTACGGTTGGATCAAATGAGTGACGCCTCTCAGCGCTATGAGCGGGGATGTTTCCAGGCTGGCGTTGTAACGGCATTGTGCCGGGGCTGTCAGTAGCTCCTCTGCAGTGCACGCTGGTATTAGCCGCAAATCCCTCGGGCCTCCGCTAGCACGTGCTGTCCTGAGCACGGTGCTCCTTTGAATTCCCTAATCCCCCTCTAATCCCGTTTGACTTGGATGCAGCGGCCTAAGTACAGCACGTGTGCGCAAGGCTGGCTCCTGCCCCTCGCTACCCTGTCCTGGCCGCTGGCTGTGCTCACGCGTGCTAAGCCCCCCTGTAAGCCAGGCTTTTCCTTCACCCGGCTGCCAGACCTCTCTTCCCAGGCACGCAGAAGCCCCCTGCCAGCAGCCCCAGCCTCCTTCAGCTAGGACTGGATGAAAACAGACAAATTAAAGTGTACCATTACTAAAAGGTGGGACTTGGCTCTGGAGAGACCGTGGCTAGGGCCCGTGCGGTCTCCCTAACGATACGCGGGGCTTCGGTGATGCCCAGCCATCTCCGCTGTGTCTTTGTGCTGTGCCCTTGAAATGAAGTCTCTTTACAGGAGAGTGGAGGAAGGAGGATGTGAACTTCCCAGGTGGATTCTTCTAATCCTGTAATGTGTCCAAATATAATTTATAGACTGTTTAATCCAGTGGTGAATTATCAGGGCTTCAATAAATCAACACTTCTTTCATTAGTATTCCAGCGATTGTGAGCCGGGGCTGTGAATCATGGAGAGCGTTGAAAAACTGGTCAAGGGGGAGGATGTGAATCCAGCTGAGGCTCTGCTAGAGGAAATGTGTCAGGAAATGAGCCCACACTGATGCCCAGCAAATGCTTAATTGCAGGTGGGCCAAGCCATCTGGCCTCTGGCATGTGTGTGCGCAGGGGAGAACGGGCAGCGAAAGGGCTGCAGAGCCTGGGGACCGACGCGGGGAATGGCAGAGTCTGACTCTCGGGAAACGTTCCTCTCTTGGCGTGGAAGCAAGAGGAACTAAACCAGGAAGGGCTTTTCACGGCAGACCTGGACAAGCGCTCCCCGCTGCCCCTTGCTGCCCCGCCGGCCAGAGCCGCGCGGCACAGCTTGCGCTACGGGAGCGCTTCTCCCGCGCTACCGACGCGCCGGCGGCAACGCGGAGCAGGGGTGGCAGGGGAGCGCGGGCGGAGGCTGCTGGTGCGGGCGCTGCGCAGAAACGTAGCCTAGTGTGGGTGTCGAGACGAAGCTCCACCTGCGTCCTCCCGTGCCCTGGGGAGAGGGAGCCGGAGCTCAGCAGCTGGGGTCTCCTTCTGCGCGGCAGGGCTGGGGAGGCAGACCCGAGCCCTTGGTGCCCAGCCTGGAGCCTGGCCTTGCTGCTCCCGCAGCAGCTTGGCTGGGCTCCCGGGAGAGCGCGACTCATGAGGTGGTGAGGCGGCTCCGCGTGGCTGGAGAGCCTGGCTGAGGTGTCGGGACGCGCGGGTCCCAGGCCTCAGCTGCGAGCGGCGGGCTGGTGGCTTGCACCGCGGGTGGCTGCAGCGCTGCTCCTCCGGAGAGGCTGTATCCAGAGCACGTCACCGCCCCGCTGGGATGCACGGAGTGGGAAGCGGGCAGATGGTACCGCTCCAACCAACGGGGAGACGCCGGGCGAGGTTTGCGTGCTGCTGAGTGGGAAATGTGGTATTTGGTTGTCTTTGTCAGTATTTCCTCCAAGCTGACTTTAAATATTTTATGCTTTAAAAAAATGCTGAACCACTTGCCATTTTGCCTGATGAAGAAGTCTGTGCTTCAAGGGATCCCATCTGTGAAAAAGCATCTTCAAAGCCCTTCTCTCTCGAGATGGCTGATGCAGGGAGGGTGGTAAAGCTGCTGCTTTGCACCCTTTCGTGCTGTTTGTGTTCCTCGGCGTGGCTAATGATGTGCGGCAGAGTAAAGCAGAGCCCCCTCCTGCTTCGCTCCCCGGGTGTTGTGTACTGGCACAGCACCGCAACAGCTCACGCTCAGCGTGGCAGGGGAATGTTTGCATACAAACAGAAGTACGTTTTTGCTGAACGTCATCCTGCAACTCTTAGGCATGTCTGTAAAAAAATCCTAAGCAAATCCACAAATAGTACGTAATTACTTGGCCAGCCTTTGCCCTGGGGCAGCCTGATCCTCTGGTCAGGCCCATGTCCTCCCACCCTCCGCTTGCTAACGAAGCGCAGCGTGGTCCTTCTGCAGGCACTGCCAGTAGAGACCGTCTCACTACTGGTGTCCTTGCTGAGGAAATCCTCGCTGCTCCTACCAGCTCTGGCTGAAGGGGAAGACCTCAGAGGCCCACAAGGGACGGCAGCTGCCCAGAGGAGTCCCTCTGTAGGAAGGGGTGGATCAAAAGGCAGGTTTCCCATCTCCTGGTGGGTTGCACCAGTCCCTGCCTGTAGGGATGTTGCTTTTACTTCCGTGGCTGTTGGTGGGACACATGGCAGTGCTGCCAGGTAGGTATTTTAGAAGGGACCCTCCGGTTCTGGCTTTGTGCAGCGTGGGGAGGCTGTCAGCCTGGCAGATGCTGCGCCCAAGGCCGCATTGCTGGCTCCAGTCTGCGTTCGGAGAAGCGTGTATTAGCTTTCTTAGCAATAACTTCGTGTGAAACATGTTCCTTTTTCCTGGTAAAACCTGCGGTAGCAGCTGTTTCTGCGTTTGTACACAAATTAAATCAACATGAGCCTGTTTTGTATGATGGGGCTGTTTGTAGCTCTACTTTTTCTTGGGGAGATGTTCTGTTGTGGCCCTAGATATCCAGCTTGTGCTTACCTTTCACATCTTACCCTCGCTTGTCTCTGTTTTGTCTTGTCAAGGTCACTCCTGGCAATTTCCAAGACCACTTCAGCCCACTGTGGCTCTATTATCATTATTCTATTAACTGGCTGGCCAGGGCAGCAAATGAAGGGGCAGATAAAAAGCTGAAATACAAAACTACAAAAGCAATTCTTCATGGGGTGCTCAGCCAGCAGGGCAGCTTTTCCCGGGCCCGTATCCTGCCCTTTTCATCAAATGGTCATCCAGTCGCGTTACAATGGTTGTCTCGCTCTGGGGCTTTATGCCAAGGTTGCAGGATGGGCTGTGGGCAGGAGCAGTCCAAGGCCAGCTCTGCTGGGCGCCCGGGAGGCGGCTGCCTGCGGGACGGGCAAAGATGCTCAGGTCTCCGCTGCAGCAGGCGGGGAGCCCTCCCTGGGAATCGGGGAGAGCTGTGGCGCGCTGGCGGGGAGCAGGGCTTCGTTCGCTCCAGAGCCATTTTTACCACCTCCCTGGTTGCGGGAGAGCAGCTAACTCTGCAGATTGGCCGTTGCTACTGATTTCTCCATTTATTCCGGAGCAGCCGTGAATGTTCCCCCAAGGGGTGTTGCAGGCGCTGTGCTGCAGCAGCGTGCTCGCTGGCGTCCTGCCGGCGGGATCGCTGACCGGCGCTCTCGCCAGAAAGCAGGCTGCTCTCTTCCCATGGCTTGGGCCTTCCCTCCTCCTTCCCACAGCCCTGGGACGCCCTCAGCAGCCCTTCCAGGCTGTGCATGTTTGCTCTGTAGGGATTTTTTCCCCTTAAGTAGTCTCCCAGGAAAGACTCGGCTTGCCCTGTGCCTCCAAGCACCGCAGCGAAGGCTGTCTCTGTCCAAATGGGGCATTCGCCGCACGTGTCCTGGCTGGGGACGCTGCAGGGCTGAGCGCCCACAGATGTGTAACGCGGCCAGTGACAGGAGCGGTGCCGAGAGGGGAGGTTCAACACCTGCCCTAATATTTCTAGCTCTGATTCTTCGCAGCGCGTTGCTCGCTGGAAATCCTAGGCTCAGGTGGATGGGGAAGTGGGGATGCTGGGGGATCGTGATAGGCTCTGAGCTCTGGCAGCCAAATGTGGTCAGAGGGTGTGTGAGGCACGCTGACACGGGCTGGGATGCTCCTGCCTGCGGTCGTGCCCTGCCTGAGGAGGGAGGGCTGGAAAGGAAGGAGCGTGAATTGCTGCTGTACGTGCTGGGGGAGGAAAGCTGTTGGGGGCAGAGGACTGCTGAGGCGCAGGGAGAACGATACGTGGATCAGCGGGTCATGCAGAAATGGAGGCTGATAGAGGCACGTCCTTAAAAACAAAACACAAGCCACCACCAAACCTTGAATCACCCCAGTCTTTGCTGTGCATGATCTGCACTTGGGTGTCTTTGCCTGCTGGAGAGCAGCAGTAAGAACTACTGGAGGAGGTCTCTGATGGCAACACACGTTGCCCAGGTAGGCAGTTTTTGGGGATGGGTCCCCTGCCCGCCTTGTGAAGGAGCCGCTGTGCACAGGGCAGCTCTGAGGAAGCCAAAGTCCTGTCTGACCTGTCGGTGCCTTCTGGGTGTGGGAGGCTTTGCTGTAACCCTGCTGAGAAGCAGTCCCGCGCAGCGGAGGTCTGCCCTGCCCGTGGCTCTGAGGCGTGGGGTGTGTGCGTGCCCGTGCGCACCGGCCTGCGCATGTACACGGAGAAGGGGATTTGCTTTTCCTGGAATGCCAGTACTGTATATGTCGGAGAAACTCAGCGATTAGAAGAGCAAAAGGACAGCGTGCGATTACTCTGCCAAGATGAACGCGAGCTGTAAGCTCATTAAGGGGCTTGGAGCCTGCCTGCCGGAGAAGGGGCGGTTCAGTCCCTGGCTATTTGGGGACCGCTGTGCATCGCTCCCAGAGCTTTGACTTCCCGGAGCGGAGGGAGCCCCTCGGAGCCCCAGCCATGCTGGCGACCCTGATGACAGCGCTGTTTTTTGTGGTGAGAGCATTTGGGCAGGTGAGTCTGAGCCAGCCTGGCAGCAGGCAGGGTTTAATACAATAAGCCACACGCTTCTAGAAACAAAGAGAACAACATTAGAGGAGGAGGTGAGCAGTGGGGGATGTGGGCTCGGCCATTCCTGTGGGCTGGGGACGCCCCCGGCTCCTGCTCCAGCACGGCTCTGGCTGTGCCGTGAACCCCTGCGGTGGTGAGCTGGGTGTGCTCATCCTCAGCAAGTCGCCCGTGGTGTTGGCTTGGGAGCACAGTCGAGTTTCCGTCACCGTAGCGTTAGCAGGTTACCAGCAGCCTTGCAGAAGGCAGATTCCTGGTGTGCCCACGTGCGCAGGAAGCGAGCGCAGGTGCTTGGGCTTCCCGGTCTGGCAAGCGACTGCTGCAGACGCGCACGTCGAGTCTCAGAGCTCTTTGGGTTGGGGAGGAAGGAAAACTCTCTCCTGACTAGGGCTGCTCTCTGTTGGGGAGAAGAAATAAAGCGGAAATGTGTGCTGGGCTGGAAATGTTTGCGGCGGCACCAGCCTGGCTGGTGGCGCATGGAGGAGCTGCTCTTTGTGTTTCTCCTCCCGCCCTCTTACCTGCTGCAAATCCTTCCCGCGCCCAGCTCGGGACCAGCCTGTTCCATGAGGAGCCCCTGCCGTACCTCGTGTACCAGCCCCTGCCCTGGCAGATCCAGTGCGTGACACAGAGCCGCCGCACCAGCCGGGACAGCGAGGTGAGGGCTGCTTTCCCTGCGGGCGGTCAGCCGTGGCGACCGGCGGGGGGAGAGGGCAGTGCCTGGTGCGGAGGGGCAGCACGCCTCTGTTAACCAACCGGGCTGCTGGGAGCAGAAGGCTTGGGCACAGGGGAGAGATGCTTTTTCCCTTGAAAGATGGAAAAAAGGAATGCCAGGAAGCAGGATAAGCTGAAAAAATGTAGGACATGTACTTGTGGAAAAATTCACGCTTATTTTTAGGAATGAAAATATCCCCTAGCAGACCTGACGTTCCAGGTGCTGCAGTGCTGCGGTAAGGGCTGGAGTCGAGGCAATTTGCTCCATGCTGATTTGAGATGTAGCTCGACTTGCTGGGTTCTAGTGACACTAGCCTGTGCCAATGTACGTCCTAAGATGCTACCAGCACATCTCACATATCTGATTTTTGATACAGAGCTCTTTTCCGCTTCTCCTGGGAGGACTTGTCACAAATGCAAAATAATTAATCAGTGCTCTGTAGTGCTCTTTAAGGGAACAACAGTAAGTATTTTCAAGTTCCCCAAAGGGAATGGATAGCAGAAAGCTTGGAGAAGCTAGCCCTGTCCCTTCAGAGCTTCCCAGCTGGCCTGAAAGGAACTCTTCTCGCTGCCTCTGCCTGAGACATAACAAACTCCCTTGTATTTTTGTTCTCTACCTTTCTAGAGAGGCAGGAGCTCTCGGCACAACAGCATCTACTCGATTTCTGGAGAGAAAGGTGAGTGTGGAGCAGGCAGGGAGGGAGCCCTGCCCGAGTCACGGGCAAAACTCATGCTTGTGGCTGTGGGACACAACAGAAGAGCAGGGATTGCAGTACCTGGACCCTTCTTGGCCTCTTTCGTCTTCCAAAATACATCTTAATGTCAGAGACAGATTTTTTTTGAAGTCAGCTCTGTGGGAGGGAGGCCCTCTTGGAAAGCTTTCTCTCCAGCCCAGCCTATGGCTTGCTGGCTGCACTGTATTTGCAGTCAATTCCCCTCCCTGTGGAAGGTGCCCTTCTTGCCACCCCGGGGAGGGCACGTGAGTAGCGATAGGATGGTGAGATGCTCATTAAAACCTGTAGTATCAGCACGTGAAGGCCCCAGTGTTGCACGGCTGAATATCCAGCAGCATGTGTTTGTGTGTGCAAATCCCTGCCTCCCTCTTCCCATGAAACCTGCCCCAGTGAGACACACGGGTCCCTGCCCCCCTAAACAGGGCCCCTTCCTCTTCTCCCTGGCCTGACAAAATGACCCTGAATTTGCCCCCCTTTCCTCCCCTTTGCTCGTGTCCCTAAGACTGTGCCCCCTTGGCTGCAGTCAAGAGCTCAGCAAAGAGGATTTGAGCACTTCTATTCTCAGTGCAGCCGGGTGCCAAGCGGATAAAGGCGGGTAAAGCGATGCTCCGGCAGCGCGGCGCTGGGCCGGGTGCTGCCGCCCGCCCGCCGTGGCAGGGCGGGCAGGGTGCCAGCTGTGACGTTCCTTCTCCTCGGAGCAGTAGCTCTGGCCAGCCTGGTCACTGATTTGGGGTTTCACCGCCCCGTGAGTAAGTGCAGGTCCCCGGGGCTGCCGGCGGCACTGTGTCGGTGCAGCGGCAGGGTGTTACTGATGGGCCCGGCCGGGGCTGAGCGCCTTCAGCGGGTGTATTCCTCGCCGAGCTGTTGGCAGGCTGCCTGGCCAGGAGCGTGTTCCTGCAAATGTACAGCACTTCATCACATCACAGAATGGGCTGGGTTGGAAGGGGCCTTAAAGACCATCTAGTTCCAACCCCCTGCCGTGGGCAGGGACACCTTCCGCTAGGCCAGGTTGCTCAAAGCCCCGTCCAACCTGGCCTTGAACACTGCCAGGGATGGGGCAGCCACAGCCTCTCTGGGCAGCCTGTGCCAGTGCCACACCGCCCTCACAGTGAAGAACTTCCTCCTTACAGCTAATCTAAATCTACCCTCTTCCAGTTTAAAGCCATCACCCCTTGTCCTGTCGCTACATGCCCTTGTAAAAAGCCCCTCTCCGGCTTTCTTGTTGGCCCCATTCAGGTACTGGAAGGCTGCTAAAAGGTCTGCCTGGAGCCTTCTCTTCTCCAGGCTGAACAACCCCAACTCTCTCAGTCCGTCGTCATAGGAGAGGGGCTCCTGCCCTCGGATCATCTTCGTGGCCCTCCTCCGGACCCGCCTCAACAGGTCCCTGCCCTTCTTGTGCTGGGGGCTCCAGAGCTGGATGCAGCACCCCATGCGGGGTGCCACTAGAGCGGCGTAGAGGGGGACCATCACCTCCCTCGACCTGCTGGTCACACTTCTTTTGGTGCAGCCCAGGGTACGGTTGGCTTTCTGGGCTGCAAGCGCACGTTGCCGGGTCGTGTTGAGCTTCTCCTCAACCAACACCCCCAAGTCTGCCATTATCTGTCCCATTACCTGCCCAATCTTTGTGCTTGGGATTGCCCCGACCCATGTGCAGGACCTTGGCTTTGGCCTTGTTGGCCCCTGTGAACCTCATGAAGCTCACCTCTCAAGTTTGGGGGTACCTGGCCTGGCAGCTCCCCAGCCTCTGCTGTTTGATTTTTGCTGCGGGCGGGATTTATGGCTGATGTCTCTTGTTAAGCAGGGCAGGAGGGAGCTGATTCCCAGTGTGGCCTCTTTTTATGTATCTTTTTACTTAGCCATTTCTTTTAGGATGTGAATAAAAATGGGTTCAGGTGACAGTAGTGAGTTTATACAGCAGCATCTGGCACCAGGATTTCTGATCGCTGCTCGGGGGGTGCTTAGCAGTGATGCACTTGCTTAAAGGAGCACTGCTGAGTGGCTTTGATTCAGTTCCTGTTGAATTTCACAATACTTCCCTAACGCCACATTAAGCGTGGGGCGGGGGGAGGGCGCCCATTTGTCAGCGTGAGAGCTTTATTGCTGTACAGTGCCAGGCTTTTTTTTCCTAATCTTATTTGTGTGTGTGGAAGTAAGTGAGTTTCATACTTGGTGATTAAATGTGGGGAAGCTGGGGTCTTTGGGGAGTAAAGCTGTGTAAATAAAGGGCTTGGCGCTGCCAGGGAGGATGGGCTTTTCTGTGCCTCCCGGTCGCTGCTCCAGCTCCCTCTGCCATGGCGATGCGCCCCGTGAGCCGGTGGAGTCGTGGTTTCATGCTGCAGACTCGCCAGCATCTTTCACCTCTGCAATGGAGGGAAGCTCTCCTGCCTGTGGGTGTGCTGCGGGGAGCCTGGGGTACGCGGCAGCCAGCCTCACCCTGTGCTGGGGGCGATGCCAGGGCCCTGCCCTGCTCAGCAGACCCTCCTCAGGACCACGGGCACCGCCTGTGCTCACGGTGATGCTCGGTTGTTGTTGCAGGCAACATGACCTCTGACGCCAGTGGTGAGAGCAAGGTCTTCAGCGATCCTTCCGAGAAGGCAGCTGTCACCATCCAGACCCACTTCAGGAGATACCAGCAGCAGAAGCAGGAGAAGCAGTAGACGCAGCAGCCACCTGTGCCCTGCGTCATCCCTCCTTTTGTCTGTTCTGTACCCCAGAGTGAGTTGTGACTGTGAACCTGCTCCCCAGTACGTAGCTTCTGGTGCGTGCGCAGCTGTAGGTACTCTGCTCCTGGTGTCAGTCGCTGCTCGGCGTGAGACCGCGTTCCTGGTCAGTCCTTCCCCAGCCGGCATTGCCTCGTGGGCCAGGGTACAGCAGGCTTGGGACCTCGGCACCCCGGGCGCGATGCAGCATTGGCAAGCCTTTCCTGGTGGCAGCACCCACAGCTGCGTGGCGGCTGGCCATGGGGTCACAGCGAGGTTAAGACCCAGCAGCCGTGTCAGTGGGAGCAGTGGGGGCCTCCCACAGCTGATAGCAATTGTGGCCGGCTGCTCGCTGCCCAGCTGGGGCTTGCTTTGCCCAGCAGTAGCCCTTCCCTCTGCTTCTAGCTCCATTCTGCCTCTGGAGCTGAGGGTGGCACAACTGCCTTTGTCCCCGGCTCCGGGCAGCTGGCTCGCAGAGCTGAGCACTTCGTGCAGGAGCTGGCCCGGAGCGGGATGTCACCCGGGGGTGTGCTGCAGGCAGCGAAGGGAGCGGGAGCCGGGCTGCGTGCTGAACGTGAGCTGATCTTACTTATCTTGGGGAGAACCGCTTGGGATGCCCCGGTTTCAGAGCAGGGATGGGGTGGGACTCCTCTGTCTCCCGTGGCTACACGTGCCGAGGCTGAACCCCCTCTCTGCGGAGTCGGGCTCCTTCCTGACACAGCCTTCTGCTACCTCTGGCATCTGGGCTAGTGCCCACTGTCACCCAGCCACCCCATCCTGGTCTGTGGGTCCAGCAAGGCTGATCGCAGACCTGCTCCCCGTCTGGCAGGGACAGGAGCCCAAGGGTATCGTGGGTTTTCGCACCTATTTTCAAGTGCTGGCTGTCGGAGGGTGCAGAGATGCTGAAAAAGAGGGGGTGTGAAAGCACAAAGCTCTGGCCAGCAGAGAACCAGGAGGAGGTTTGCTGTGAGCAGGGAGGGGGCGAGAAGGCGGTGAGGGGGTGCTGTGGCCCGGTGGGTGCTCTGAGGGAAGGAGCAGGGCATGGAGGAGGCGCTGGCCCGGAACGATGCTGCTCTGACCGCTGCAGTGTGGTCTCCGTGGCCTCTCTGCTGGGTCTGATGCCGCATTTTCTGTGCGGCGCAGCTGAGCTGTGCCTGTAGAGCCCTGACTGCTCGCATGCTGCCCTTTCTGTCCTCTCCAGCCACAAACGCCCTCAGCCCTTCTTACAGGGCTCCAAGCCCCAGCTGCCCATGCTTACCTTCAGCTTGTAAGTGCTGGCGTCTGGCTTCTGCTTGTGCTCGGTTACTGCCTGCTGCCCGTGGCGGGCGCCCAGCGCTGCTCGCAGCCCTTCCCTGAAGGGGCATTAGGAGAGCAGGGCTGGAGACGGCTTCGCCTGTCGCGCTGCGATGCTGCGAGCCGCCGCGGGCAGGTCTCCTGGGCCTGAGCTGGCTGCCACCAGGGGTGTGTGTGGTGTGTAACGCGGTGTCCGGGGGTTTGGATTTCTGAGCTTGATGAGTTTTGGGTTTTTTTGCCCGTTTCCTGGTGAAGGCAAAGAGGTGGTTTGGTTTCAGGCGTGCTTTAGCAGCCGCCTTGCACAGCACTCCAGCCAGAGTTTGGCTGGCGTGGCTTGAAGTGCTGTGCTCCTGTGTCTGCTGGCAGGGAGAGCCCGCTGCCGTGGTGAAGGGCAGTGGCCTTGCTGGGATGCTGCTGGGGTCTCATGGTTGAGTGCTGGAAATTTGGACTGTCTTAGCAAGAAGTCCCCACCCAGCGGTGACCAACCCTGGCTTTGCACGGTTTGTTAAGATGTAGAAGGAAATCTGTACTAGGCCATTACAATAAAGATGTATTGATCGATGTCAACCTCTTCTTCCTCTGATCTTGCTAATTCACTTCCTCTCGCAGCTGAGAACACGCTTGCCTTTTCTTGTCTTGTCTATTTAAAGCCTGGGTTTGGCATTTTGGAGGTGCTGCATGGTTGCCTAGCTGTGACACTGCTTTGGGGGGAGGGTGGGAACTTGGCTCTCTTCAATATATTTACACGGTACAGATTTTCAAGTCTACTGTGCACTGAACTGCTCTTGAATCCTTGGAAAAATGCTTGAGAAATGCTAGTTTGCTTGTCAACACTTTCCACTGATCGCAGGGAGAGACAGAGGGGCAGGAGTGGTTTCACTCAGTTGAAGGCAAACACTGACCAGCATCGGACAGACCTGACTTTGGGGTGGGTGGCGGCAGGCTGTGAGGTGCAGCCCCTGCTGTGCGGGCCCCGGGAGCGGCGGGAGGGTCGTCAGCCCATCGCCACGCTGCAGCAGCCTGCCCCGGAGGGTCCACGGGGGGCGTGAGGCCGGGAGGCTCCCAGGACTCTGCGGATGATGCGAAAGGCTGAGTCGCTGGTGAGCGGTTGCTGCGTGACCCCTTAGTATTTTCCCTTGATGACTTGCGAAGGTAAGCTATGCAAGCTCGTTGTGGTCCTGAGAGACCCTGTCAGAGCTGCGTAGTGTGGTCGTCAGCATTCAGTTGCCTTGCTCACGATCCGTGACCAAGTGCCGTACAAAATCCACGCGCTCCTCGTGTGCTCCATTGGAAACTTGCCGTGGTTTTGTCTCCAAAAAAGCCTGTTAATATTGAATGAGTAAGACAAGTCATGCGTAGAAGTAAACGCTATTCCAAACAGATCTTGGAATTCACAATAAAAACAAACCAACCAACCCAAAGTACTGCAGAGGCAGCCCCACCCTATTTCGTGCATGGGATTGGGGGCTGGCTGATTGCTCTCGATGCGAATTCCCAGCACATCAAAACCGAAGGCTCCAGGTGCAGGGCCGTAACCCAGCTCCTCTCGCTGAAACTGCTGGCAGAGGCAGAGCAGCTCAAGCAAGCGGCTGAGGCAGGGGAAGCGCGGTGTCCGGCAAAGGTTTGGATCACCAGAGGCAAATTCTGTCCGTCCCGAAGGGAAGCCTGACAGGGTAGTAAGGTGCTGATGGCATGATCCCTGATGCCTTTCCACCAGCCTGGTTGCGAGCGTACTCCTCTCCACCCAGGGTGCTCCTCAGCAGTGGTGACAGCGTAATAGCCAAAACTGATGGAAACTGGGCACAAGAAATTGCCATAACAGCTTGTTTCCTGAGCCTCGAGAGTGAACAGCTGCCAGGCTATTGCCAGGGCACCTTGAGCTCCTCTGGATTTAATGAGTTAGAGCCAGATGGCAAAGGCCGAGCTGCTGAGCAGTGTGCCAGTGCAAGCAGGTACGGGAACTGCCAGCTGGAAACTTCAAATAAAAAGTGATTGGTGTTACTGGTGACATTACATAAACCACCCAAAAGATGACATACAGGTAAAGAAAAAACCAAACCCAACTAAAAACCAACTATGAGATGGTTTTAACACAGCAGTTATAATCAATTGCTACAGAGGTACCTTTTTAATACCTCTCCTTCTCATTTGAAAGAAGTGCTAAGCTTCCTGTTTCACCTTAAAAGAGGGGAAAAATACTGGCAGTTGATAAAAATCTATGCATAGATGTTTTCATCACTTCTCTGACCATGCTTAGTACCCACTGGTCCCATCTCTCATTTCCTTATAAGCCTAAAATTGTAGGAAATGTTACATTCTAAGGAAAGAAAAGTGCCCTTAGCACCAGAACCTCCTCTGGAAGGTGACATTCTAGTCTGGATAATTACAACACCTGTTATTAAGAGCCTTAGCTATTTGAGGTCCAATTATCTGGGTTTGTGTTCCTGGGGTAGCAGAACAGCTAGGGAAGGTTGCTGGCCCTGGGCTCCTTGCCGTGGCTACAGCTGCTCCTGTTTCCACTGCCAGGTATGGAAGGGGAAGGTATAACCTGCCCTGCTTCGCTGGTTAATTGCTATGGCTGGTGGTAAAACCCAAGGGAAAACAGGGGCAAATGCGGGCGGTTTGCTGTGGTACCCTGTGTCCGTGGGGAGCCGTGCGGTGTTTCACTGTCCTTGATTCACCCCGATGGGAAGCAGCGATGCCGGGGTTCACAGCGCGGTGCCGGCTCCACCAGGCTGCACGCTGTTCTGCTCTTCGCCACGACGCGCTGTGCTTCGCCTGCTGCTCCCGCGCGGCCCCGGTGCGGTGCTGTGTCAGGGAACGAGCTTTGCCGGCTGCGCACGCAACGCGAGCCACGCGGCACCTACCCCGTGCTGCCGGAGCCGTGCCGGGCCGTGCGGGCTCCCTCGGGCTGTGCAGCACTTCGCCCCTCCGGCCAAGCTGGGTTCACTGTCCTGCACGGCGGTTCGTCCTGCGGGGCTGGCGCTGGGCATGGCTGGGCTGGACTTACCTGGGAGCGGGTGCTCTGGGTGCTGAGGCACAGCCTGGCAGTTGCTGAGCCTGCTCTCAGCCCTTCCCCTCCTCCTGCCCTGGGGCTCTGCAGGGAAGCAGGCAGCACTGGGGGTCCCTGGGCTCCCGCAGCACGCGTTTGGTCTCCCGGATGGCTTGGGGCTGCCCCCCTCCATCCTCCTGTGACCTTCTGCCCCAGCCCCAGCTACCTTAACAAACACCCACATACAAACATAACCTTTATTGCACACAGCGCTGGGTTTTTTTTCATAGAAAAAGGTATTAACACATAAGCATTTGCAAATTGAAGCAACTCCTGTTGTTTTCTGAACAGTAAAATAGCATGCAATGTCTTTGAGACGTTCCTTTTTAAAACCACCGACAAGATCAGGGAAGAAGAAAAAAAAAAAAAAAGTCGCTGAGTCTTTCCTTGTGCCCCTTTCAAAATGATGTGAAATATATATATATGTTTACATATATATTATATTTTTAAATCTGTAACATCAAATTCTTTGTGCCCTGGTTTCTTTTTGTGTTCGGAGAAGAAGAAAATAGCTTCATTTATACAAAAGAGTTCGTTATGTACAAGTTTGTTAATTAAATATAAACGGTGCGGGGAAACGAGCAGCGTCCGTCGTGGGCGGCCTGGGTTGGGGCCCTACACCAGCGTGTAGGACTTGGAGTAGGCTCCAGCCCCCTGTTTTTGAGACCTGCCTACACCCGATGTGCTCATTTCTAGGAGCGAGTCCCTGGAGCCCCCCACTTTGGAGTGCGTGGGCACCCGCACCTCGGCGGCGGCGGCGGCGGCGGCGGGGGGCTCGGCGGCGGGGGGTGCCGGGGCGGCGGCGGCGGGCGCGGCGGCGGCGCTCGCTGCGCCGGGCATGGGGAGAGTCCGTTGAGGTAAGGTGGTTGCGGCGGAGGCCGGGGGAGGCAGGCCCAGGGGCTTGCTGCCGGGCTCCAGCGTCATGTGCCGGGCTTGCGCGTGGTACGCCCGGGCGAGGTTTCGGATGGAGGCTTCCCGCGGCGGCACCACGGGGCAGGGCTCGTGGGCGTCGGGCTTGCGGAAGAAGGCCTCGGACTTGACGTAGAGCGGGAGGTTGCAGTAGTCGCCTGCAAGGGGAAGCGGAGGCGGGTGAGGATGGTTCCGTTACGCGTTTCAGATGAGTTGTCGTGCTCGATGCAGCGCAACGTAAAGAGCACGTCTAACTCTAGTGTTCCGTGTTTCTGTATTACACGCTATAGTACTTGTTGATAAAAGGCTCTTACTTTCTTGCATCACATAAAACAGGATTATACACTAATAGTAACAGACGAAGTGTATATAGAACACGTCCTATAGTGTCATATGTTATGTTTACATTTGTAATATATATATGTTACTATAGTCTTCAGATCTGCAATATACAATACTATGTAATACTACTGTCTTATATACCACCACAGATACTGTGATATACGTTATGCATTTTGTGTAAATATTTGTACTACAGTCATATCAAAATTCATACTATGCTAATATAATATCACTGATGTGTACTGAATACTATAATAGTATTTCTTCCCCTTCCCCTCCTTGTCCCCCTTCTATCTGTATTTTCGTTCCCTCCCATTCCTCAGTAGGCTTTACTACGAAAAAATATAAATGGAAAGAAAGGAAGAAATAAGGAGAGCAGAAAAGTGGAGAAAAGAAAGTGAGGAAGAGGAGAAGTGAAAAGGCACAAAGAGCCACAAAGAGGAGCAGAGAAAAGTGAAGAGAAGACAAATGAGGTAAAAAGAGGAGCAAAGCAAAGAAAATGAACGTGAGGAGAAAAGGAGACAAGAAACACGATGAGCAGAGATGAGGGAGGGAAGGGTGTGAAGAAGCAAAGAACTGTGTGAGGAGAGGAGAGAAAATTGGAATCGTTAATTAGATTTTGAGCTGGCTCTGGGAGATCTTTTGCAGGTCGGGTTGGGATCTGCAGAAGACCCCTGCGGAACCTATGGAAACCAACTCAGGCTTCCAATAGAAATCCTAACAGGTTTTGTGAAGTGAACGTGCACAAGCGAAACAGATGCTACTGAACGACCAGCACTGTGGAGGGTGGGGGAGAGGCTTTTCCCACCTCCCCTCCTTCCCTTCTCGGGAACTGCCTCTTTCGGTACCTTTATTTTTGCGGTTTTCTCTGCAGTACGCACCCCATTACCCAGGAGGCGTGCAGCTACAGCCAAAGCACGCGTGTACTTACTCTTGCTGGCACGGTGCGGGATGGGTACGGCCACGCTCTTGCCCCGCTCGCTGTCCTGGGGTTTGGGGGGGGAGGCCGTGAAGCGACAGATGCCGGGCTCTGAGGGGGTGCTCATGGAGGTCATGCTGTCGGCGTTGTCGGTGGTGCCGGTGGTCATCTGGTCTGAGGAGCTGTCTGAGATGAAGCACTCCGTGATCTCAAACTTGGCGTGTTGCAGCTGCTCCTCCAGCTTCGCGTGCTCGTAGGCGCGTGCCAGCTCCTCGTAGGTGGACGAGGCGCTCTCCGTTGACACCATGCTGTTCCGCCCCTTGTCTGTGGGGGAGAGAACCATCACCTACCAGGGAAAGTGCCCTGGCCTGGGAACGCCGCTTTCCACAGCACTGGCGTCGTGGGAAGGCCCAGGCTGTCCCTGCCGAGATGCCACCTGTCCCCAGAGCTGGGCACAAGCCCTGCTGCTCAGGAGCCACCACCGAGCTTCGGGAGGGGACCGGGGGGTGACAGCACGGCCCCACAGCTGCCAGGGAGGGCAGAGCCCTGCACGCACGTCCCCGGGCAGCCGCATCACGTAGGCTGGAGCTCAGCATCTCCACGCAGAGCCCGGGGGGGGACACCACCGCCAGCAACTCGCAGACAGGGCGAGACCTGGCACAAGAGCCAATACCTGCATCTGTCCCATTGATGACACTATTCATAACCTTTCTCTAAACTGGAGTACATATTTCAACGCCGCTGCTTTCAGCAAGTAGCTCTTGCAGTGGCAGTCGGGGTTCCACAACCCCGTGGACTAACAGTAAATTCTACTTCTGCAGTCACCCCAAACTCACGGCTTGGGGGTCGCTGGCAATGAACCCGCGGGTGCCAAACCAGCAGCTCCCTGCTAGCACCAGCCCCTGGAGCCCAGGGAGGCCCCGGGGCTGCCGCCGGCCTGGCAGCATGGGCATACCTGTGTCCTGAGAGAGGCTGGCGCTGTAGCTGTCACTCTCCGTGACCGTGATGCCGTGCTGGGAGCCCACTGTCCTCCAGTCGGAGGTGAGGGTCCGTGCAGGGGTGGATGCCTGGCACTTGGTGAGGGTCCACTGGCTGGAGTACCGGTTGCGGGTGCTGTGTGCAGACTTCACGCTCTTCCTCGACACGGGGTCTAAGGGACAAAGGTGACAGGGTCACAGGGACAGTCAGGATGCTGTGCCATCGCCCTGGAGCACTCCCTGCTGCTCCTGCCTTACCAGCAGCTGCTTTTAGGCACAGCCAGTGCTGGGGGGACAGAGCCTGCACCCCAGCACCCTGCTGCAGGGCAGCAGGAGCACCCCTCTGCAAAGGGATGTGCAGGGACCAGCCACAGCACCCCTGTGCTGCCAGAGGGCACGCGGGGGACTGCGGGCAGCTTACCCACACCTGCCTGGCGTCTGCATCAGCACCCACCCCGTGCTGCTCCCAGCAAACCCACCCCAACCCCACACGACCGCAGCCACTTACTGGTGCCGGGGCGGATGTCCGACATGTCGATGAGGGGCCCCGTGTTCTGGATCAGAGCGGGGTGATGCAGCGAGACACCCGTGCAAAAGCTCTGGGGGTTCACCGCCTGACTGAACTCCGTGTCAGTCACCGGGATCGTGGCTTTGTCGTCCCCTGCGGGAAGAAGCTGGAGCTCAGCCCTCCAGGTCCAGGAGCTGGCTGGAGGCACCTGCTAGCCCATGCTCCACCTGCCCATGGGATCCCCCGGCTTCCCCGCTGCAGGGAGCCCCACCGGTGTTCCGGGCCATGCGGGGATGGGAGAGCTGCCTGGCTGTTCTCCGGCCAGGGCAGCAGCGTGACGGTCACCCCCGCCGAGGCAGAGCCTGGCCAAGGGGATTGCTGTGGGTGCTGCCAGCACAGCCCGCAGCGACGCAAGGGGAGCAGGACCCACGGGCATCCCCCTGCACCCTGCTCTGCCGTAGGGTAGGAAGGGGACAGCCTGGGGACACAGCAAGCTTCTCAGGGCAGACCCGGCCATTACTGGAGAGAGCCCCCGCGGCAGGCAGAGCGTGGTGCTTACCCAGCTGTTTGATGCCTTCCTTGTCCTCGATGAGGAGCTGGACGCGAGGGATGTCTATGTGCAGTCGGGGGCCCTGCGGGGGGCCCTTCACCGGCGTGTCAAAGCTGCGGTTATTCTTGCTGTGAGGTAAGAGGGGACGCAGACCCGGCCATTACTGGAGAGAGCCCCCGCGGCTCCGGCCAAGCAGGGCCTGGGGCTTGCTGCCGGCCAGCCCGCGCGGGGCTCAGCTCTCCCCCAGGCGTGGGTGCCGGACCCGCCTGCCTCAGCCCTCCGGCTGGCAGGAGCAGCCGGGAGCACCGGGCTGCTGTGCTACGGAGGGGCTGCCGCCACCTTCATCACTCTGAGCCCAAGAAGGTCTGAAACTGGGCTTAAAAGCATCCAGGACCACCCCCCTGAGCCCAACATTCCCCAGCTTCCCCACCCACCACCAACCACCTGCAGCTCTGAGACCCACCTGATCAGCATTTCAGCCAAACTCTTGGCATCTGTGCAAGAGACAGAAAGAACAAAACAGAGAAGATTTTTTTTTTTTGGAGAGCGCTGCTCAGGGTGTAACCATACTTAGGGTTGGCATCTCACTTAGAGATGGACGCTCTGCGGTCCGGTCCCATGCACCGTGCCTCTGAGCCCCATCTCACCTCGAAGCCTCTTCAGGCGCTTCTCCTTCCTCTTCTTGCGGATGATGAAGAGCAGGGCCACCCCCAGCGTGGCCAGGATCACGGGGCAGGCGATGGTGAAGAGCTTCTTCACGTCGTCGCCCTCCCCTTGGGCAGACTTGATGGGGGGGATGGTGCCTAGGGCAGAGCACGGGCAGGTGGGCGGTCAGCGCTCCCGGGAGCCCCCCGCCTCGGCGGCGCGGCCCCCCCCGCCCCGTCCCCCCACTCACTGCCGTCATAGTCCAGCGTGGCGAACTGCGCGGTCTCGTTGCCGCAGCCGGCGCTGTTGCAGGCCTTCATGCGGAGCTCGTACCACGTGGCCTCGCGCAGCTCGGTCAGGAAGACCTCGCTGGAGCTGTTGGTGCGGAGGCTCTGCCAGACCCAGTTGCCCTTGGGCCGGTACTCCAGGACGATGGCGGTGATGGGGCAGCCCCCACTGCTCCAGCCCTGCAGGTTGAGCCTGGCGTGCGTGGAGTTGATGTGGGTGAAGAGGTGCTGGTCCTTGCTGAAGGAGGGCTCTGCGGGAGAGGAGCCGTCAGGAGGGTGGCTGTGGAGAGGGGAATGCAGCATCCCCCCCCGTGGGGCAAGGACGCTGTGGGGCAGGCTCACCTCTGCCGTGGGTCTTGGCTTCGATGATCTCGCTGATGCGGCCAGCCCCCACGCTGTTCTTGGCCGCCAGCTTCACCTTGTACCAGGTGCCGCACTTGAGGCTCTCCAGCTTGAAGGAGCGCTCGGAGGAGCTGATGAACACGTCCTTCCACTCCTCGCTGTTGTCCACCGAGTACTGGAGCACGAAGCCTGTGGGAGCAAGGACGGGGCGGTCGCCTCCGGGCACGTGGGCTGCCGGGGGCAGGCGAGCAGCACCCGGGCGAGGTGAGAGAAGGGGTTACCATCGGCACACAGAGACTGCGGGGTACCCTGCGCCCACCTCAGGGACGCCGGGCCAAGTCCGGTGCAGCCTCGCAGCACCAGGGCACCCGTTACACGGCCACTCCCGCGCGCACGTGAACAGCGATGGAACGCCGCCCTGTACCCCTGCGCTACTGACGGTGGTTACAGTCGGCTCAAAGCCATTAGCAGGGGCGAGCCCCTGCCCTCCCGGACCCTGCATGTGGTCTGAGCAGAGGTCAATTCCTCTGCTGCGCTGCCCACTGCGCGGGCCCAGGCAGGAGCCACGAGCCAGAGGTGTGTGGGCACCCCCAGCAGCTAGTCGCCTCCGGAGCCCCGGGGCCGCTCCCCCACGGCCCACCGCCGCCTGCTCGCCTGTCCGCCATCGCCTGCCTCCAGCGCCACCGGCACGGCCCCCGGTGCTTGGTTTCACACGGGAGTGCGGGGAGTGCGAAACGTGATTGATTGGTGCGAGGCTATAAAGGGAAAGCCAGAATTAACTAGCTCCCTTGGGAAGCTGCTAGGAAGTTGCTTCTGTCATTGCATGCCGCCTCCTCTCCCATGATTAAGAGTATTAGGAAGCACACTGTGTCCTAGATGAACAAACCTGTTACACTGCCGTCAACAAGACGCCTCGCCAGGGTTTCCCGGGGAGAGGCACGCGCGCGGAGCTTGGGGCCAGGGATACGCCGCCGAGTACACCGGTGCCCCCCAGGGCAGCGCCACTCTGCTGCCCTGGCTGTTCTGACCTTTGTGGCTGTACAAAATCCCAAACTGTCGTGGCGCCTTGGTAGATTTTGGCTATTTTTGCAAGTTATTTTGCCAATTCTCAAATAAAAATAACAGAGAAGAGTAGGCTTTCTGCCTTTGCATGTGCGTCACGAGCCGCACAATGCAGAGCTTGCAGGACCGCTCCGGGTGCCGACGCCGCCTGGGTACCGGTGTGGTGATGCCAGAGGACCCACGCAAAGGCACGCTTGTGCCTCGCGTCAGCTCTGCGAAGGCCCAGCTCTGGCTCGGGCAGGGCAGCGCCGAGGGAAGGGAGGCTCCTAGCGCCTGCCCAGCGCCAAGGCTTCCCTATGGCCGGAGGACACGGGTAGCGGGACCTTCCCGGGGCGGCGTGGGTCTGCCCGCAGGCACACGCTTTCAAAGGCAGCCCCGCACCACCCACGGTGCCCGGTGCCCTGGTGCCTGCCACCGGTTATTTATTTATTTTATACATGCAGCATGTTTTTAATATTTCTAATCCAATTATAACGAAATTTATCAACAGAGTCCGCTGGAGTGAAAGGCTGCTGGCTGGGGAGATTTGCTTGTAATTACTTTCATGCTTTTAATTAATTGTAAGCCAGGTCTCCTTCCTCGCTCCCTGCTCCCCCCTCCGTGTGCAGCTGTTTCAACATATAATTCATGAGATGAATCAGAGCAGAAAGGAAGCTCTGGAAAGCAGGGAGGCTCCTGAAGCCCCCAGCCTGCCAGGGACAGGGGACAAATCCTGCCCTGCTGGGTTCAGAGTCACACCAATGCCAGGAGACACAGAGCAGCCACTGGCCACCAGCGCCTGAGCGATTAATGACACACCCTTCGTCAGCTACTTCGATCGCTGCATTCTGTCCAAAACACCTTATAAGCCCCCTTCATTAGGACTAGCAGCTCTCCCATGACCTCAGAGGCATCTACCTTACTCCAGAGCTTTTCCAAGGCATTTCAGAGAGGGGAAAACCGAGGCAGAGACAAAAGCGGGCGCACAACGTGCGGGGTGTGCCTGAAAACATGTGCCACAAGCCTCGTCCCCCAGCGCCGGGACCAGGATGGGTGCTGTGGTTCTGGCGTTGGCCCCATCGCTCGCAGCAGCCATACCTCGGATGGAGCTGCCCCCGTTGTCCCCAGGAATCCACGCCAGCGTGATGGACGATGCCGAGGTCTTGGAGACGGTCAGGCGGGGCTGGTCCGGGGGCACTGGGGAGGACGGAAAGCCTGTCAGCAGCTCACACGCACCGGCAGAAAGCACCCCAAACCATGCCCCGCAAAAGGGGAAACACCACTGAGATGCCCTGCTCAGCCCTGGGCTGGCGAGAG
Organism: Phalacrocorax carbo; assembly: GCF_963921805.1. Taxonomy (NCBI): domain Eukaryota; kingdom Metazoa; phylum Chordata; class Aves; order Suliformes; family Phalacrocoracidae; genus Phalacrocorax; species Phalacrocorax carbo. The sequence goes on along the minus strand of NC_087533.1, from coordinate 7,705,888 downwards.
CCCCTCGCACAGGAAAGACCCTGCAGTGCTTCACCCGCCCCACCGAGAGCAGCCGACAAGCAAGAGTGGGGGCTCCCCGCGGCGGCCGCTGAGACGGAGCGTCTCCATGCAGGACACTTGCTCCCAGATGCAGCTGTGGGACCGCAGGCTGCCCCCCGCCGGCATCCCTCACCTTGCACCAGGAGGTTGATGATGATGGTGTCGAAGCCCCAGGTGTTGGTAGCGGTGCAGGTGTAGTAGCCGGAGTCCTCCGCTTTCACCGAGGGCAGCACCAGCGTGCCGTTGGCCTGGATCAGGCGATGGCCATCCACCGTCACAGGGATGGCAGAGTCCTCGCTGCCGGGAGAGGAGCGGGTGCATCAGCCACGCGTGAGGCAGCAAGGGCGGCGCACCTGGTCCCCGCCCCCCTCGCTACCTGTCCTTGGTCCACTTGATGGCGGGGACCGGCTCCCCCACAGAGTTGCACGGCAGCCTCACGTCCTTCATCCACGGGGTGGTGACGGTGCCTCCAAAGGAGATGATCTTGGCGGGGGCTTGGGGGCAAGGAGGAGGTCAGCCTGGCGAGCAGGCCCCATGCGCGGACCCCGCAGCGTGTACTGAGAGCCGAGACCGCCCGTGCCGTCCCTCCTCTGCCCCGGGCACGAGTCACCCCCGCTGTCCCTTGCCGCAGGCTGGTACGCAGCAGCCAAAGCAGCCCTGCGGGCAGCGACAGCAGAGCCGGGGTGCGTGTCCCCCCGCGAGCCGGCGGCCCCCGCCGTACCTTTCCCAGCAGGCTCGATGGTGACTTTCTCGCTGATGTTGCCGCGGCCGGCAGAGGTGACGGCGGCCACCCACAGCATGTACTGCTGCCCGCGGTTCAGGTGGGCAATGCGGTAGAAGAGCTGGTCGGGGCTGGTCTCGTACTCGCTGGGGGCCTGCGGACAGGGAGACAGGCGAAGGTACAGCCTCCGTGAGACCCTCACCGCCGTCACCCTCAGCTCGGGCACCCCACCAGTGGGGGCACTGCCACCAGCCAAGGTGAAACAGAGGCCAGAGCAGCACCTGAGCTGGCAGCAAGGATAAGCTACGTCGGAGCCAGGTGCCTGCACCTGAGCACCCCTGCCACCACCCCCAGGACCCCCGACGCAGGGCATCCCTACCATCCCGCTGCCAGCAGGCTCGTGCCCTCGCTCCCGTCCCCGGCCAGCTGACAAAGGAGCTCCACAGCTCCCCCTCCCCCCACCCGGCTCTCCACCAGGAGCGATCCCTGGGGAGCTCCCTGCGCTCTCCGAGGGCCCGCAGCAGGCCTGGCAGCCACCTCCTCGAAGTGCCATGGGTTTGCTCCCGAGCAGCGATTCAGCTCTGCGTGGCATTTCTCAATGCCGGTGTAAACCGGCTGGTGTCGTAATTTCTCCAGGGAGCCCGGGCCGGAGCCCGAGGAACAGATGGCTGCGACGGCATGATTTGTTCCCAGGAAAGGACGCTTCCCGGCTGCCCGCCGAGCTGCAGCAGGGGCCGGCTGCGGAGGCAAGCCCCGGCCAGGCTGCCAAAAACCCTCCGTGGTCGCAGCAAGCAGCCGGGGGTCCCCGAAACCCTGCGTGGGCTCGCCTCCCACATCGCCCAGAGCAAGCGTCCCTCACCCCACCGGCGGTCCTCTGGAGAGGTCCGGCCCTGGCACTCGCGCACAGCCTCGCTGCGGGGCTGCGAGCCAGTCTCCATCGCGTCGGGGTCAAAGCAACCCTGCCCCAAGCACGCTGCAGGGCGAAGGGCTGCCCTGCACGGCACCCGGCCGCCCTGCCGGGGCTGCCCCGCCACGCCAGCGCCGGACAGGGGATGGGAGGCCAACGATCTCTGTTGCATGGGATGGATGGGGCATTTATATGTGCAAACACGTGGCTGTGCATCCACCGTCTTCAAACGTGAGCCCTTGTGGGGCCCACAGATGTAAATGTACCCCACAAGCAGACACCTATATGAATATTGTATAGTATACATAATTTTTTTTACCCAAATGACAGTTTTGACAAGACGCCAAGAAAACAATATCGCATCCCAGCGGTTTTACCAGTCGCTTTGATGAAAAGATTATGTTGCCCTGGAAACCAGAGGCTCAGATAGTGAAATGAGTTTGAGAAGGAGCTTTTGATAAGCACTAGTCTGTAGACCTCCCATCAACCTCTCCCTTGCATCGGAGGGATGAGGCCAGGTTTGATTTCTGTTTTATTTTCGGTCAGCTGCTGGTATCTTTCCCCTCCTGGAGCGAGCGCTGAGCAGGGGAGAGGCGGGAGGAAGGGGAGAGAGAGACGGTGGGACTATGGCCTGATGTAGAGTGCCCACAGGCGCCCCTGCAACTCTGCAGTGCGTGGACCTGGCCCAAGGGACCTTTGCTGCTGCCGCCGCCGCCGCCGCTGCCTGGCATCAGCCCTCCCTCCCGTTCCCGCTCGGCCAGCTCAGCGTTCCTCCCGCGCACCCTGGCCACTCCCCAGCCTCCCCCCCGTGCCCGTCCCGTACCGGCTGCCCCGAGCCGGGGCTGGAGCAGAAGATGGTGTACTTCCGAATGATGCCGTTGGGCTTGGCCGGCGGCAGCCAGGACACCACCACGCTGCTGGCGGAAGAGGGGACGGCCTTGATGCCAGCCGGGGGACCTGGAACTGAAGGAGGGCGAGCGTGGCAGACCGGGCGCCGGAGGCCTCCGCGGTTTCTGCCCTGCCGGCAAGGCGGCAGCACGCCGCTGCAGGGCTGGCATCCCGACTGCACGCTGCGGAGGAGCTGCTGTGGCGTTCCCACGCCAGCACCGGGCAGGTGCAAGCAGGGACAGGTCTGCGGATGAGTGGTCACCCTGCTGTCACCCCAATGCCTGCAGGACGACTCTCCGCTCTCTCTCTGCTGAGCCAGAGGCAGGAGAGTTAATTGCAGCCCTGGCTCTGGTTTAGAAACCGCGATTGTCTTTTAATGGCTGTCTCCTTCGTCTCCTCAATCTGCCAGAGTGGCTCAGCCTTACCCTGCCCAGCTGCACCTCCCCAGCATCTGGTGCTTCCCAGGACGGGCAGGCAGCAACGCCAGCCCACGCGCCCAGGAAACGTTCTGCTACCAAGTTAACGGCAGTAAAGTAGGGCAGGCAGGAGTGTAAATATTTAAATATCTGCACTTACAGAAAAGAAAAAGACAGGGAAATGCCCTGCCCGTGGCTATACACGGGGGGTTTCCTCTGCGCCCCCGCAGCCACTCCAGCCCTTCCCTCACCAGTGCAGCAACACAACACGCCGTGGCACGAGCAAGCGCTCCCGTCTCCCAGCATCAGCCGGCTACGGCGTGCTGCAGCCCGAAGTGACAGCGGCCAGACCCGAGCGGGCTGGGGCTGCACGGGGTGCTGGCTCTGCTACCGCGGAGCAGCAGCCGACGACCATGCGCATGCAGCCGGGCAACGAGAAGGAAGGAGAATCCCTGCCCGGCCCCACCTGCTTGCTGCAGGGGCTGCACAGCTGCCTTACTTCATTAATTGCTAAGGGCTCCTACTCAACACTCCATCTTCTTGCTTCTAATTAACACGCGTTGCTGCGGCTTATCAGCCAGGTGAAGAGGCGAGCCCACCTGCACGCACCCGCTCCCCCGGGCAGCATCACTTACTGTCCTCCTTGGTCTGGATGTAGAGCACGCTGCTGCGGACGCCGTCGCCGGCCTGGGTGTACGCCAGCACCTGCACGCTGTAGTTGGTGAACTTCTCCATGCCCCGCAGCTCCACTCGCTCCCGCGTGGTCGTGATGTTCTGCATCTCGCCCCACTCTGCAGGGGGACAGGACCCGTTGGCACCGCACTGCCACCCGGCTGGGCCCCCCGTGTCACCTGCCCGCCACAAGCGCTCACCTCCATCCATGTAGAGGGACCAGAAGATGACACGGTATCCCTTGAGCACCCCGTTGAGGGTGCTGCGCGGGGGCTCCGACCAGGAGATCACAGCCACGTCCGACGTGATGGAGATGGCCCGCACGTTCTCGGGGGGCTGGCTGGGAACTGGGGAGGGGACGGACGGGGAGGACAATCAGCAGGAGGACAGAGAGGCAGCACGTGCCCGGCAGATGCCAGGCTGAAGGAGCCGTGTCCCAGCTGCACCCACATGGGACCCCACCGCAGCCCCCGCTCCCCCGGCTGCTCAAGCCCCTGGAGCTGGTCCCGCCGGGCACGCGGGGCACCAGGGCCAGGCGAACGCAGGAGCCTGCCTCCGGCGTGCAGTTTGGCTCCTGCCAGACCACCGAGGCAGGTGCAACCCCCGTGCTCACAGGGACAGGGAGGCCGCCGGGACACGCTGTGCTTCCCAGCAAGGGGAGAGCGGGAGAGCTGGCTGGATGCGAGGTAATTAGATCCCATTGCCCCACAAGAGGTAACTCTAATTTTTATGAGCATTTAAATGATAATACATCACCGTAACGAACCTCTTTGAAAATGATTATTGTTTCATATTACTTAGGTGCAAAAATATAAGCACCATGTAATTAGGGACAGAGTATAATAAACTAATACAGATAGTCCGTTTGAACAAAATGAAGGTAATATAATTATGGAAAAGACACTATTGCTAAAACAGGGGCCCTTGAATACCCCAGGAGGAGCGCTAATGTAGCCAGGAAATGATCATGGTTTGACAGGCTAACGAGAGCCTTAATTAAGTATGAAAAACTGCTGAGCAAACGCACTGCAAAACTTTTTTCCAGTTGTTTTTACAATGACTGAGGCCACCAGCAATCTCTCCCAGACGGAAACCTCCCTGGCGCTTCAGCAATGTGTAAATCCTCCTCGACGCCCTTCTAACTGCGGCAGAACCCTGGTGCCGCCTCTGTCGCAGCGTCCTCCCGCTCGCAACTCCTCCCGGGGCAGCTGCGAGCGCACACGCGCGTGCACCCAGGTGAGTGCCAAAAGCCACCGGCAGGCAGCAACCACCCCAAGCCCTGCTCGCGGCCGAGGGCTGGGAGTCCCCCAGGTGGGAGGACCCCCGGCGGGGGCCGGGACAGCCTTACCGTCCTCCAGCGTGGTGGCGTTGATCTCGCTGGATGACGGCCCCGTCCCCGCGCGATTGAATGCCTGCACCACCACCCCGTACTGGGCAAACTTCTTCAGGTTGTCCAGCGTGTAGACCTCGCTGTCCCCCGTGGCTTTCATCTCCACGATGCTGTACTGCCCGTTGCTGCCCGGGCTGTTCTCCCGGTACCCGATCTGGTAGCCACGGATCACCCCGTTCTGCAGCTCCTTCTTCGGGGCCTGAGGAACGGGGGGTGCGAGACGGAGCGGTGTCACGCAGGGCTACGCTGCCCAGCAGGCACGTCCCGGGGCCAGGGGCTCGCAGGGCTCCCTTGCCGTGACCACCTCTCCCCAGCATCTTTTCTCAGTGCTTTTAAACTTTCTCTACCCATGGCAGCACGTCCACCCAAGTGCTGAGTGGCAGAATAGCGATAAAAAAGGGCCACCAGGTCCTCGGAGGCCGCCAGCGGGGAAGGCGCGGGCTGGGCAGCGGGGCGTGCTCGGCCAGCACCATTCCCCAACTGGAGCAGCTCAGCGAGAGGAGGGAAAAACCCCAAGTCTGACAGCCTTACAAATGCACGAGGCCAGGTCGAGATCAATCTTAATGATATTTCTCTGAAGCATTAAAGAATCAATAGGGTTGATTGCAAATTTATGTTACAAAGCCAGAGTGATCAATTTCACCAAAATAAGATTCACTTGAAAGACAAGTCCCTTCAGTTTAAGAGTATTTTCCATTCATCTGTCTTTCAGCACTTAGGGGGAGGGGGAAGAAGCTGGAACCCTAAATCTATTGACTTACCAGTTCATTCCGAAGTCCTACCTTTGTAATCAATTCTATTTTTTGTTATGCACCTTTGGAAAAATAAATCCGATTCTAGGTTTTATTGATCTTTGCGCAAACGCTTTGCAACCCAGCGTCTCAGTTTTTACGTATTTATCCTCTCTCTCCCCACGGCCCCCCACGGACATCCTATGAGATAATGAGCTTGTTACAAAACATGATTAATAAGGACCCCGTGCGATGCAGCCGAGCTGCATGCCCAGCCTTCAGGTTTTCATATTGCCCGGGAAATTCTTCCCGGCCCTCGTACTGCGCTGATGAAACGCCGGGTTGTAGGACGAGCTGCTCCCGCAGAGGCTCGGGACGGCGTTTGGCGCTGCCCAAGCCACTGCGGCCAGCGAAAGCCCACGCACCGCCCCAGCCCCGCTCACCTTCCAGGTGACCTGGATGCTCTGGGACGTCATCGGCTGCAAGGTGACATCCATCGGAGGCCCATCGGGAGCTACGGATAAACAGACCAAAAAAGAGCATGGTGAGAAGCGTCGGGGAAAGGACCTCCTCGTCAGGAAAATACTCGGCTTCCAGAGAGCTCTGCCGCAGCCAGCTTCGCTGAGGGCTGCAGCCCCCGCCCGCCGGCCCCAGCGCGCACGCCGCGAGCGGCACCTGCTTCCTCCGTGCTGATGGTGAGCTCCTTGCTCGGCTCGCTGCGCCCGATCTTGTTGAAGGAGTACATGCGGATGCTGTACACGGAGGCTGGGTGGAGGTCTACGATGTTTGCCTGGTTGATGGTCGGGGAGATGTTGCGTGTAGACTGCTTAAAATCCCAGGAATCTGGAAAAGCAGCGGCGTGACACGGGAGGAGGGTCAGCACCCGAATGCTGGGGTACCAAGGGGGCCGTGCCCAGGCAGGTGCGGTCCCCAAGCACCTCTGGCTTTCGTCCCCAGCCCCCGCGGAGAGGTGCTGCTTCCCCCCTCCTCGCTGCCGTGCAGTCTGGGTTTGGCTTTCCGCAAATATTGTCTCTTTTAATATTCCCTTTCAAATGCTCCCATCCAACAGAAATTAACATATTTCATTAATGCTGCTCTCTCCTTTCTTCATCAAAGGAACCAGGATGCAGAATATTCCCTTGGAGGCGCCACCAGGGCAGGCCGGCACCACAGTGGCTGCGGAGCAGCCCCCAGCCCCACCATTTGCCAGGGGCTGTAACAGCACAGGGAGGGGAGTGGAGCTCTGATATCACCTACCCGACTTGTTCTTGTACTCGATATCGAAGCCGGTGATGATGCTGTTGCCGTCAAACCGCTGCGTCCACCGCAAATTCATGCTCCGGGCTTTCACCTCGCGGATCTCCAGCTCCGGTGGGTCTGGGGGCTCTTGGGGAGACACGGGCACGTTAGGGATGATGGGGAGAGAAGCCTCCCTGGGAGCAGGGGGATCCTCGCGGCGAGGCTTTGCACCCCGGGGCTCGTGCACAGGGGAACAAGTACCTTGGACGGTGAGCTGGATCAAGCCTCTGTCCTCGCCATAGGAGTTGATGGCGTGACAGGAGAAGAAGACCGAGTCCCCGCGGTCGGCTGGTTTCAGCTATGAATGTTTCAGGGAGAGAAGAGGGGCTAATTCAGACCGAGCTACCCCGAGCACCGTGCCCCCGCCTTCCCCCGGTATCACAGCCTGCTCCCGCCACTGGCCCCGGCGGGAGCTGTGCCTGGGCAGGCAGGTCACCCTCCAGACCCTCAGTCCCCTGCCTCAGATCTGCACTGAGAATCTGTTCTTTGAGATGTCGCTGGTGCTGCAAAACACCTTTGCAACCAGAGCCCGTTGTACAGTGCAAAATCCAGGGGCTTGTCACAGCGAGCAGACAGTGGCTGGTTTTTAATTGGCGTAATTAAAACTGGAAGCCCAGCTCCCCATGCCAGCCCAGGGCAGCACTGACTCTTACGCTGGTCATAAAAGTCCAGGCGCTGGCCAGGTGCTTCGCCTGGCTGCACCGCACCGTGCTGGGGCCGGGGGAGACGCAGCCGGCGCGTGGTGCCGCTGGCTGGAGACGCGATCCCTCCGGCGGGTTTTCTACCAGTCCTCCCCGCTGGACTCGCTTTTGCCACGCTGGGAGTCCAGCTGCAGCGCCGGCCACCGTGACACCCACCGGGGGCCACCGACACCCTCCCTGGGCACCCCCTGTGCCGCCCACCCCCCTCCATCACCTGAGCAAGACACCCGGCAGGGCGGGTGCGAGACCCCCGGCCCCTCACCTTGAGGGTGGAGATGACCTCGTCGCCGTTGTCCTTGGTGGTGATGGCGTAGCGCATGTTGCGGTCGGGATCGATGACGGTGTCACCCTTCTCCCAGCGGATGATGATGGGCCGCTCGCCCCGGGCGGTGCAGTTCAGTTCCTTGGTCTGGCCCTTGATGGCGATCGTGGTGTTGGGGTGGGAAGTGATCATGGCCGGGACTGCGGGGAGGCGGGGGGTCACCCGTGCGCCCGGGGGACGGCTCGGTGCCACCTGCGGCTGCCCGGCCCCGGCACAGCCCACAGACCCCGCCGGGGAGGCGGCGCACGCGGGTCTCACCGAGAGGCCACGCAGCCCGAAGCGGAATCGTCTCGCTGCATTATACAGCTCAGGATCATAAAATAATGAAGCAGATAAATTTTATAATGCATAGCATTACACCGGGGTAGACAATAAAACGTGAAAGACAAATAACCAAGCACACACTATAATGAAGAGAAAGCCTCCAGTCTGAGACATGCGGGTATGAATTATTGACTAAGGTTTTACACTCCCGAGGATGAGAGGAAGAATGTTTTCCCTCACAGATTTGCATAATTCACTCATATAAACCTGGGCAGAATATAGAGTGCGATTTCACATCAGCAAGGCCGCCTTTGCATTGCAGATACCAGAGGTGATTTCTTTTTTCCCATAGCCACCCCAATATGCAAACGAGGACGGTGGGGAGGCCCACACGCCACAGCCCCCAGCGCCGCCCAAGCAGCGGCCGCAGCACGGTCAGGGATGGCCCTGGGAAGGTGCGGGGAGTCCCTCTCGCTGCTGGCGAGGGCCTGCAGCCCTGGCACAACGCTGCCATCCCCCGTCCAGGCGCTTGGGCTGCTGGTCCGGCAGCGGCACCGCCGCAGAGGAGGACCGGCACGCCAGCCAGCACCGGGCTCGGCCGCCTCCTGCCCGTCCCCGTTCGCTGCAGCAGCCTCTGCCGAAGGGCTGCTCCTTGCTGCGAGGCATTCCTGTAACGAGCCCTGTCCGGGCTCCTTCCCCAGCAGCCTCGCTGGCCCAAGAGCCAAGCCCTCGCACCGCCGCGGTGCCGTGCGGCGAGCGTGAACCTTGCAGGAGAAACAGGCGAGGGCGGCGAGGGCAGCCTGGGTAAGCAGAAAAAAATGTAATGCATAAACAAACAGCGCTGCTGAGTCCCGCAGTAATATATGATAATGACAATCCGCAAAGGCAACACACACTGTTATAATGGGACACAAGAGGCTCTAATGAGCTACGACTTCTCGGCTTTCTGTGGCAATGTAATTCAATTAACAGCTAAAGAAACCTTTCCTCCCGAGCTGCCGGTGCGTGCGGGGCGCAGGGCAGGCACCCATGCCGCTGGGACCGAGCGGGGGCCAGCCTGGCGCCCGCCGGCAGCACCCCGTGGTGGCGATCCCGCGCCGAGGGGAGCGCGGCTGCCTGCGAGCCGGCACGGGGACGGCCGAGAGCAGGGACGTTGGGGCAGCGCTCCCAGCACTGCACGAGGGCACGCGCAGCCACGTTAGGGCCTCGGCACCCCGTTTTGGCACTATGGCGGGACCTCGCTGGGCTCCTGCCTGCCGTCCCCAGCTCCTGCCACCAGAAGGTCACCCCGCTGGGTTTGGCAGGTGGGGGGGGGGGCACCGGGGGCTGCTCCCCCTGATTCAGCCTTCATTTAGCCGAGGCTGGAGGCCGGTGCAGCGCAGAGGGTGTGCGTGGCACAGGGGCCGAAGGGGCAGGACAGCCCCGCGGGGCTGCGGCAGCTGCAGAGGCATCGGCCCCCTTCCTTCCAGCGAGCGGCAGCCCTGGGAGAGGAGCTCCGTTTCAGCCTCTGCTTCGCTGAAACGCACTTATTGATGTTTGATTAAAAGCAGCTCCTTGGATGTAAACATATCAACTTCTCTCAATTGCTGGGGTCCCAGGAGAGCGGCAAGCAGCCCAGAGCAGGGGAAGCAGCAGAACAAACCACAAGCCTACCCCGACCAGCCGTGCAGACAGCACAGCCCCAGGGCGCAGAGGCGGCACCTCTTGCACACTGGTACCCGACACCGGCCCCAGAGCGGTTCTGCTCCAGCCACGGAGGGACAGCATCGTCCGGAACTGGCCATGGCACCTTCCGAGGGCTGTCGGAGGCGGCTCCTGGCCAGCCATGCGCCTCTCCCCGGGTGCAGGGACATCAATAATCCTAGTTCCTGCCTGCCAGAGCATCAGCCAGAGCCCCTGGGGTGCAGACAGGCTTCCCTCGAGGAGAGCTTGCCTCCGGTGCTTCCTGCACCCGCCCGTCCTCCCTGCGCCCAGCCGCCCCTGCCAGCCCCGCTGCCACGCTCCCGCCGTGCCTTGTTAACAAGGCCCCGACAAGAGGCTCGTCCCGCTTGCTGGGCAGAGATAAGGCTGGCTACAAAGGGAGACGCCAGCAGCCGGCACGCGCTGCCGTCCCATGCCGGCTGGGGCACGAGCCGCTTCGCAGCCCGCTCGTGACAACTGAATGAGAACGGTGACAAGGGTGACAAGGGCTGTGCCTGCCTCCCTCGCCCCCCTCTTTCTTGTTTGGAGCCGGCTCTGTGATGTTAATTTGATTGCACCTATTTCAGCTTCCTTTCTACACTGATTAGCTGAGTTTCACCTGAAGCATGAGATTAATTCAAATTGCATGGAAGCAATCAGTTATGCTCTTGCTGCACGGCAGCGAACTTGCAAACGCGTCCGTCCCCGTGCCCGCGACGTGCAGGCAGCTGCCCCACTCCCAGCCAGCCCCCCGGCCGGACCCGCTCACGCCGGCATCGCGGTGCCGGGGAGGCCCGAGCAGAGGAGCCCCCTCTCCCGCAAGCGCTGCCCACCGCTCCGGCAGCCCCGGCACAGCCCACGGGGACCCGCTGAGGACACGACCCTCTCCAGCCCTCACGCTCTGCTCTCGACACCAGGGAGGCGTGCAGCCATGTGCTAAATGGCATTTATCACGCGCCGGTGGTCTCCTCACCTGCGTGCAGCCCAGCGAGCCGTCCCCCCGGGCGCACGCTCCCAGCCTCCAGCATTTGCCGTCTTTCCTTCCGCAATACACCTCGCATGCAAGGACTGGGCCCGGCCCCGAGGGTTACATTCCCACGCTGGTACAGGCAAGGCTGGGTGGCCTTCCTTGCCCACCACCTGACAAAAGCAGCAGCCAGCTCCTGGTGGCACTGACGGGTCCGCAGGCCCTTGGCCAGCACCGCACGCACTTGTCTGAGGTGTTACCTGGCTGCCTCGGCTCGCCCCGCGGAGCCCATCGCTGCGGCGTCGGGGAAGAGGACGCGCGGATGCGGGCTGGCTGCCGCGGCCGCTCCCCTATCCCCCGCTGACCGACCACCAGCGCGCTTTGTTTGGGCTCTGATTAACTTTCATTTAACTCCGTCCGCAGCGGCCTGACTTTCAAGGAAAGCCGGCACTGATCTCACTTTAATTGGCCTGACATTTCACGAAACAAACAAAAATCCAAAAATGAAACAAAACAAAGAGCCCCGTATAATGCTTAATTGGCTGTGGCGCTTCGTCTACCTATTCATCCAAACCTTTTCAAAGGCTGCGGGGTCTCCAGGAAATGTAGAAGCACATGCATAATAAGGTTATGTGCTATTCAAGTCAGCAAGCAACCTGTCCTGGGATGCAATTACAGCAGATAGCAGGGACAAGGCAACAGTTCAGGCTCCGAGACTTCTGCATGCTCAGCCAGGATTAATCGCCTCGACTTTGTACCTGCGCCTTATTGAAGTGCATTGTTTGAAGTAGCTCGTTTCGATTCATCAGTCGGCGGGATAAATTAAACAGCTGACAGGGAGGGGAGCAGAAACGCAGGAAAGCAGAGGCTGGGTGGGGAGGGGAGAAACCCTGAGAGAAACGCCTGCTGACGCCAGAAAATCAAGCGCTTGGCTGGGGAGGGGAGGCAGCAAGGGGGCTGCCCAAGCCAGAGCTCTCCTGCCTCGTCCCGGGTGCGAGACCCTCGCCCGGACACGGTGGCACCTAGGAAGGGATGCGCATCCCCTCTGCCCGGCAGCCCCCTGCCCAGGGGACACCCAGGGTGGTAGTGGCTGCCTCGGCACAAGGCAGGCGGGCTGGCACGCTCGCTGCCTCGTCCCCCGTCACGGGAAGGGCAGAGTTTAGCCCTGCTCGGCCCTGGAGACACACTGGAGCTGCCACAGGAGCGAGCCCTACCAGGCTGGTTCCCCCTCCGCCACCTCCTTTCTGAGGTTTGAAAGCTCACGGCAGCAACAATCAAAATAAATAAAGAAGAGCTGGAGATTATGTATTCTGCTGGTAGCAATGGGAGAGGAATCCAATAATAAGCGCAGTTCAAACACGGTGTCTAACAACGCTTCCCGGCCCATCCCTGTCAAATTAGCCCAGCTATTTCCTTTCCTCCTGTATGATGTAGATTGATTACTCGGTTTTATTAAGGACAAAGTGCGTTTAATAGCAAAAGGGAGGCAGGTCCCTGGAGGCAGGGAATCAATGCCCTCCCCGTGCCCCGTGCACTGATTGCGGGATGCGCGGTGCCGAGGGCAGAGCCGGGCTGGCGCAGCGGGGAGCATCGACAGAGGAGGGGGCCGTGCCGGACCAGGCTCTGCTGGCAAGCACCCACCCCGCAGCCACGGCCGCCTTCGCCGGCACGCAGGGCACGCGCCTGCCTCTGCTCCCCCCGGCCACCGCCGCAGCCGTGCCGGGAGCCGGAGCCCGCCGCGGTGCCGCCCTGGCTACTTACTCTTCACGGTGAGAAACATGGACTTGCTGATGTCTGTGCCCACCCCGTTGCTGGCCTGGCAGAGGTAGTAGCCAATGTCCTCCTCCAGCACGTGGCGGATGAGCAGGGAGCTGTTGGGCAGGATCTGGATGCGGCCCGTGAGGGGTATGGGGTGGTACTGCTGGGGGTTGCCGCTTCCTGGGAGCGAACAGAGACACAGAGCTCAGCAGAGGCAGAGGAGGGCGCGTGAGGCTCGGTGCTGGGGCAGCCCTGCTGGAAGGGGACTCTCCCACCAGCACGGAGGACCCCACGCATTGCCGTGTCTCACCCCTACCTTTTGCGTGTTTCCACATGACTTTCGGAGGGGGGTACCCGTCCACGGAGCAATTCAGCACCCCAGCTTTACCATAAATGCCATCTTGGTTGTTGGGTTGGACCACAAAACGAGGAGGCACTGAGTAATTTGGGAGAAAAGACAGACGCTGTAGCAAAACCGCCCTCAGCTTCTTGCAACTCCTCCCCTGCCTGCAGGCACATGGGTGCTCTGGCTCAGCCCTGCTCCTCGTCCTCCCCACCGGCTTCTGCAGCGCTCCTTCAACCAGAGGACAAGGTCATCTCCCTCCAGCCCCGTCACGTACCTCTGCTCCGTGCCGTGCTACCCCTCCGTCACTGCCCGCCCTCCCGAGCCCGACCCGGCGGCTGCATCGGGGACGGGGCTGGGCTGGCCCCACGGCACTCACCCCGCACGATGAGCTGCCGCTCCCGGCTGACCGTGGCGGCGTCGTTGCTGGCGATGCAGGTGTAGTTGCCGTTGTGCTTGAGGGAGACGCTGGAGATCTGCAGGGAGCTCATGAACTCCTTGCTCTCGATGGTGACTCCAGAGCCAGACAGGATGACGTGCCCGTCCTTCCTCCAGGTGATGTGGATGGGCATGTCCCCGGAGGAGACCACGCAGGGGATGTAGAGGAGCTGCCCGATGGAGGCTGGCGGGAACTCGAAGGGCTGGATCAGTGGAGGGACTGTCGAGGGGAGAGGCAGAGCATGCTGGAGAGCCCGTCCAGGGAAAGCCTTCCTCCAGCGGGGACGTGCCCCGCTGCCCCGGGAGGAGAATCAGCCTAGAAACTAAGGCAGGCTTTTGCTTCCACCAGGAACACGGCCAGGGGAGAGTGGAAGGTGCCGCCAAGCAGAGGGCAGCGGGAAGACAGCTCCCACCTGGCAGGGCCGGCACGCTAGGAGCGGGACGGAGGAACGCTGACCTCCGGAGCGGAGTGGGCCCTGCTCTGGGGAAAGCCCCCGCCGCCACCGCCCCCGCCCACACGTGCTGCCGAAATTCCACCTCAGCATTTATCTGCTCGCAGAAAAGCGATTATTAGATGGATGCTTTTCTTAAAGGCACTGGATTCAGAACCAGCCATTATCTTCCTGATAACTCAATTACGCAACCACAGCATCTCTGGCAATGTGGGAGAGGGAAGAAAGTAGAGAGAGGGAGACAATTAGCTTAACAAGGCTCAGCACCTGGTGGATGAGATCCTCTTTCTACAGTCTCCATAATTAAATTAGCAGGCTGCCAATTGTCCCCTCTGCAGAAATAAGCTGCCCTCTCACACAGGCGCAGGAGCGGCTCCCCGCACCACCACGCGCGTCCCTGGGCTCCCGTCTCCACCCCGCGCCCAGCCCAGTGCATCGCTACGGTCTCTGCGCCGGGTCTCTGCCCCTCCGCCTGGCCCCGGCCCAGCCGGGCAGCTCTGCAGAGCAGCGGGCAGGCGGGGGGCTGCTCGCCGCCCCCGGTAGGCAGGCAGACGGCTGCGGGCAGGGCTGGCCTGTCCCTTCACCGGCTACAGCAACGTGGCTCGAGCTGCCGGAGCCATGGAGCCACTGCTGCCTGTTTTCCATAATTAATGAATAATTAATTGGGAATGCACTGCAGTCTATTGCAGAGCAGGGATGGGCTTGTGGATCCGTGCCTCTCCAAACACGCCCCACCAGCCGCTTCCGAGATGCCAAGAAAAGGACAGGCTCCCTCGACAGAAGAGCTGTCCCTGCTCGAGCTCCCAGCAACTGGAGCTTGCAACTCGCCTCTCCTTCCCAGTTCGTTTCCCACTGCAGTTCCCCTTTCTCCAGGGCTCCCAGGCTCTCTGAGGCAGCTGCAGCAGGAGCCGGCCACGCGGCCGCAGCCCGGGGCACTGCAGGAGGGTGCCCCTGCCCACGGTGCCCGCCGCGCAGCCCGGCACAGCCGCTCGGGTCTGGAGGGGAGCCCCAGCCACCAGCCTCTGCCTCCCTGCGGGGTGCAGCATCGCCCCGCCGGTGCCCCGCCGCTGCGGGCTGCGGAGCGGGCATAGCTGGTGTCAGCACCACGCTCCCAGAATCGCTGCCGTCACCGGAGAAGAGCTGTGCGAGAGCCCCAGGACAGCACCAAACCCACACATGATTAATTAAAACGTTCAGAGATGTCTGCAGGAATAACGAGCTGTCAGGGCACCTTGGAGGAGGCTGGGTGCTTGGACTGTGCTGCCGGGGAAGCGCAGAGAAGAGGCCCCAGCAGCATCCCCGAGCAGCTGCAGAAGCCCTAAGGAGCAGGGAGGTTTGAAGCTGGGACCTGGGGTCCCCAGGCTAAGCAGCAGCAGCTGAACCCAGGTGGGAGCTTCTCTCAACGCAAGACTGGGAACGTGGCTGGGGCATTGCCTTGCGAGCAGGGCTGGGGGCTGCCCGCACATCCCCGCTCCCCGGAGGAACAGCGCTGGAGGGGAGCTGTAAAGCTTTTACTACCGCTTGCTCAGAAAGACCTGCATAACTCACTCGTGGCACTTAATGTGGTCGCTGGGCACTTGTGGCAATAAAAGCTTTACGGTGCTCCACGCCACCCTGTGCTCCTCGCTCGACGCAGTTATATTTATTCACTGCTCCACGGAGCTAGCTCTGACTGTCTTCGAGGGCCTTTGCAATTCTTTTCCACAGGCCTTCTACCTGACGGCCAGAGCAAATAAGGAATCCAGCAAGCGGGGCTGGGTGTAAATCTCCAGCAGCTGCGCTGCGGGCGGAATGAAGACATCTGGCCGCGGCAGAGCGGCGTGCCGCCGGCCCGCACCGCGCTTCCACCCGCTTGCCTTCCTCAGCCTGTCACCGGCCACTAATCACGGCAGTAAATCCAGATTCAGAAGGGTTCGCTTGCGCTTGCTTCCCAGAATATAGGGATGCTCAGCTGAACCTCAGCATCCTGCATCCACCGGTGGCACCTCCCAGTGACTGACAAAAAGCGAATCCCGTTATTTGACTTCAGGCACACACAACCCTGCAGATGCTCTCTCCACACCAGCCCTGCCTGTCCCATTCACCCCAGGAGAGCACCAGCATTTACTCACCTCCGGCCTGTTCTCACTCGCGCATTGATGGAGATTTTGTGTAAGGTGAGGAAAGCCGGGCTGGCCATGCCCTGCCCCGCAGTCCTCCCCACACCGCCCTTAGGTGATCCACAGCCTACTCTTCCCTTTGCAAAGCCTTGGAGAGGAGCATTAGCTAATCAAGTGGTAGCATCTATAACCAGCCTGATATGCTCTCTTGCTAACCCAATTCCTAATAAAAAATGGTGGATGGGAGGGGAGGGAGGGGGATCAGAGTAGAATCCAGTCCGTAAATACCCTGCTGGGTGAGACAGAGGAAAGACAATTGGCCAGCTCCGTCCCCAGCGCGGCTGTGTTTGTCTAAATGATTTACTGCAAACACCGAGCTGGCGACGGCAGAGACGACCCGACAACTCTGAGGACGGGAGATAGAGGAGCAACGCACACTTACGGCACAATCTCAGCGAGTCACTGGGAGGGAATGCATCCGCCTCAATTCATTAGGACTGATAGCTCCCTCAATGGGGCTGAATAATTGATGGCCTGGAGAAGCTTTTAAGATGTTCTGTGCGCTCGAAAGACTGAGAGTACTCTTTTTTTAAAAGCTAACACACACAGAAAAACATTGGTGAAGGTGATCCGAGCAAAGGTTAGATGTTTTAATACGTTATGTTTACACCGCAAATCTTTGCTCCGTCGCTTGTAACGGGAAATGGATACGGTGTGGCTCGGGGCAGCTGCGGGCGCGCAGGCGGGGCCAGGTAGCCGCTCCAGCAGGAGCTGAGCCAGCTCCCGAGGGCTGCGGTGGCGGGAGCTGGGCTCCCATCGGCGCAGCGTTGGCGGAGCACGGCCACCGCCAGGCCGCTGAGTCCCCTGTGCGACTCTTCTCTGCCTCCGTCCCGCAGCAGAGGCGTCCCCAACGTAACCTGGACGGCCTCTCCAACCCATCCAGGGAAAGCCTCTCCGCCTGCTTACCTTTCACCGTGACGTGGACGCTCTGGCTGATGGAGAGCTGGGGCTGGATCAGCACGCTGCACAGATACTCCCCTTCATCCATGCCTTTCTGGACGTCCATCAGCTTAAGAGTCCCGTTCTCAAAGACCACTTGGCGGTGGTTATCGGGCAGCAGCAAAGAGTCCTTGTACCACTTGATGGAGTAGTACGGGTACCCGATCACCCTGCAGTTGATGAAAGTGTCCCTACCCGCTACCGCTGTTATGTTCTTCATCGCTCGGATGCTCGGGGGACCTACATATTCGGGAAGAAGGAAGAGGCAGGCTAGGTTAATTCCGAAGGGCAGCTCGGTTGCATGCAGATCTGCTGCTATTTCAGAGCGAGCTTCACAGGCAAAGGAGGTAACCAGAACAACTGGGACCCTGCCCGATTTTGGGCGAGGAGCAGGCACGGGCTCCTCTCCGAGCGCGCGTGGGGAAAGCCACCTCCAGCTAGAGCTACTCGCACACACCTACAGCCGCACAGCTACGAACTGGGCTGCGGGCCTCGACCGCGGCCACGCTTCAGCAATGCCCACCCCGGCTCTGCAGGTGCAACTTCGGTGCTGAGGCAGCTGAGCCCGCAGGCACCACTGCTGCTCATTGGAGGAGGTTGACGCTGTCTGGAAGTGCAGCGTGCTCTGCAACGGGAACCGTGGCCGCCCAGCACACCTCCAGCAGCGCCCGCGGCCGCAGGAACTGCAGAGAGATGGTGAGTGCGCCGGCACGGTCACAGAGGGGCTCTCTGCCCCTCTGAGAAGGACTGACTGTGTTGTGCCAAACGTCCTCGACAAGACTTGCTAGGGGAACCTGACTTCCATGGGCAAACGTCTCTCGCCTCCCCTAAAATACACCTTTCTGAGCCTCCCACTGGCAACCTGAGCATTGCTGAAAAGCCAGACAGTCGCTGGGTTCTGGCTGGCTCTCGTGGTGTCTTAAGGACCGGCAGAATGCTGCAGGTGAGTATTTCAGCAAGAGGTTTCAGGCATCGATAATTACATTGTTCTCCCGGCCACTGCATAAAATAGCAAACTAATCTAAAGATTAACCCTGTCTTGACTCCTCGTCCTAAGGGCATAGCAGGATAACAGCCTAACAGACACTCAGGATAAGCTGGTGGACGGTGTTTCTCATACTGGCACACCTTTGGAAAAGGAGCAGGAAAAAAGAAATTAGCATCTCACTATCTAACTGTCTCTCGGGCCCATCTGAGGGACTTGCTCCATTCCAGAGCAAAAAAAGCCTGAATCTTATCTCGCGACAGCCTGTCATGAGCTGAGAGAGGGGGAAGAAAGGAGACAAGAGAACATCCTCCTTGTAAACGCTGCTCTGGCTTTCTGTGGCTGAGGGATGAACTCGCTCCAAATTTAGCCATAAACGGCAGCAAAATTCAGACTCTCCTGGGATCCCAGCCAACAAGCCACTAGATCCATTTCAAACCTGAGACAGACAAACACAGCCCTTCAACCCTCTTTCTCACTAGACAAATAAACGCTACCTGTCTGTCTCTCGCTCCCACCTGTAAGCCTAGCAGCTTTAATTGGTGATTATTAATGGGCAGGGGCTTATACCATACCCTCTGCCTGAAAGCGCTCCCTGCAACGCACCAAGCGACACGCTCCAGCCGCAATAACACGGTGATTAACGCAGCCATGGCTTTTAGCAGACAAAGAAAATACAGACATGACAAATCAAAGCTCATTTTCCACGATTTCACGTGCTGCCTCATCATCATTTGTCATGTAGATCCCTGCGCCGGCGGGAGCGTTTGCTGCCAGGGAGCCGGGCTCCCGCCGGGACCAGGGGGCGGTTGGCAGAGCACGGGGGGCCCGGGACGCTTCTGTGCCTGCCCCCACCTTCTCCCCACACGGGGGTCCCTTGGGGAGCTGGTTGCCGACCCTGCGCAGACCCCAAGGCAGGGGCTCGGCAGGGCGAGAGCGGATCCCGTGGGGAGAGCGCTGCCCTTTTCCCCCTGCAAAGCCAAGCTCCAGCTCTCCAAGGCTACATGACTGCTTTGCACTTCGTTAAACTCCCTGCTTGAAACGGCGGGGAGGCTCAACCCTGCGGGCAGGCGTGCGAGCGAGCGGGGCAGGAGCTCGGGGAGTGGGGTCGGGGCGGCTGGGAAGAGGAGGGAAAGGCAAGAAGGAGCCATCGGCCAGGAAACAGAACAAAACCAAAAGCCCAGTAAAAGTCCTATTCTGATATTTAAAAGTAGACAGGCACCTCTTACGTTTATTCGCGCTTGGTATTCGGCGCTGCCCACCGAGTTCCGCGCGGTGCACCGGTACACGCCGCCGTCCTTGATCTGCGGGCTCGTCACGTTCATGTGGCTGACCGTGGTGCCGTCCGACATGGTGTACTGGTTGGTGCGGTGCCCGCTGTCCCGCGGGATGGGCTCGTCGTCCAGCGCCCAGGTGACGGTTGGCGGGGGGGCCCCCTTGGCGGCACACATCAGGGAGAACTGCTCCCCGGGGTTGACCACCTTCTCGCTGAAGGAGGAGACGATGCGGGGGGTCCCATCTGGGGGGCACCCAGGGGGAGGGGGGTCAGGGAGCGGCAGCCACAGGCAGCAGCAGTCACCCGCTGGCGGGGCGGCTTCGAGCTCCCGCTGGGGGTGGGAGCCCAAGTCGGCAGCACGTGCACGGCTGTGCCTGCATCCCTCCGGCAGGGAGATGCTGAGAGGGGCTGAGGGGGCACCCTGGTCGATACAGACATTGGCTCAAGGGAACACCTGGCTTGGTAGAGTCCATCCCTTGCCCAAGCATCCAGCAACCTCGACCGGGAAGGGGACACCCAGTGAAAGGCAGTGCCTCGGTCGAGGGGCTGGGGACAGGCAAATCAACCCTTATTTTGCTCCTTCCCCGTCCCGGCCGTGCTGCATCCCTGAGCTCCTTGCAGATGGCACGCACAGCCCAGGAAGCAGGCTGGAGCAGTCTGGCCCCAGGAGCCCCTGCCCCGGTGGGTCTCACTGCCCTCCAACCATGCATAAAGCATCCTGGCACACCCTGGGGATGCAGTGGCTGGGAGAGGGGCAGAGGACAGCCCCTGCCCCGAGAGAGCCAGCTCACCCTCCAGCATGATGATGGAGAAGTCCTGTGCCGTCTGGGACTTGCGGGTAGCAAAGCACTGGTAGGCCCCGGAGTGGCTCTTCTGTGCGGCCGTGATGAGGAGGGTCTCGTTGCTGATCCCCCGGATGGAGATGTAGTCATCCACCACCACGAGGTCCGTGTTGCGGTACCAGCGGATGATGTACTCGGGGGACCCGCTGAGGGCACAAGAGAGGATGACGGTGCTGCCGATGCCCGTTTTGAGCTTCTTTGGTGTGAGGGTCACACGCAGAGGGTCTGTGTGAGAAAGGGTGAGAGCGGGAGAGGCGTTGGCGGGGCCGGGCAGCCCGGTGGGAGGTGTCTTGTCATGACTGTGCTCCCTCTGCCTTTCCTGCCCTGGAATTGCCAGCCCAACTACGTGTAAAATGTCACCTCACAATAAGGCGGGTGCCCCCACACTGTCCGCCCTGCTGACAGCCCCTGCTTTGAATGTCGGGCCCCGGCGGCGGGGCCGGCAAAGTGGGTGCCATCGGGGAGGTGGCAGGATGACTGGAAGAAGTGGCCAGTGTGATGGGGGACAGCACTGAGCTGGGGACGTGCCAGGGCAGCTCCCAGCAGGCTGCTGGTGCCCAGTCGGTGGTGTGCTCGCCGCGGCATTGCTCCAGGTAAGGCAGGCGTGGTGTACGCCAGCCCCGGCAGCTCTGGTACCACTGGGATCCCGGTCACGGGAGGACCCCCCAGGAACAAAGCAGACGATAAATACTTGGCCTACCCAGATGGTATTTACTGTTTGGCTGGAGCTTATTTTATGGAAGTCAACAAAAGAAAGCGCAGAGGCATCTAACATAAAACCGACGTCGCCATCTAGCATTTCATCTCCCCCGGTATTGCCCTGCGTTTTCCCAAGGCCCCTCTCCCTGCCCCGATTGAAGCAGTAAATCAGGGGACATCTGCAGATGCGCTGCTGCAGCATGATAAACCTCCTGCAAGCGCTCTGAGCGCCACATCGGACACGCTGCGTCGCAAGACGGCGGCCTCCAGCGTGGGATGCGCCACGCTGAAATGCAAGGCTTGTAATTTATACAGCTGTAGAAAACCTTTAAGGCTTGGTATTTACAAATGCTTTATATTTAAGAAGGCTTTATCAAGTCGGGCCCCAGGCAGCAGGAGTGAGGTAACCCTGCCGCCACGCCCCGCTCCTGCCCGCCGGCTCTCACCTATGACTGTGAGGGTCCCCGTGACCTCTGCGGACCCGAAGGTGTTGGTCACCTCGCAGATGTAGGTCCCGCTGTCCTCCACGCGCAGGTCGTTGATGGTCAGGCCCGTGATGCGCTTGGTCCAGCGGCTGTCGGCGGGGAGCGGCCGCCCGTCCTTGATCCACCGGACGGCCGGGTTGGGGTAGCCCGAGGCGATGCAGGGCAGCTCCACCAGCCGGCCCGCCTTCACCTCCCGGGACTGGAAACTGTCTAGCATCGTGGGGATGGACTCTGCCGGGTCTGGGTTTGGAGAGGAAACAGGCTCACCCGGTGAAGAGGAGGCGGCGAGGCTTCTCCCCAGAGGGACACCAGGAGAGCCCTTGGCACGGTGACACCGGTACCACGTGCTCCCTCGGCAGCAGCCAGCAGAGAGCAGCTCTCCCCGTCCCCGTGAGCTGCAGCTCTGCCGGGCAGGAGCGCAGGATGCCAGCCACATCCTCTGCCGGACACGGGGCCGGGGCAGGCAGGGGGTGGCCTGTCCCACGCGGGACAGCCGGCACAGCCCTCGGTGGCCAGGGCAGTAGGCTTTCAGAGAGGTGGAAGGGAAATGCATCTTACTAGCTGATGGGACGAATAAACTCAGCACCAGAGGAATTACTCAAGGTGACACCTAATTGGTGCAAAATACACAAATTCTGTGGCACATTTCAAAATTTACAAGCAAAGGGACCCATCAGGCAGCTGGGAAAGGAGAAAATTAATCACCAAGTCTCAGGCGTGAAATTAAATTCCAGGGGAAAGAAACCTCTTTCATTACTCCCAAGCAGAAGTAAAACGCCGTGACGTGTAAATAATGACAGAGACCAGGAGGGGACCGGGCCAGGCCGAACGCACATGGAGAGGGGATGATACACCCGGCAGCTGCCCGCACTCCTGGGGGGCCACGCAGCAGGATGGCCACAGGAGGGACCGGGACCCTCAGGCCTCCCAGGAGGCTGGGGCAATGTCAGGCGAGCCCCAGCCTGGCCGTCCTGGACCCCTTCCCCACTCCTGCGGGGTTAATTCGAGATGCTAGCGTGGGAGCCACAGCCCGCACACCCGAGCATGGAAAAAGCATATGGCAGAGAGCAGGCATGCTGCAGCCGAGTGGCGGGAGCGTCGACGCGGCTGCGAGTCGGGCGAACTCCCTCCCGAGCGGAGTAATTTGGGCAGTCAGCGGAGCCAGGAGCGCCCCGAGACACCCGGCACTATGGACTGCGCTGCCTGCGCTGCAGTATCGCTTGCATCTTCGTCACATCACGTCAGGCTGCTCACATCGCGGGCTGTCACATCGCATCGCCTCGCACTCCATCGCCTCTCGCTCGGGGTGCTGCGCAGCGCTGCCGCTCGCCGCGGCCAGCAGCGGGGGGGGCTGCACGCTCAGGGGCCCACGCGAGGCAGCACGAACCCCCCGCGCAGCCCCGACGGGACCCCCGACCCGCCACCGGGATGTCCTCTCGCTGCAGGGATGGGAGGCAGCCCTGCCATTGCTCCCCCCTGCACCCCGGGGAGAGAGGCACTGCCGTGGGCAGGCAGGGGAGGAGGAGCGCAGGCAGGGCCGGATACCCTCACGGGCGCAGGAGCTGCGCCTGCCAGCACTGCCAGCAGCCGTGTGCTCACCTGAGACCGAGAGCCTGGCTCCGTTGCTCTGCCGCGTCTCCCCGCTGTACTTGTGCTTGGTGATACACCTGTAGGTGGACAAGGCATCTTCCTTCTGCACGTCCGATATGTACAAACCTCCGTAAGAAGTAATAAAAAACCTATTTTCTGGAGACAGAAAGGGAGGAGAGGGGTGAGCAAGCCAGCCCCGACCCAGCACATCATCTCCCAGGGTCTCAGCACCAGGGTCAAGCAGAGCCCCTGCACTCCACGCAGGCACCAGCGCTGTGGGCAGGAGCTGGGCAGGCAAAGCGGGTCCCTCCTCCACCTCCCCATACCCTGACTGCACTGGGGTGCAGTCTCTGGCTTCACCTTCAGGGGCTGAAGTTTCAGGCAGGCAAAGTTGGGCCAAAAAGGGCGAGCGGCAGCGCTTGCCGCCTTAGCCCTGGGTGTGCCACAGCAGCAATCCCTCGGTGGCAGTACTCATCCTGCGCAAACACACCACCCAGGCGCAAAGGTGGGCTCGGGGTGTCCTTACACGCACCTGCGTTCCCCAGGGGTGGGATTCAGGGGATTTAGCCGAGGCAGACGGCACGCAGCCCTCTCCCCTCCCTGCCCCAGCCCTCCATCGCAATGAGCTCTGGGCTGGCCGCCGAGTCGCAGCGACGCGGCGGCTGCAGAGGGCGAGGAGAGCGTGTGGCACGATGCTCCGCCGGGGCGATGCTCCACCACACGCTGCATAGCAACGCGGCAATTAAAAGTGAATCCGTCCCGCTGAGTTAATAATTAGCTTAACTTACTTGGGAGCATGTGAAAACAAACAAGGGCTGGAGCTGATATTTGAGTGCTGGGCGAGGATGGCAGGCGAGCAGGCAGGGCAGCGCAGCCCCAGGCAGCACTGCCGGGGCAGCCCCCTCCAGCCAGCAGGTTTAGGTGCCTGGTGCACGCCAGTGCACACGGGGAAGGTAGTCTTTGACTCGCTCATGAAGCCAGCCTGACCCCTATAATTCATCATGAATCTTAACTAACACGAACAGGAAGACCTGTGCTGGGGCACCATTTAGTGGCTCCATGGAGAGCAGGGTAAGCAGAGGGACCGCCCCTGCCCACCTGGGAAACCCCTTTACCCTGCCAGTGCTAACAGTGAGAGGAGCCTTTGACCCCAGTTTCTGCGGGGGCCTTTGGGGTTTATTCCAGCACCAGCCGCCACCAAGCCTCAGCTGGGATGGGGTGGCACATCTGCTTGGCCGCACCGTGTTGCCAGCCAAACCACCCCCTGCCAAACACAGAAAGTGCAGAGAAGCAGAAGGTAATTAGTAGAGCTGAATGTTCAGAGTTAAAACCTTTAAACCTAGTCTTAAAATCAGCAGTGGCTGCAAACGGCTCCTTCAAGCCCGGCACCGTGCTTGGCAAAGCAGGACCTAGCTGCTGAGGAGAACCAACTGTTTTTTCTTCTAGCACCTTTTGGAAGCATGTGGATATTCTCAGTTTAGGTGGAGGAAAGCGCCGTGGTTGAACCCGTAAGAGCAGGAGAAAGACAGGTGGAATTGGGGAACTAAAGGCACGTGCTCCCGGAGCAGCCTGGCTCCCCGCTCCCGGGGCAGGACCGCAGAAGCCTCTCGCTGCCCACAGCAGCAGCGCTTGACGCCACAGACTGAGAGAAAACAGGGCTCTCCACCCAGCGAACCGCAGCACATCCCCGGCACGAGCCAAGGCGACGGCAGCCCTGAGCTCTGCTGGCACTACCCCATTCCAGCTGCAGCTCAGCTAGATGTGCGTATTTGACTCTAATTGCTTGATACGAGAGCATTAGGGACTCTAAACAGCAAAGAAATAGCAACCTTAATGAAACGCGAGCCCTGCTGCAAGTTAACAGGAGGCAGAGACGACCGCTGGGCTGGCAGCCCTGTGCAGATTCTCCCTGGAAGCGGCGGGAGCAGGAGCCGGCAGCCCCACGGGGTGCGACGGGCAGCGGGGCGGCTGTCCCAGCACCTCCCGCGAGCTGCAGCCCACGCGCCCCTATGGCACCGCAAGACCCACGGCACTGTCCGTGTTTGGAGGGGCCGGGGGCTCCCCAGCCAAAACCTCAGGTGCAGTTTTGCCTCCCCGCTAGAGCACGGCGACGCCAGCGCAGCAGCACACGCGCTGCACCAGTACGTAACTGGGAGCGGGCGCGCAGCGGCGCGAGTCTCGCGCTCCACGCCGCCGATCGAGGCGCCGAGGGATTCATACAAACCCCGTGAAAGGGAAGGGGGGGGGGAGCAGTCCCGCGAGCGCAACTGAAATAACATGCAAATCAAACATTAATTTTGCATCTTCCATCAAACCAGTAAGCGAAGAACATTGGCTGCACTGGAATTTGGGGGGGGGGAGCCGGTTTCCATGGTAACAGGGGCCGTATTTTGCAAAGTGCTCGGCAGCCCCAGCCGGCCTCCCGCTCCCCGCACGCTCGCATCCGTGCATGGTTAACCTCAGCCCTGCTTGCAGACGCGCTGTGCTCCTCTGGAAACAAAGCCTCGCAAGAGCCGGGGCGACGCGCAAGGAGCCGGCGGAGGAGCAGAAAGCAGCGGTGCTGCGTGCCCGCCCCGGGACACGGGGCAGCGGCAGCGGGGCCCACCAAAGCCCGAGGCTCCTGCCCGGGCAGCGGGAGATGCCGAGGAGAGCGACGCGTGGGAGCGGGCCGGGCGAGCCCATCGCTGACCAGCACCACAAACCAAGCCCTGCCCGGACCCACTGCCCTCAGCCCGGCCCAGCTTGCTGGAGCTCCCCAGCTTCCAGAGCCTGAGGTCAAGGCTCTGAGATGGGGCTCGAGCCAGAGCATCACCCCCAGAGACAGGAACGGGCAGGACATCGGCAGGTTTTAGCATCCGCCTCTGCACCGTGCAGCGGCAGGAGGCATCTGCCCCCTTGCAAGCCACAGCTTTAAAGATTAAACGCAATGTCTACAACCTGACAGCACAGCTTCCTTTTTCTTACTTCTTCCCCTGAAAAGGGACAAGTAACTCTGTCGAGGAACGTTACGCTGGTTCAAGGGAGAGATGCAGGGCAATAATTGATGTAAATGGCTCCGACAGACCTCACCGAAGTGACTTATTGCTGAGTTTGCTAGCGAGATTAACATTGAAGGTCGCTGAATAAAATCAGATCTTTCTGCCTGCCAGGAGGTGGAAAAGCTTTACGGGAAGCAGAGGATTAAGCACATCCGTGGCCAGACTGGAGCGATGTGTCTCTAATAACTCTTCCAGCTAGACTTGAGCCGCTGCCTTCGGGAACGCCTCGCCGAAGCCCCCCGCGCCCCTCTCGCCCACCCCTGCTAGAGAGGAGCAGGGCAGCCAAGAGCCCCGCCGGCCCGCGGGAGCTGGCCCCTCACCCAGGGAAAAGCACGAGGGCGAGAGGGGGGCTCTCCCCCACAGCACACACTGCGGGGGGGTCCCTCACTGTGTATGCACACACACATACTCGCTGTGACCGAAATCCTCTCCCGCCTCCAGCTGCCTGTGGTGGCCATGAAACCCCAGCATCAGTCCCAAGGGCCTTCCAATTTCAAGAGAAAAATTACAGTCGATATAGGTTACCAGCTACTGCTCTATCCAATATAGATTTATAAAAACAATGGGGTCAGGGCTTCAGGAGAGAGCACATTTTATAGTTCGTAAGACTAATGAGATAACTTTCCCTTGGTACTCCGGGGCCAATATTTCCTTATGCAGTCTATTTTAACTGCTGGAGAATCAATAGGTGCCAGCGTTTATGAATTAGCCGTACTTTGAGCATATGCATCCCAAGGCATCCCGGACAAATCCAATAAGTGTTTGGTGCTATTTCTGGCCATGTTTAAAGTGACAAACGCCTCCCCAAGGGGAAGGCATGGAGGGGGAAGCCCCAAAGAACAAAGCCTGTGTTTTTCTGTCACTGCCGTAACGGCAGTTTTCTGCTGCGGCTGCTGTTCCCGGATGCCATTTGCCCGGCATGGAGCTCTCCCGGGGACGAGGAGCCTCCCAGGGGCAGGCCAGCAAACCCATCCAGCAGGGAAACTCCTGCCCACCGCCACAGCATGGCATGGCACGGCACGGCACGGCTCCGCTGCCCCGTTCCTCTGCCGGCTGCTGGGTGGATTGCAGGCACCTCCCTCCCCCAGACGCGGGGGACGCGGGGCAAAGGAGGGGGCTGGCAGGCGGCGGCCGTGCACCAGAGCTGCCTTTCATCTCAGCAGGCTGAGCCCAGCTCCGTGCCACAGCACATGCCAAAAGCAGAGGGGGCCTGGACTGGGTGCCAGGATTAAACATCCGTCCGTCCATCCCAGAGATGTTAAAGACGAACCGCGACTCGAGCTCAATGCAAATTTAATAAGAGCCGCACGATATCTGACAGATTTATTTACATGTTTGCCCGCCGTCGGGGTCCCAGGGGAGGTGTCAGGCAGTCACCGCTCCCCGGCCCTTTCAAAGGCAGCACGTCTCTCCCGCGCAGCCGAGCTGCCGCGCACCCAGCCGAACGTTCCCACCTTGAGGGCTCGTGGGCATCTGTAACACAACAGACGCCGGCTGAGCAAGTGGGTCAGGCTTTGCACCAAAGGGCTCTCTCTCCTCCGCAGTCCAGGAGGAGCGGCCCTTCCTCGGAGGAGAGCGCCGTGCCCCAGAAACCTCGTCCTGGGAAGCTGCGGGGGCCGCAGGCGCAGCAGGCCCTGCCGTGCTGCGGGCGGGCGAGGGCACAGCGCGGGCAGCTGCCTGTTCGCGGGGCCTGCCCGCGCTGCCCGTTCCCCCGGGCGCTGCCTGCTCCTGCGGGCACTGGAGGCTTTGCCAGGAGCCTCCCCCTGCGGGCCAAGACATCCAGGAATTCAGGCAGCCCCGGTGCGAGCCCTTTCCTGGTGGTGGGCAGGTGCGGGCAGGAACGCCAGCCGCACGCCTGCCTGCTGCTGCTGGAGCCAGGGAGGGGGAAACGGCAGAGGAGGGGTGGAAGTCGGGGAGTCGTGACGGGCTTTCCGCCTCCCCTCCTTAATCTCCTTTATAAGCATGGCTCCATCTCCTCCCGTTACAGGATTAACACCCATCTCTCATTCTCCTCTTGCAACAAGATTTTATTTCTAATTACGCTGTAATAAAACCGGGCGCGCTCCCAGGGCTTCTTCCAAATGACTTGTCGACACTAGGCGAGATTGGATCCTACTCGGGCCCCTTGCCGGCGCCTCTGCCTGATGTTCATTAGGCATGCATGAGGGAGAGGTTTTAAGAATGGAATTGCATTTAAATAGCTTTTCTGAGAGGGAGAGATGAAAGAAAAAAAGAGAGAGGCAAAAAGCAGGCAAGGTTTACAAGGAGGATGTCATCGTCACCTCCCTGGCACGCTGCTGCCCAGCAGCTCTGCAGCACCCCAGGGACCCAGCTGCGGCTGGGCAGGGGCGCAGGGCAGGGACGAGCCCTCTGCCCCCACGGCTCGGGCAGGGGACAAGGTCTGCCTTCTGCTCCCTCGTCCCTGGCCCAGCCATCCCACGCACGGCAGAGCGGCCGCTCGGCAGCGGATCCTTTGCCGCTGAGCGAGCTCCTAATGCGTTACAGAATTACCTGCAGAAGCCCAGCCTGCCAGCGACAAGTCAGCAAATACAAAAGAAAAGCTATGGGTTTTTCTGAGCGTCAAGTTTGGCTCTGACCACCGCATTTACAGCCCAGAGAGCGCCAGGGGTGCAGCGGCGTACCAACACCCTCTGCAAACAACCTTAGAGATTTCAGCTCCTGCCCAGGACACCGTTCTGCGGCCAGCGTACACGGAGGTAGACAGCTCCCGCGCCCTCTCCCCTCACCCACAGCACAGCCTGCAAGAAGACAGTGGCCAGTGGCACACAGTGTCGAGCATCTCTGCCCTGCCCTGCAGAGACGGGGTGCCCCGGAATGGCGCTGGGGTCTCCCTCGCTGCAGGGGCTGCAGGTGCTGCAGGCTGGGGCATCGCCCCGGCCAAGGGGCACCGAAGGCAGCTGCTGCAACGGCAGCCAGGTTTACTGGGAGAAATGGCCTCGGGAGGCAGGGATTTTCCTGGCGGGGCTTAGGAAAACGCGCACCAAAACAAACAGGCTTGGTAAACTCAGGTGTTCGCCTCGGCAATGCTGCTCCCCTCCGTCTGGGAGCGAGTGGCCAGCATGTGGCTCGCACGCGCGCCGAGGGAGCACCGCGGCCGACCCACCCTTTGCAGACGTCGTGGCTCTCACCAGCTGCTCAGGTGCAATCCCCACTGCAAAAATTAATCAGCAGCAGCAGCATGACAAATAGTTTCCAACGAAGCAGAGGAAGTTAATCTGTTCACGGACACTCACATCGCAGGGAGCAAAAGTTGGTAAATAAATTACTGCCTTCACAAGGAATCTGCCGGGTGGGAATCACCTTGTTAAAGCTCCCCCCCCCCCCAGCGCCCCTGCTCTCCCTGTCCTAGCGTAAGGCGTTATCTCCCGAAATCTTACAGTCCACGTAACAATTAGCATCTCTGTCACTTCACCCTCGGTGCAATGGCTTTACCATCTGCATTCCTCTCTCTCTGGGCAAGGAAGGTGTAAGAGAAGTTCCGATTTTGTGCACAGGAAGCTTTTGGGGAGGGAAAGCAAAAGGCTGCATTTTACAGCTGCGAGCAGGATCCACGCAGGTGCTCATGGAACTCTGGAACATTAATTTCAATTCACCTGAGAAAACGAAAACCGTTGCCGTAACCGTAGCCTTTCACACCCGTGGTGTTTCCGCCGCGCTCCGAGCAGTGGCTCCAGACGTTTTCCTTGTCCGCTTGACTCACTCGCCGCGTGCGGCTGCCGCTACCTGGACGCCGCTTCCCAGATACAGGCTCACAAGTCAGCAAACTTGGGAAAACAGATGTTAGGAAAGATCTCTTTCTATTAACTCCCTTGGAAGGAAGGTATCCTGCAGGGCTGGCAGGAGTTATTAAATCAAGGGTAATTATTTACCAAAGGGCCAGTCTTGCGAGTCATTTTCCTAGAAGTAAATCCAGAATTATGCTACCTCAGCACGGGATTCACGCGGGCATAAACGAGCGCAGAGTTTGCCTCTCCGGGTTCTAACCTGCCTCTGAGACACCGGAGCTTTTCGCGGGCGCACGCAGTGAAAGCGACGGGCGTTTGGGGACACTGTCACTCGTTTGCGTAGGTTCCTTTGGAAATGAGACGCTTGCACTGAAACACACCAAGGAGGAGGAACTCCTCCGGATCGGGGCCGGACCGGCCGCAGGGCCAGGGCTTGCCCGCAGAGCAGCCACGGCACCAGCCGCGCTGGCACGACCGAGGAAGGAGGAGGAATTAATCTCCCGAGGTGGTCGGAGCCGTCTCATACCAGCAGAAAATTACAGAACAGGATGAAGAGCATTACAAAATGAATAGGAGGGGACCAGAGATTTCCATGGCTAATCCTGTTAACGAGACAATTTCTTATCAAACTCATTATGTGGCAGAAAGCGGGGGCGGGGGGTGAGGGAGGGGCTGGGGAAGCAGGGGAGGAACGGCTACGCCAGGCAAAAGGCATCCCCGGGCGCACCCGGAGCCGGGGCTGGCAGGAGAGCACCGCGGCGCCCCGAGCCCAGCCCACGACGCTGCATCTCTGTACTGTGCGCGTCGCTTTAGCGAGAATTGTATTTCTATTTCCATGGAGAGCTAAATATTACTAGAGTGACATTTAGCACAAAATAGTGCCGTCTGCTTCAGATGTATTGCCAGTCCTCTCCCAGCGCTGAGCTGCAGCGGGTAGAGATTACGGCAGGCATAAAAAAAAAATATAAAATCCATCGAGATAACACTCATTTCAAAAAATGATTTTTCTAGCGTAATTTTTTCTAACCCACTATTAGGACGAGCCTCGTTTTCCAGGAAGAAGCAAAATGAAAGGCTTCAGTCTACAGGTTGAACGTGTGTCTGCCTTTGCTCTGGCGGCGGCAGAGGCTTCGGCACGGGCTGGGGGCTTGTGGCCGCAGCCCAGCGGGGCTGGGCAGCCGGGCAGGGTCTCTGGCCACTGCTCCCTGCCCGCCGGCAGCTCTGCCCGCCTGGCACCCGCCGAGCTGTCGTCTGTCTCCCGCTCAGCGATGCAAGAGCCAAGCAGAGCAGCCTGGCACGGCAAACTGCCGGTGAGGCTCAGCGATTCCTGAACAATTTCAGCACGTTCCCCACCAGCCTCTCCACCTTCTGCCCCCGAGAGTCGCAGGGACTTCGCTGCTACTTTGTGTGCACTGTTTCTTTTTTTTTTTTTTCATTTGCTATTTAAAAAACAGTGGAACTAGTCAGATTTCATGCTAATGAGTCGAGAATCTGGATCGAGGACTGTGCACAAATTTGCATCTCAAAGAGGAAAACAGGAAGTCGCTAAGAAAGGAAAATCCACCACCGAGGTAGTGTGTATGGCCATAATTAGGCTAATTCTGCCTCTTCTGTCAGCTCATTTCCATCAGCCCCGGGGTAACAGGGACAACAGACTCCTTCACCACCCTCGCCGCCGCACTAAGACATGTTTCCCTGCCGCGGCACCCAGCCCCGGCGCACCCAGCCAGGGAGAGGGTTTGCAAGAAGGGACGCGCATCCGGAGAGTCTTCTCCAGCGGCACCGCCGACGCCACGGGCGCGTGCGCCCACCCAAAGGCAGAAGATACTGCAGCACCCTCGTGTTATCCCAGCCGTAACCTCCTTGTAACTACTCCCTTGCCCAGACCAAGGTCACGGTGAACACACGGCTCTGCCCGGCCGCAAACACAGCACCGGCTCCCAG
Organism: Phalacrocorax carbo; assembly: GCF_963921805.1. Taxonomy (NCBI): domain Eukaryota; kingdom Metazoa; phylum Chordata; class Aves; order Suliformes; family Phalacrocoracidae; genus Phalacrocorax; species Phalacrocorax carbo. The sequence goes on along the minus strand of NC_087533.1, from coordinate 7,674,197 downwards.
CGCCCGCCCGGACGCGCGGCTGCCTCCAGCCCACCTGCCCCGGCACCGGCCGCCGAGCAGAAGCCGGCGGCACGGAACGACCCATCCTTGTCCCCCGTTTGAGAGGGGCTAATCTGCAGCGTTTCGTCAAATCTCCCCGGATTTTTTAATTGCATTTCGCTGACGCTGTAGATGTTTCTGTTCAAACAATTCCGAATAGCTCTAACCAAGATACTTGCTCATAAAAATCCATCACGAACGCCGAGAACGACAGAAATGGAAAACGCCTAATGAAAACAAAGGGGAAAACAACAGGTACTTCAGCCCTTTGCCATCCATCAACAACCTCGGGTTATTAAAAATACGGGAGGGGAAAAAATTCCTCACATCTGCAATCAAATCTTGAGAAATCTTGAACAGACAAACACCCGCATGGGAGGAAATTCTTTGCCCCCACTTCAGTCTGCAGGAGTTTCGCCATAATTGTAGTAAGAGTAAGGCTGCTGGATAACACGAGAATTATTTTCCCCACTTACATTGTCAAATGATCATTTTGCCCTGCAGTGAAATCTCAATAATTATAATGCTGAACCATGAAAGAACAAAGAAATAAAAAAAGCGGTGTTTTCTTCCAGGGAGCGGGGGGGGAAGGGGAGAACTGCACTCGCAGGACTGAAAGTGCATCCTTTCTCTAATTATCTTTCTCAGGGCCGCGCATCTCTCATCCAAGCAGTAAGAGACCCTTGTCTGCCTTCCTCCGCGGCACAGGAGCCGGGCCAGCCCCCCCTCGAGCGGGGCAGCTCCGGTGCCCCGATAACCTCGGCAGACGGAGGGGATGGTGCGGACGGGAGCGGGCCCCTCCACGCCCAACACAGCGGAGTTTCCCCACCTAGAAACCAGCTGTTTGGGACGAGCGGGAGCCACGGCACCACGGCATCACCTATCAGCCCCCCGAGCCCCCCAGCCACGCGGGGACCTCCCCGCACAAGCTGGCGAGGGGCCTCGGCCACAGGGACCGCTGGCTGCCAAGCCGTGCCTTCGCACCCATCCCAACGCTGACCGCCCAGCGGCAAGGGAAACGCAAGGGGAAATAAAAGAGAAAGGGGACAGAAAAGAGAGGGAGGGGGGATAAAGGAGTCGAACAAGAAAAACAAGACGACAGAACGCTTGCTCCACAGCCCTCGGCTAAATTACAAACCAGTTTACTGAGGTGGAAAGCTGCAGTGAGCTGAGGAGGAATATGTGGAAACCATCTGCAGATTTAAAAATAATCTATTTTACGATCACCCTCGAACATATTCTTTTGCAGAAACCAAATAGGATTTGTTGTTGTTGTTTTGTGCAAACTGTTAGGGAAAAATTACTAGAAACATGCAGGGGGTTCTGCCTTCTTGAGTACTGAGAGGCTAAATATGCCCTTCCTTATGTTTAGAATAGTAACAGTCATCTTAAAATTAACTTGGTCTGCATCAGAGCTTAAAAACAGTTGCAATTCAGAGCCTGCAGAAAGCAGGACGAACCTGCACTGGGATATCTAGTGCTTCTAGCTGGCAGATGTCTTCCTACATATAGTAAATATAGGTCGTCTTTTCCTACCCAGAGAACTGTAGATCTTAATTAACCGGGCCACAAGCATCGTACGTAATGATTTTTTGCAGCGTGCTAAGGAAACCTTCCCTTGATTAGGCAGAGGGAAAATAAGACGCATGTGTAAAGAAGCCATCTCCTCCTGACCCGACTTCCTCACTCCAGCCGCAGCAGCCCGGGCAAACCTCGTGCTGCGGCTCTGGTCGTTATTTCACGCTACAAAATCTGCCTAACGAGATCAGAAGGGTGCGGAGTCACGCATCGCCCTTACCGCTGAGCGCAGCCAACAGCCTTACCCCGGCCTAGCCCAAAGCTCGGCTTTACCATCGGCAGCCAGAGGGGGTTATTAAGCTTTGCAGACTAAACCTCGCTCCTCCTTGTAAACCACTTCTGGATTAAATTATCTCCAGGCTCAGGGAGCCAGAGACAAATGAGCTAATGAAATTCATGCTGCATTATGATGAAGTCGTGCCGAGCCCTCGGCGGAGGGGCAGTTGGCGCTGGGACGGGCGAGGGCAGGCGGCTGCGCCCATCGCTCTCAGGGTCCCCCCAGGAACACAGCGGCAAAGGCGAGCGCGCCGCCGGCAGCGCCTCCTCCAGCCGGACCGTGCCGAGAGCCGAGCCCGGGCTGGCCGCGTCTCAGCCCCGCTGCCGCAGCCTCAGCTGAGGAGGAGGGGGAGAGCTGGGCGAAGTTCTACAGGACAGCGGCCGTGCACCGCCTGAGCGAGGGCATCCAGCAAGGACCCAGCCTTTGCACTGGTTTTCATGGATGGGGTGCTCTGAATCTGAGAGGTGGTCTTTAAAAACCCCTCGAGTTAGAGGGATGGGAGAGCAGAGCAAAAGTACACGGCCTGGATCCCCTCATAGACTGTATTTCTACAGCCAGAAATACACTTGGCAGTGCAAGAATAGCATAAAGACATCTATTTGCAAAGGTCAAAATGTAGGTGCTGGGGATGCTCTGACTACAGGAGAGGCAGCAAGAAGCTTCCTAGAGCCTGCGGGTGGAAAGTCTCGAGGCCAAAAAGCTCCCTTTGCAACATGGAAATCTGCAAGAGAGCTGCATATTTCTGCCCTGCACCAGGCCTAAGCGAATCCTGCTAAAGCCAAGACCTTGTCTTGATCTGATGAGAAAACCCAAAAGCCTCGCAAAAAGAACTCCTGTTGCCTAGAACTCCCGAGTAAGGTGGAATGACCCCCCGCCGCCGCTCGCTGCCACGGCCCCACACGTCCACGCAGATGCGCTCGCAGGCCCCTGCGGTGCGTCCCCTCCTCCCCTCCCTACTACACACCAGGGGAAAAAAAATCGGTGCTTGCAACTCGAACAAAGAGCAGAACTTCCTCCCCGCTCATTAGCGCTGGAAAAGCAACTGAAAAAAAATCCCCAGGACATAACCTCCTCTTCAGCTCTGAAGTCTGAATGGCTTGGAGAGGGTGGCTGGGTTTATTCTTTGCCTTTCACCTTGCTCAAAGAGTTGGTCTGCAGGTTTTCGTTAAGGCGGCACAGATAGGAGCCCTTGCCCATGAAGGCACCCCCAAAACCACCCGGCCTGTGTGCTGGGTCTGCAAAAGCCTGCCCTGGTTCAGACTGATTCCTGCACATGAGTCCCTCCCGCAGGCACAGCCCCATCACCGCCTGCCTTCGGGGGCTGTCGGCAGCTCAAGGCAGCACGTGGCGACCCTTCCCGGCCCATGGCACGCTCCTGCTGCTCCCTCCCTCTCGCCCGTCCCGCTGGAGCGGCTGACTCCAGAGGAAAACCACCTCTCCACGCCTGCCCCGCAGCTGGGAGTGCTCGTGGGGGTCGGCAGTGGGAGAGGAGGGGGGCTGCCAGGTCAGATGGGGGCATCACCTGCCCTCGCCCCCCGTCTACTCCCCAAGCACCACCACTCACTGCTAACAGCAAGCCCGTGGACTGACACGCCTGCTGCAGAGGAGCCAAGCCATCCTTCTGGAAGAGGGCAAGGTGGGAGAAACATCTGTGCAGCCCCAAAAGCCAGCGGTGCTTCACCAGGAGCCCTTCACCATTCACCCACGTTCCAGTGCTGAAAAGGTTCAGAGAGCAACTGGGGAGCTGCAGCTTTCACAGGGGGAAACCACCATCGCGTTGCGTTACTGCCGCTCCCCCCGACAGGGACAGGGCACCAATTCGCTGCAGAGGAGCCTCTTTGCCACACGCAGGGGCTGCAGCGCTGGCAGCGCAGCTGGGAGGGGGAGCGGCCGCCTCCTGCGGGGCACACGATCTGCCGCATCTTATCAATAATTATTAAGACAAGGCAAACGTATGTTGACCTAGTTAGAGGTCCAAGAACTAAACCAGCCACGGTGGCTTTGTTTAACAACCCAGCAGTTCTGCCACAGACAGGCCTGTCTGGTTGCTGTGGGAGCCTCGGCATTAACACCTGCACCCCACAAGGACCAGCAACACCCAAAGCTCTGTGGATCAGAAGACACAGCAGCACGTGACACGTGCAGTGGTCCTCACCGCGCCCGCCCCCCGCCCTGGTCCTGCTGCAGACCCCAGGAGGGAAGTCTGCACATCAGCAGATGAGCACGTTGCCGGGGGGCCTGGAACAATTCTGGTACCTGCTCATCTAGCAGAATTTATGTATGGATTTGGCACCTGGACCATAAATCACTGCTACACCGAGCAGAGTGGGCTGCCTCAGAGCGCTCGCTCAGCAGCACTCGGAGCAGGAGCAGAGGTGCCGGCTCTGCAAACCAGGATGGCACAAGTGTGCCGCATGCGAGCTGTAATCCCACTGAAGAGTCCTCCTTCACCGCGACAAGGATGAGAGCGTGCTACCAGGGCCACCTTATCATTATTACTGTCAGCATATTTAGCGGTTCTCACAAGGTAGGGGCTTTCATAAAGAAGTGTACTTGAGCGCTGCCCTACCTCCTTCAGCAGGGCTTCGAGCACCACCACGGTGTGAGTGGGGACCCTCTTCTCCGAGAAGAAAGGCAGGCCACCGGCTGTTCTGCCACGATGTCAGGTGGGGCTGGGGACCAGGGTGCTGAAAAGGGAGCCCAGGAGCTGGGAGCACACCAGGAGCACGCTGCCCTTTGGCAGAGGACGAAGGAAGGGGTCTGACAGCCGGGGCAGGAGGAGCGGGGGTGCCTAGGCTCTGCCACCACGCACACTGCACACCTCCTGCCTTTGGCTGGCTTCCTTCTTCCACCGCTCTCCAGGACTCAGTCTAGTCTGGTTGGAAACAGCAACGTGCCCGCCGAGTCTCGGCCCAGTGCTGCCGGCTCTTTATCCATCCTCTAGACCCCTCTTAAAATCCTTGCTGATCGATTTTGCCAGGTAGCACAGTGACTGATACAGCAAGTAATGACCAGGGCAGGACAGTGCTGCTGTGATCCCATCAGCTTGCCAATGCCGTCGTGTCCACTGCGAGGCATTTGCTTCAGGGGGCTTGCCAGGATGCCAGCGGGCCCTCGGAAGCAACGCAGTACCCCCTGGACTGGGGACTCAACCAGAAAACCAGTCATGGAGAGGGACAGCCCCAGCAGGCTCGAGCCAGGCCATCAGTGAGGAGGAGGAGGGAAGTAGTCTCACGGCTATATGCAGCCCTCATGCAACTGCTGTACCAAACTACCTGGGAGCGTACGACATGCCACAGGGGGTCAGAGCGATGCTGTGTCTGCCCAGTGCTCTGCCCTGGCACTGTCCCAGACACTGCTCTGGGAGGGCGCACGAGCACAGGCGTTTCTGCAGTCCGGTTCCCTCCCACTTGCCCAGTGTCCCCATCGCATCAGGGACGCGAGCGGGGACACCCCTGCCCAGTCTTTTTAGTAAAAGCTTATAGATCCACTGTCCATGGACATATCTAATCAGTCCCTCCCAGCCCTGGTGATAGGACCTGTGGCCGCAAAGCTGACAACCTGCTGCCAGCAGAGGCACTTTCCGTTAAAGCGATCCCCTCCCAGCGTCAGGGAGCCCCGCAATGCCAGCCCTGGGGGATCCAGCAAGTAACGGTTTATACTTCAAAGACTGGGGGGAAACACTCCAAAATGGGATCACAAAAATGATTCAGGGCTGGAAGAACTAGTCGGATGTTGTGGGATGCAGCACAGTGCCCAGCACCCATCTGTAAGCGGTGGCTTGGTCACCACAGACACGGAGAAGAGAGATCCCACGTCTTCCTGACAGCAGCACAACAGTATCCCCAGCCTGGGAGCTCACCCTAGGCGAATTCAACCTTGCAGTAAGATGCAATTTCCTAGCAACAAGGAATGAGATGCTGGGGCAGCTTACCAGGAGAGCGAGCGGACTCCACACAGCTCAAAGTCTTTAAATGTGATGAGGTTGTCTAAAGACATCCTTTCGCCCACCTTCTGGAGCGGGCTGGGGGACACCCTGGCCCCCAATGCAGCTCTTGGCAGTTTGGATTTAGCCCAGGGGAAGCAGAAGTGGCACACGAGGGCCTGGCACTCCTGGGCATCACTGCCAGGTCGCCCATTATTTTCGGAAAGCATGCTCCCTCCGAGAGGAATGGCTCTTTGTTATCCCAACAGCACAAGAGATGCACGATGCACCCACGCTGTGCTCTGCTTGGTTCGTGGTGTTCAGTTCCTGGGAGCTGGGACCCCATAATTCACCAGTGACTCAGGTGTGACCCATGGCATCTCGCTCACCCTCAGCACGCACGCACATGCACACACACACAGAGTTTTATCCGAGACCCGAACTCAATCTGTCCCCTCCCCGCCTCCAATTTGCTTCCCTGCAGTGACATTCAGGATGAGTCCCTTCATCTCGGGCAAACGTGAGAGGGTCTCAGGAGGTGCCCGCCCCCACCCTTGCCAGGTCGGAGCATCACTTGGGGCAAGGGATGCGAGGACAGCGTGGACACTGTCGTCACTGGCCGGGGGGGACACCTCCTTGGCCACTGGCCTTCTGCCCAAGGCTCCCTCCTGCTCTGCACGGTTCAGTGGCGCCTTTATAACATTCGCTGTGCCAGGACAGCCCGGGGCTTCAGCAGTCACGGCTGGCCTCGTCCGAGCCGGCTGCCTCGGAGAGGCAGCAGCCCACGCCAGGAAGCCACCACGGCTGGGTCACCGCAGGAGGGCAGGCGCAGAGGGGAGCCGCGGACGTGGGGACGCAAAGGGACAGCCTGCGGCACAGGCTGGACGGTCCCTCCCTGGACGGCACGCAGCATCCAGCCTCGTGTGTCCAGCTCCAAAGGCGACAGACTGCAGGGCACTCCCCCTAAAGGGCCGGCTGACAGACTTCCATCACAGGCCCCCCTGAACACAGCCCTTCTGCCTAGGGCACAGACCCCTGTCTCCAGCCCTCCCCAGGCTGGGAACACTCGCACTTCTCCTGCGGCCCAGCCCCTGCGCAGGTCCCCCTGCCCCTGCAGTGCTGGAGCCAGATCTCACCTCCAAAAAGCCTTCCAAAACTCATGGGATACAAATTGGTCATCCCTTTCAGCTGCTATCCAAGGCTTGCCAGCCACCCTTCTCCGCAGCTGCTGCCTCGCACGCGTTGTCCCACCCGCTGCCCACGAAGGGCGGGCAAGGGGCGGCGGGGCGATTTTGGGAGCAAGGAGGGGCAAGCGCAGCGTCCGTACACAGCCACGCAAGGAGGCTCCTCATCCGCAAGCGCCGAGGAAGGCAATGGGAGCACAGTTTGCACGACAAGCGGAGCAGAGAGCTGTGCCACGGTCGGGAAGGATGAGCGTGCTTTTGCTGCAAAAAGCTGAGCTCTCCCAGGGAAGGTGGCAGGGAGGGCAGCACAGGATGGGCTAATGATGCTCCTCGCCAACACGCGTTAGCGGGTGTGCAAGCTAAAGTAGAAGGGCCAATACCCAGCCAATTCACAAACATTTTATTCATAAAAACACTGCAAAGTTCATGCGCATTCACTAATTACTCAACCTGCTCGTCTGTCAGGTGAATAATGAGGGGAAAAATAATCAGCAATTTGTTCAAAACCACATGGAGAAATTCACTGAATGTGTTATTGCAGCGCCCTGCTCTGCATACTGAAACGCAGAGCTGGCGCGTCCCGCGCAGCCGTGCTGGTGCGTGTGTAAAAACCCACAGCACACACAAAAGAGCAGCCCATACGTAACTAGCGCCCGTCATCCGGCAGCGTTTCCAGTGCAGACACACCACACACCACCCCTGCCAGCCGGTTCAGGCCCTGCTGAGACCCAGCTGCCCGCGGGGTGGGAGGCAGCCTCCAGCCTTTACTCCCAGAGGTGCTCTTGCAGCCAGGGTTCAGAGCTGTTGGACTCGAATTGCTCAAGGTGGATGGACCAGGGTGGGTCATGGTGCTCAGAGACCTGGAGAAGGTGCTGCTGCTCCTGCCAACCCTTGGCAAAGCTGCCAGACAGGGCAGCATTCCTATTTCATATGGAGCTTGGACCAAAACCAACAGCTCGCCCCTACAAGGACAAGGGTGCCCGTGCGGGCGCTCGCTGCAGTGGGGCAGCTCCCGCTCCCCCAGCACAGCGGCAGAGGCGTCCGGGGCACATCAGCCACAGCCCCCTTGTTGCTTGCAGCAAGCAAGGGACGAGAGACAAGAAAGTGCTAAACTCTTCCAGCTTCCTTCAGCAGAGCACACACCGTGCACAACAGCGGCAGCAGAGGAAAGCCTCATACAGGACAGAGAACAGTAAAACCCCTCTGGTGTGTCCCACGGTAGAAGGCAACTCCACTGCCAGTCAGACAGAATTTATGTGCCCATCCTTTCCTGGCTTCATCATGATCCCCACACAACGAGGAGAGGTGGCACGAGGCAACGAGTCTGTGCTGACGCCCCACTTCTGACCAAGGTGCACCGGGCGAGAGCCCCACTTTCCTCTGCTCCCTTTGGGGTTTCTTTGTCTGCTGTACGTGCTCTGAACCACGAACGAGAGCAGCATGGCTGGACAAGCTGCCGCTGCCGCAACCCACTGCCTCCAGTGCCAAGCCCTGCCCTAACGCTGGCTGCCAGCGCTCGCTCCCCCCCGGCCCCCCGGCGCTCAGACCCGTGCTGGGAGCTGCACTCAGCACCCCAAACCCCGTCCTGTCCCGTGCAGCCAGAGACCATTTCAGTGGCTCGCGTGCAGACCAAAGCCGGTGCTGAGCCGGGCCTGGCACAGTTATACCTCAGCGGAGAGACATCTTTAACAAGTGGTGAGGAGCTCCTGCTTCCTTGCAGCGCTTGGAAGCCCAGCCAGGCCTTGCTCTCTGCAGTGCTGCTAATTACCACGGCATTTGCACAAGGCAGGAATAATTAAAGCACCTTCCCTTTCCCCAGAGAATGAGAGCGGGGGCCTTAGCAGACGGCACGGGGAAGGGAAGCCACTTCCCAAACTTCTTCGCTTTCCTGAGGAACTGACCCTGGCAGCAGGGCAGAGCACGCTGCCCAGGAGCGGCAAGGGGCATCCTGGGGGGATGCTTCTGTCAGCACACACCCAGCGGGGGAAAGGAGGAGCGAGAGAAAACCAGCGGGCACGAGAGCGCCGGGTGGCAAACCTCTGGATGTTTGGTTGAAGAGGCACTGAAGATCCGGCACATCCGCTCCCCAGGAGCACCTTCGCGCAGGGGGCTATTGCCTTTGCACGCTCATTATTTTAAAAGCAAACCATCCACTGAAATAGTGTGAAAAAGCATCACAGAGCATTAGCAGTGGAAGCCCCTGCCCTGCACACCCGAACACCCCGACACGCTGTGCCGCCCTGTTGGTGCGTGGGAGAGGAGGCGGGTGTAAGGACGGGGCCACCGAGAGTGCTCCGGGGCTGGAGCGCAGGTCTCTGGCCAACACCGACTTTCAGACACGAGCTCTGCAACTCCAGCGAAGTTGCAGGCAAGCGTTCGCCGTAGCGGCAAACAGGAGCGCACGTCTTCCGGAGTGTAATCACAGAGAGGTGAGGGAGGATGGAAACAAAAGCCAGCAATAAATCACTTCCCTGCTGCTACCCGAGGAGATATAATTAAGTTTATGCCTAGAGTGGCGTTGCTGACAGTAGTCCTGGAATAAGATAAACATAACGCGTGAGGTTAGGCTGTAATAACACAAGTGCAGAGTGGCAGGCGATATGTGTGCTCGGTAATGGTCCTCAATTAGGGATCTGCAATCTCCAAGTGCAAGCTAGAGGGGTGAGCGCCATTAGATTTCTTCAAAACTGCACATTGGATGGTGTGGGGCACCGGCATGGATCCAGAAAGGGCTCCGCTGCCTCTGGCGAGGTGCCTGGCACTCCTACCAGCCTCACCCCCAGTACCCCTGCCCAGGGGTGTCCCTTCCCTTGCCCACCCCGCCCCCCACCATCACCCACATGCGGCACCCTGCTCGCACTTAAGCACAGGCTTAACTTTAAGCACGTGAAATATCCACTGATCTCCAAAGGATTATCTGCGGGCTCAGCTGCAGGCACCGGGTGCTCTGCAGGCGCGGGGCTGGGATGCTGAGTGTCACACCCCAAGGACAAAAGACAGCGATAAACCCCACAAGCGGGTTACCCCGATGTAACCACGACGGCCGGGTGGGCCCCATCCAGCCGGCTCAGCACGGGGACCATTGCAAAGGTTTGAAAGAGCTGGTCAAAACCTCCTTACAAACACCAACAATCCTGTGGCCAGTGCAAACCATCTTCTACTTGGACACACCTGCATGTTTTCAAATGGTTTCCTCAAATCTCTTAAACAACAATTTCGTCAACCCTGTATTAATTATCAGTTATTTATTCAAAAGAGCTTTTTTTGAGTTTTCTTTATAGCACACGATATTTTAAGACAATCCCAACACAGGAGCAGGTTTTCAAAGGGGTTTAGTCCTTAAGTATTTTTCGAACCTCCTTATTTTAAAGCATCTGTAAAAGCCTCCTTCTGCCCTTCCCCACAATGTTTTAAGGTTTGCCGGTGGCATTTAGATTAACCCTTTTCTGCGGAAAGTTATGCAGCTTCGTTGATGCCGTCCAGCTGACATCACCCCACGCCGCCTCCACCGAGAAGTCAGACCTGGCCACCTGCGAAGGTCGGCTTTAGCAGCTCAGGCCAGAGGAGGGTAGCCCAAAGCCAGCGGAGCATCGGCGGGCTGGTATCGAAGCAAGAGCCTCTTCCCACGCCGGTGCCCAGCACCGCAACGCCAGGCGCAGACGCCGCCCAACGCTACCGCGGCGGTCGGCCTCCCACCTCCAGCCCCTGCTCCCTCCCCAGCCAGGAGGAGCCTCCGAAACACAGAGCAGGGCCTGGCTCGGCTGAGAGCACCCAGCTGCCATCTGGACAGATAACAGGATTTTTTCCATGCATATATGAAAGAGGGGGTGGGGGAAGGCTGAGGAGAAATGAGGCTGCAAAATGAATTCAGCATCAATTATTCTAAAATATGTGTGTTAATATGGGAAGGGCTCCGCGGCTGCATCCATCTCCACTTCTGATCATTGCAAGCATCAAAATGTGACCCGGGAAGATGACAGCATCTCGCGTCTCACTTACACAAACATGAGCCGGGAAAGGGGGAATATTAAAAAGGGAGACAATGCCGCATATTAAAATGCCACAGATGGAGCTTTCTGCAGCCTTTGCAGTCTGCCTCAGAGATTATTGCTGGGCCATATTGTATTAGAAATGGGGGGTGGGTGTGTTATTTATTTAATTTTTAAACAAATTCCGTCTCCTACTCATGCCGGATGGATAAAGTGAGCTCTTGAGCTCCAGCCAGCTTTTCCAGCAAACCCACATGAAAAATGCATTTTCATTACTACAAACTGTTTGCAGTAGGTAAATTAATTCTGGAAATGGTTTTCATACATGGCAAATTACACGTTCAGTGAAAACACTAGACGACACTCCGCAGTCACAATAAAAGCCCTGCATTCCCTTTAATGAATCAGGATTGCCAGGTAAAGGCAGCTAGCTGGAACAATTAAATAAAAAAATAAGTAAATCGGTGAGTAAAAGCTGAGGGGGTTTGGTGGTGCCAGGAGGGTCCCGCAGCGATCCCAGGATTGGGCCCCACGGGCTCCAGTCCCCGGTGAGAAGCAGGAGGGGAAGGAGGAGGCCACGTCCCTTCCCGTCGCTGTGGTGCGAGGGCCGAGGGTCCTGCCACGGAAAGGTGCAAGGGGACGCAGAGTTTGAGAGCGCAGTGGTGAAGAGCTCAGCGTGCTCGCTGAGGAACAGCCAAGGCGACTGCCAACCCTGCGCCATCTCCCTGACGAGAGTCCAGCCCAAATACTAAGCTCCCTCCTCACAAGTTTCTCTTCTGCTCTCAAATCTTATTATGTCTCCTTTATCAGTCCTGCTTCTGAGCGCCTGCTTACAGCAAGGGAAGCGATATATAATTGATGAAATGACGATGTGCTACGGCCCCAGCCCCAGCTAGAAGACATCTGTTCTGCACGTAGACTCGCTCAGGTGCTGTCACGCTGCATTTACCGCAGCGTATCAGAGCCTGACTGCGTACGCTAACGTCGGGCCAGCCCAGATCTGTAATATCGTACAGCTCGGGGTGTCGGGAGCTAGCGAGATATTGCTGTAGGTATTATGCCTCTCTGCTATGACCGTCCTGCCTTCTCTGCCCTGCGTTTCAGGCTTATTTCCACAAATTGCCTTCAGCTTGCTTCCCCCATCCCTCGGTGCCACCGCGCCGAGCCTGCAACGCAAGCTGCCGGGGTTCGGGAGCGACGGCACCGCTGCGCCCTTCCCTCGCTGCGCCCTTCCCTCGCTGCGCCCTTCCCGCAGCTCACAGCCCCTCTCAGGCAAGTTGCCTACTAACGGACCGCCTTTGCCTCGGCAGTTCTGACTTTAACGAGGGCCAGACGGAAGGCAGGCACGACACCTTGGGAGCGGACAAACCATCTCAGAGTGATTTGAAGAGCAGCGCAAATATCAATCCCCGCATTTGTCACGGGGAACTGCGAGCCACGGAAGGAGGGGGCAGCATTTCGTAACAGCCTGCCGCATTAGAAAACAAAGAATGATAAAGGATCTTTTAGTCACCTCTTAATTACATATTCCAGATGCATTAAGAAAGGAGAAATGCATCTCAGGTCACTGCCTGTCACCGTGACAAAGGCCCGTGATGAGTTCTGTATTCAAAATATTTGCACTAATTATCAGCACAGTTCCCCTTTGAAAGCACTCGGAGGGAAGGACGGTGTTTCACCCGAGGGAATCAGCTCGCAGCCCGCGCTGGTTTCACTGCACTACAGATAAATATACTTGTGCGCGTGTATATTTTTACCAACGTGCCCGCGTATGTATCCATGGAGAAAAACCTATAAATGACTAACACTCATCTTGTGGGGCTGGAGAGAGCTGGAGCAGCAGAAGAGGGGCTCTCTTCCTCTCTCCTGCAGATGCCAGCAACGATACGGGCTGAGACACGATTGCCTCCGCTGGATTTCTGAATGTGGGAGTGGGTACTCTCACCCTGGGGCAACCGCTGCAGCCACAGCTTGGTCAAATGGAAAACAACCCTCTGCCAATGCAACCGCCCAGGGAAGGAGAGAAACGCATTGAATCCAAATGGCGACTGACCTTTAATTAGTGCATAAGTAGGCACAAAGAGGGAAAAAAAACCAAGCCACCAGACCTTCCCTAGGCACCTTCCCTTTCCCAAGAGCAGCAGGAATCACAGCCCTCCCATGTCAGCAACTCTGACTAATATTTTAGGCAGGAGCTCCCAGAAAACATCCTCTCCCTCTCTGCCTGCGCTGCCGCTGAGCCCACCTCCCAGGACGGCCAAAAGGAGGGCGAGGGATGGGCAAACACAGTGCCCAGCCTCCCACCGCGGGTGCCTGCAGGATCTTACTGATAAGTGAGGCCAGAGAAGGACCAAAGACGTTCGGTACATGCTGCTTTCCCCCAAAATCGCTCCTGCCACCCAGCAGGACACAGAGCAGGACTGCCTGTAGACATCCTCCTCGTTCGATGGAAACTAATCCGTGCCAAAAGCCCAGCAGAGCACTCCCCAGGAGCCTCAGGGCTGCTTGGGGCCACCTGGACAGCACAGAGGCCCCTGCCTCGGGGTCGCTCCTTCGTGCCAGGCTCATAGGACTCCGCATTATTTCCCCTGGTTTTTGTTAGCCAATAACCCCTGTAGCCTTCCTGATACACTGAATCTAACCTGTCCATATGTTATGGAGCAACCCATTTTCCTCAGCAAGCATTTAATCTGACTGGACAGGAGCAAAACCATGTAGATATAAAAGGGACAAGGAGAAAATAGCATGCTTCAGCTTCCTCAGGAAAGCACACGAGAACAGGAGACTTATTAATAAATTCTTCTTTGTTCTGTATTGTCTGTGATAAATAGCCACACTCAGTCTCAATAACTGCAAACATCCTTGGGAAAGAGACATATGCAGGAACCCATCACGCTGCTGAAAGCGGAGAATGGATTCAATTTCAGTTTTGAAGGCAAATTTCACAGTCCTCAACAAAATTATCTGAGGGGGCTGCTGTGGCCACACACACAATAAACGTAAGGTTGTGGCTGCTAAACCAGGAGAACGTCTCCTGAGTTATAATATCTTAAGCTAAAGGACAAGAAAGAATAGCCCCATTCAGGATGATGCCTGTGGAAAAATAACATTCACGTTTCCAAATGAAAAATGTTTTTATTAAAGGAACACAATGCTTCTGGAATGTTATGGCCCTAGAGATTACTCAAACTCCCACCCCTTGCTGGCATCCGAAAGTAAATTTCCACGAGATTTTAAACACTGCTGAAACCTCAGTAATTTGGGGGTAGGAGGGAAAAGACAGCAGTAGCAAGAGACATTCCTAATGGCGAAGACATGAAAAACGCAGCTTTATTTTTTGATGATTGCATTAGATTTTTTATCACAAAGATGAAAAATGAGCAGCTACCACCTCCTAATTCACTGCCTGGGGACTGGATTCCTCTCCGCTGCCATATGAGGAGAAGCACTGAAAGCAGCGCTGTGCAGGAAATGAGATACATTTAAGAAGAGCCCACTTCATTGGGGAAAAAGAGTAAGCTAGTACAAAGTGCGTAGACTGAGGGCACGAGAAAGCCCAGTCCCATTCTTAAGGCATGTAGCAAACTCTAGGTTTCCAGATGAACAGTGGCAAAGGCAATAAAAATGAAGACGAAAAAGGGCAGAAACTAGAAATTGTGTCACCTGGCGTTGCCCGAGCTCGCTCAGCAGCCCAGCTGCTGTCACCCAGGAGTCGGGAGGCACAGGGTCACAGTGCGTGGCAGGGAGCCTCCCCATCTGCAGGAGGGCTAGAGCCGCCACACGATGACACCCGCGGGGTCACAGATAATGACATAATCCTGTTGCCTCAGCGTGGGCAGGATCTACTGCAAACACCGAAGGGCCACTACCCGGCCACGGCCGGTCAGCGCCGCAGGGACGGACAGCACCACGGACAGCGCCTCAGCACCACGGACAGCCGCCCCGCAGACCCCGCGGACAGCCGCCCCCAGCGGGGACCCCAACCACTCCACATCCCTTCAAAGATGCGTTTTGGTTTATTTGCTCTCTCAGGCATAAAATACCTGTTCCTTTCCCCCACGTGTACCAATAAGTAGAGAGTTTTCCTGGACTCTGGAGGCTCTGAATGTGCCAGTGTGGCAGAGGAAGAATTCAGCTCCTCATCTCTTTTCCCCTGCAAAAACCTTTCAGTTGCCAGTGTGTATTTCCACCTACAGATGTAGTGACTTCCCTGGGAAGCTCCAAGGAGTAGGAAGTGCCATCCAAGATGGTCTGAAGAAGCAGTACAACCACCCTGCACATGCACGATGGATGTGAGGAGATACGATTGATACAGTTTTCGTTCTCCTGAACAGTTTCTCCCCTGAGACATCACCTGGATATACACAAAAGTCCACCAATGGCCACAAGCCCCAGGCCAGCTTTGTACCTGCAGGCACAGAAGAGCTCTCCTCCTGCCGCTTGGCTGTAGGCCAGGATGCATTTCTGCACGCACCTGGGATTCCTGGCCAAATCCAACCATAGCAGCTCTTTTCCAACAATATTAAAAGCTCAATGCTGCTGCTAAAGCTCCCTTTGGGCGACACGAGCAAGTTTCAGACAGTTGTCACAGAAGTGAACATGTCTTGTTGGAGTTTAACCTGACTGAAAGGCACGAGTGCTCAAGGAAGCTGTTTGCACAGCAGCCTTGCAACAGGGCATCCCCTTTCTCTTTCTTGTTAATCCTCTGCTCTGTAACCACTTTTTTCTCATGCTTTACCTTGGAGCACCATGAGTTTGAAAGGATAAAGTGCATTAAGAGTTTTAATGCTGAGGAAGATATCAGCCTGACATTTTAATAACACTAATGCTCTGGAATTGGCAGAATTATCACTGTAATGCATATCTCAACACCAGTCCCTCCACTGTGATAGGTACAAGCTCTATACCATGTTAAACACCACGGGCTTTTGTGTTGCTCAGGGTAAAGAAATCAGCCCCTTCCACAGTGCCCGAGACAGACACTGATTCTCTGGCATCATGTGCAGAGGCATCCTAGGGATTACCACCTTCTCCCCCATCAGATTGTAGATGACTGTTCCTCACCCTCTCTCTCCTGAAGATCCCAGCTGCAGTGACAGTCAAAGCAATGGTGTAAAGTTACAAATGCTGTTTCTAATGGGCTTTTTTTTTGTCTCAGCACAAAACCAGGCACTCTTGAATGCCAGTTTCCTAGCCTGCATCTTGTAGAATTGTTCCCAAGGTATCGCTTATACATCCTACAGTTCGATGTTACTCAAGTTACTCAGTCCTTTGCCTGTGTCAAGCCCGAAATTCATCCTAAGCTAGTGCATGTAAATCAGCAAGGATAGGATGCAGTTTAGATGACGCAGTAAGGGACAGACGAATAGGAGAGGCTCTCTTAAAAACAAAGAGGACCATTCCTGCCCACAGAAACAGGGTAGAAAGAGACAGATGTCAACAAGCTCTCCTGTGACGGCCACTTGGGCACCCCCCACGGCTGCACGACAGGCCCCAGATAGGTGAAAGCCCTGACAGCCAGGACAGCCATACAAAATGCTGGGAGCTCAGGGAACGGTGGCAGCTGCCCCATCCCTGCACGTAGAGGAGCTACGCAAGCCAGCAGCACGCACAGCTTCACCTTCTGCACACCCCGCTCTCACACCTTGTGTCCAGCCAGAGGAGCCGTTCAAACCATAAAAATTCAGTGGCAGAAACAAGCAGCAAAGGGAAATACCCAGGTTCAGTACTGAAACATGCCCCCACCTGCACCTTCCGGTGTCTGTGCTCCCAGACACGAGCAAAGCTCTGGCCACAAAACACCCACTCCAGCCCCTGGTTCTGCTTTTTCAGAGGAAGCTGAGTCCTTGCACTGCCTGGTCCCCCTTCTCTTATGCCTGAGGAAAAAAAAAACCTGAAGGAGCTAAGCGCATCAGTCAAATCTGATGTAGAAATGGAGATGTATTAAAAAGTTACAAGGACACAAATCTGTAAAAAATACAGCTAAAATGCAGCCAAAGCCAAGGCGTTCTGGAAAGGTAAGACCTAGTGATGGGAGCGAAGCAACTGCTTCCTTTTCTGTCTTTCAAACGCACACACGCTGCTCTGCAAAGCCTAATGGCAATAGGCACCAGGGTACCCTTCTGGCTTCCGAACCCCTCTCCTGCACGTGCAGCCCACACACTGTGACTGGGCTTAACCAGCAAGAATTTGAAAGCAGAGTTCGACAGAGGCTAAAAACGTGCTTAAGTTTCACATGCAAAATCAAACACAAAAGTAACGAAGTGGCAGGAAGCCGAAAGAGTAAATGAGACTGTTATATCTTGTGTCTAATGAGTGACACTAGGCAATGCTGGCAAATTGCTCACCTAGAGACAGCATCACTGAATTTCTGATGGATGAACAAGCCTTTTTTTCCCCTCATCAGCACACATCACAGTGAATGATAGAGCATGTTTTTCTGATGGTGCTGGAGATTGTCACAATCGTTTGCTAAATCCAGTTCCGCTAGTAATATTTTGGTTAAAAACCCAAGTAGTGCTAAGTCAAATCCTCAGCTGACACAAGCTGGAAAAGCTCCCCATGGGTCAGCTAAAACCAGCTGCGTGCCTCTCACCCTCGGCTTCTCGCAGACATGATCCGGACTAAAAATAATCAACGCGTGCAAGACTGAGACGGCGTGTTTGGTACGATGCTTGATGGGCAATATGAAAAGCACTGAAGCAGCTTAGGGGGAGAAGTGGTTTAGTGCATGAGAACAAGCAGGTCGTGGCTGATCCACAGCCAGAGTTATGTAAAAAGCCACAAGGCTTTGTGGGTGCTTCACCCCAAAGCAGGGTGTGAATGAGGGATCCCAAAAGTGCCGTCACATCCAACGTAGGCGGCCGCCCCTGCCTGGGCACCGCTGCCGGCCTGGCACGGGCCAGGCAGCGAGCGCTGCCCGTCACGTGGGGCAGCCTCATGGCTGAGCTGCGATGCGTAAAAGGATTTACAGATGTAAAGCCACATCTCGATAACGCTTGGAACAAATCCCTGACATTCTTCACACAGCTCTGCACTAACAGGTTAGGCTCTAGCAGAGTGGAAACGGCAGCTCCCCGCTATCTCCACGTCTCCATTCCCGTTAACTGTTTGAAGCCTTCTCCCCTCTGAAACAAGGTGGAGCTGGATCGATGGAGGCAGGACTCTCCACGCTGACAATTATTCTCCATTCAGGACTAGCCATTTGCATGCAGTTCATTTGTGATGCAGAAAAGCTTGAACCTGTCATTACTGCTTGGCATCAGTACAGCACTGTGAAAAGACACCGCTCGGAACATGCGCACAGCGCTGCACCCTATTTTCTTTAATCTAGGCTAAAATGACAATGAGAGAAAGCAGGAGGGAGGGAGGGGGAGGGAAATGGGGAAAGCATCTTCTCCATAAACAAGAGTTTGATTCTCTGATGAGCCAGGCACAAGTATCCTCCTCAGGGCTGTGAAGGTTTGTATAGGGATGATCAGGGGGCAAGGTGAAAGCGAAGGGTTCTCGCAGTGTGTATGGGGAGTGCGTGCAGATGACATTGGTCTGGTCTCCTCTGCACAGCTGGAATCCGCTCAACAGAATTATCCCCTGGAAGGGCTCCGGGAGCCACCATTTTGCTGTACACGCACAGTCCAGCCAAGCAGGAGATGCCCAGAGGTCCTCCCTGACACAGGCACACGACCAGCATCTCCTCCCTCCCGCCCCCCCCAGCACAGCGAGATGGGGATGGCAGTAAAGTCAGGGGAGCAGATGGAAAGCAAAAGCCCAGTGAAAGCTCTGCTCCCCATGGCTATTTTCTGTCTCCTCCCAACAAGCAGAGATCACAAATGCCTCCTGTCCAAGGCCAGCGTGCGGGGAGGCAGCAGTGCTCTCCTTTGCTCAGGGGAGGGCTCTGGGGACCACAGCCGGGCTTATGGCTGACACCCTCGAGAGGGCCCAGGGGACAGTGCAGACACTGCCCAGCAGCTCCAGCACACAACCCCTCCCTTAGTGAGCACTCCCAGCACCCAGGCACCCCCACGCATGCTGACGATATCGGTGGCCATCTGCATTTCAGAATGTGCCCGCACCAGCCTCTCCAACACCCCTGGCCTCTCCCCACATCCAGCACCTGATGTAGGCATGACAGCACTAGAAAGGCCCGCGTGGGCAGATGTGGACTAACCCAAATGGTCAAACATCAGCTCAAGCCCTGCCTGCAGCATGGGCTTTAAGAGCTCTGTCAGAACATATGTCAGTAACTCCTCTCACTCCGCACGTCACGTCAACATCCAATTGCTTTTGGCTAATAACTTGACCTCTGTCACTGCTTCTGGCAAGATACTCCAGATCCTGACCACGAGCGACGTGGAAAAGCACTTCCCAGTGCCAGCGCTGACTTGCAAAGCCTTTGGCCCGTGCTGAGCGCCGTGCTGGCTCACCGAAGGCAGCTGGAGCCCGGACGCGGCAGCACAGCCCTCGCGGTCACCATGCCTGCGGGGCAGCCGCCTCGAGCCCAGCCCGCTTCAGGAGGAGGCAGCACCGTGACACACAGGTGATTTAGGAGCCCAGATCCCATTATGATTCATAGCCAGCAGGGAATCTAACTCCCTTGTTACCTTTCAAATGAGCAGAGCTACACATGAATATTAAACACCACCTCATTCTAGTCCCAGGGAAAAAAAGCCAGTCTTTGAGAATCCCTCATTAAGATGCAATGGACGCCTTGCACAGGGAGCCCGAACGCCAATTAAGCAGGACTGTAACAACCCTAAAACGAAGCTGTGTGCCTAGTTCGGTTCCAAGCCATTGGCAGAGCTGGCGTGGGTGCACTCCCCACGGTGCCCGAGCCCCGGCTGCTCCCAGACCCTCTCCCCGGCCGTCCCAGCTCCCGTGGCTCCTGGTGCCGTGCTATGTCGTGACACACCATTGCCACCACCAGAGGAAGGAGATCCCCGGAGAGCAGCAGCTTGACACCTCCCTAGCAGGGACGGGTCTCCTCCCAAACCAGTGCCCCTCCCCACCAGGCCCTCAGCTCCTGCCTCCACTTCCAGCGGGGAAAAAGAGAGGACCTTCGGCAAAGCTTATTTGCCGACTTTGAAACACCATTATTTCCATGCTGGATTGCAGGTAATACGATCAGACAAGCCCAACGTGTCTCCTGACTTTGGAAGGACTCTTTCCTTGTTCTGTGGCTCAGCCTCATCCTACCCGTCACTTTCCACTCCCTCCCCGCCAACGCCAGCAGCCCCCACTTCAAAATCAATTTCTGTATTTCAGATACAAAGGTTGTTTTGCTTGAAAAATGAAGCTGCCCTTCACAGAGGTAATAGAGAGATCAATACTAGTTACATCAAGTTTCCCCGTGCCAACGGGGAAGTGTCTGCATCTTCATCCTCCTGATCCACCCGACGGTGCCTGCGCCCCAGGCCCGGGCGGGTACTCGGCCGGACAGCCCCGGCCCCTACAGGACCTCGGGAGTGGCTCTGCACAGTCCCCTCTCCCTGCCAGCGACAGGAGGGGGCGGCGGGAAATGGAAGAGAAAATTGTGGATATAATTTATAATGCCTCATTAATTTGACAAATGCCACTTCACGCGTGCTCTCCGTCAGCCCGTCACTGTCCCAGAAACCACTGTTTCACCAGCTACTTCAGATGGAAAATCTACCTGCAAAATCCTGCTGTTTAAAGGATGGATTAATTGCCACCGATCCTCACGTCAGCTGCTCAAGCGCCCTGGCCGGCTGAGACCCCTGCACAGGGGAGAGCGATTCCACTGAGGGTTGCAAATAGAGGCGGAGAAGGCAAATATCACAAATAACTTTCAGAGAAAGCATCTGACCAGCTGTAACAGCTCCTTACCAAGGCATTTGTACAGAAGCAATCCCATAGGAAATACTTCCTTGCCAAAATTAATCTTTTGTGGAAATTTCTCATTGCGGTCATGAGCTGAAATCAATTTTATCTTCATTGGAGAGAAAGTTTCCTTTCTCCCCACATCTTCTCCTTCCTACAGGCCACTTGTTTCTCCACTGGGAAAGCAGTAAGGTGGAAAGGGAAAAAGACACCTTCTAATTGGGGCCAGAAGGAACCAGGAGCGGGCAAATCCTGCCCAGCACACCCCTTCGGCTCCCTCTCTTCCCAAGGGGATTCAGTCAGCTCTCGCCTGAGTGATCTTCCAGGCAAAGCCAAGGCAAAAGGCAGCAGGCACCAGGGAAGGGAAACCGCCAATCCTTCCAAAGCCAGGCAGCTCCAACCAAAATCCTACCGTGCCCAGCTGAGTTTGTATCTGCGCTAACTGGCACCCAGGATTTTAATCCCATAAGGAAAACAAGAGGAGGAGGTTGGAGATGATGTATGTGCGTAAGGCAGCATTAGCACAACTCCGCTCGCTGTGCATTAAATAACTCTTCCAGGGCATGAGTTAAATGGCAGCACAGAGCAATCAGGGGACAATAAATACCTGGTTATAAATTCTGGCACTAGACTGTAAGATTATAACCATCGTCCCTGGCTGGCTGCAACCACCTCCAAGCCCAGGGAGTGGGGGGATGCAGGGCAAGCCTGGGAGGGAGGAATGTCTGCCTGGGCCCTCTCCCTCCACCGACATCCTTCCAGCCCCACTCATCCCCCCACCCCGAGATTTTTGTTCATTTTGTGCCCCGCTTCAGGAGCTCCCCAATGTCATCGTGTGTTCCCCAGGGCGGTCTCAGCACAAAGGGGGAACGAGGTTCCCGCTTGGGTCCACAGCAAAGCTCCAGAGGCCGCTTCCCAAAGCACAGAGCACCCCTCAGTGTCCCGCTGGCCACAGCCTTCCACTCACCCACACGAAACGGGTGTTCATGCCTGGGGCGTGAACGGTCTCCCGAGCTAAGGGGACAATGGCTTGCCAAAGCGCTTTACGGAGAGGGGAGAAGAGAGGGAGGAATGCACGGTGTCACCGATCTACCTTGCTGCGTTTCAGCTCTGCCTGCTCGAGCTGTTATTTCCTGCAAATATATTGCACTGTGGGACGCCTGCGATATTTTATAAAGTTAATAACTTTTTTTTAATTGGATGAGTTTATAGAATCGTGTGAGCAATTAACAATAATTACGTTTAAGACACTTAAATTCCAGGATGAACCACAAACACTGGAATATTAAGCTATAAAAACCCTCGATTGTACATTCAAATTACATTAAGGGTCTGTTGGAAGGAATACGCTCTCGGTTTCAAGAGCCCTGCTCTGTTCTGTTGATACGATTAGGTTACGTCAGACGTTGAGGCAGAGCAGCAGCAGCCCCGTCCCGCGCGCAGGCACCGCACCGCCGCCTGCCCACGCTCAGCTCGGCGACCCCTGCCCGGCAGCCCCGCGGGAGGCAGCCCGGCCTCTCCGGGCACGCGTGCGAGGGCAGTGCACCCAGGGCCCAGGGCCACCACAGCACTGGTGCCATTCCTGGAAGGGGAGTTGGGCCAGCGCTTATTTCATTTTAATCACCTGGTGCCAAACTAAATTATTGATGTAAGTTCTCAGTGACAGGTAAGGCATTTTATTACTGCATCTTTAATAATGCAGGAGCCATGATCCTTCATGCTAAAATGTCAAGTAATTCTCAGGTTACCCTCGCCACGCGGAGAAGTTTTCCCCGTCCTACCCTTCATGGCTGGCACCAAGGGCTCACCACCAGCACCCATCTGCTCTGCAGCAGCTGGCACTGAGCACGGTCCTGCTGCCCTCCCCGTGGGACCCGTGCGACCCCCATGCGGCACCCAGGCCAGCAGCCTGGCTGGCAAGCGTTAGAGCAGCAATGACATCAGAGGAAAAAGAAGGGATTAACCAGAGCTTGCCGGTACCTTTGAGAACTAACCAGAAAGCCCCTCTCACACATCCACGCTGGTGCGCTGCTGCCTGCCTATCTCGGGCCTCAGCTGTACCAAAACATCCTCAACGGGACCAGAGCTACCCAACAGGGCCTTCGGGTAGCGAGCTGCCGTTCTCTGCCTCCACGTGGGAAATGGCTGTTTCCATCACCACTGAAAGCCTGCATGATGCTTACACCATCATTCCCGTGTTGGGCATTTTCACTACAGAACCCTGTTTCAGAAGCAACTGCAGTAGGCAAATACGCGCTGAGGAGCGCGGGGGGCACGTCGCGCAGCTCGGCACCCACGCACCCTGCGCCAAGGAGCTGCCGTGCCCACGCTGCTGTGCCCCTGCTCCCGGCCCCAACCACCCCTGCGGACCACGCAGGACAGACGGGCGGCTGGAGAGCAAGCAGCACGTGAGCCAGGCTGCAGACGTACGTCGCCAAAGACAGACCCTCCCGCAATCCCCCAGTGCCTGAGCGGGCGCTGCCAGGGGCTGTGCGCTGCACTTCGCTCCCCATGCAGCGTGCTGAAAACGCCACTTACAGACCCATTTTGTACGCCCCGGCCACAGAATAGGACGGCTTTAGAGGCACGAAGGCTTGAGGCTGAGGAACAATAGCAGGCTAATGTCTCCATTTTGAGCCGTGCACACGCAGCTGGCATGCGCCTCCGGCAGGGAAAGGGCCTCTCCAGAGCCAGCACAGGCTGCACGGAGCAGCTCCGAGAAAAGCAGGCCATGCTCGTTCAGAGCGAAGGCAAAGATGTCAACATCCCCAGGACCCCCCAGAGGGAGAGGAGCATTATTTGGCAGGGGCTCCTGAGCCACCAGCCCCAGGATGGGGAAGCCCACCTGAGACAGGCTCTGATACAGCTGAGGGGGGAGAGTCCCCACGAAGCAGCAGAGCTGGTGCCCGAGCCCGGGTGACACAAAGCAAGGAGGAATGCAAAAGCCAGCCTTCCCCAGCACCGGGGACGAAGGCGCACTGCTGGCGGGACCCGCGAGGGACGGGCTCCAGCTGCTCCCCGGCACGCCGGGGCGGGCTGAGAGGAGGTGGCCAGCACCCTGCCCTGCCTCTGCGCCCGGCACAGAGCCTTTGTATTCCAACGGTGCAGCCTGACATTTATAGGGGAAAGCTTTATTCCTGCTGTAAATAACCTCTAATAGTGTAGGTCATTACACTAATTACAAAAGATAATTAATTTTCTGATTCTTGTTAGACCGCTGCATATTCCAAGAAGAGCGCAGTTCATTATTTTCCCATGCAATTATGACCTCCCTTCTCCTTCTCCTGCCAACCCCGCCTTCAGGATTTTAACACTTTGTCAAGTTGTTTATCATGCAGCCATCGAGCTGTTGCGAAGATGAGGAGGTGCAGGGGCTCCTCTCTTCCTCCCACCCCATTTACACAGACCAGGAGAGCCTCGTGCTGCAGAAGCCACCCCTCTGCCTCGCGCAGGCTCTTCCAGACACTCTGTTGCCATGACGTGCTTGGTTTCCAGCAGGACCGCACGCCCTTCCATACGGCTCCAGCCACACGCTGGGTGCGAGAGAGACTCGCCAAGCAGAATCGCCACTGCCTGGGCACCCCCAGCACAGGGAGCACCCTCTGGGGCCACAACACGTCTCCCAGAGCCACGTGGGATCTTCCAGCGGCTGAGAAGGGCACGGCCCCATCAACAATAGGAAAGATCTCTGTTCAGTTGCTCAGAAAACATCCCCTCCAAGAGTCCGACCTGCTGGTGACTATTAATATGCAGCAGACTGATGACAGATCTCTCGACACAACACTCGTTACCCAGCCCAGGCTGCGAGCAAGAACATCTGCAGGATCTTATCCCGCCACAGGGCTGAGCATACACGTAACTACCACTTCTCAGGTGCAGATGGTGGAATAAGGACAACCTGGCACCCGGCAGCTCTCACAGCTTCATTGTCCTGGCCCTGCGCAGGACCATAAACCGCTGCAGTAAAACACTGTGCGGCGCGAGAGCTGCCGTACAACGCTCGCCCCGGGAGCGGTGCCCTGCATCTCAGCCGGCGGCGGGGCTGCACGACGCGCCGCGGGCACGGGGATGAGAGAAACGCAGAGGGAAGAGCTGCACCGGGGCCTCTGCAGGGCAGCTCAGAAAAGCCACGCTGCAGCACTGGCACGGCCGAGGGGCAGCTGGGAGGCAGCAGGCAGCTCCTGAGCCTTTTCTTGCCTGCTAAGGGAGGGCAAAGCGTTTACCTTTTCTCCTTGGCCAAACGCCTACAGAGACACGTCTCTGGCTGGAAGAGCGTGCCAGATCCTGGCTGATGGGGGCTGGAGGCTGCCTGGCTTTCCAGCCACGCTGTAAATCTGGGTATCAGACGGGTTTTAGTCATAATCAATTGTAATAACAAACACGTATCCCTTGATCAGATAAGTGGAATATTATGCTTTAAGTCCAGCTGCAATTAGCAGGGGCAGATGGATGGGGGCTAAGGTAGCAGTAAGGGTGTTTTGTTTTCCCATCCCACAAGCCAGCACCTGGTGCTGGGTGCCCACGACTGCCTTCCCACTTGCACCGGATAAACTCTTCACTGAAAGTCCACGGATGGCGTGACCTGGCTCACCCCACCACCCTACCAGGGAAGCGCATTTCAAGGCAAGGGAAGAGGGAGGCTGCTTTCGCCCAGTGGACCTGTGGAACTCGCTGCAGCAGGACGCTCACCGGCTCCGAGAGTGCAGCCGTGCGTCAGAGGGGCCTGGGCCCAGCAGCTGATAACGCACACACCTGCTGTTATAGCAGAGACAATGAATTTTTAAAAGGCACATAAACCTCTGATGCTTCAAGGCATCAGCTGAGCGCTAAGGAGGATTAGGAGGAAATATCTCCTGTGGAAAGCTTATTCCACATGAATTCCACTGAAGGGATCCTTTCATCTCTCCCTGGAGCATCTCTTCCCCTGGCCTGATGTGCCTTGGCACTTACTGAGCTCCTGTAATATATTTGCAGGCAGCGATCCACCCGCAAAGGTTGACAGCTGTCTCCGTTACGATGCCGACTCCTGACTGACGGCGATCTGACAAGCATCGTGATGGCGGGACAGGCATCCGTCCCCGGCGGGACAGCTATCCCCGAAACACACAGCCACAGTGCCTGGCCTCAGGCGGGCGAGGTAGGAACGCGCTTTGCTCCCAGGCTGGGCAGCACGAAGGGGCTGCGAGCTGCGGAGTCAGCGCTGGGAGTTCAACATGAAGCTGCTTATGCAGCCCAGGGGCCAGGGACTCCCACAGGGCTCCCCCCTTCCCCCCCTACCTGCTTAGAAAGTGTGCCAGCAGAGCATGCCATGCCTCAGAGCTGTTAACGGCCCTGGGGAATAAAAACCCGTCATCGGCATCCCCCCAGCAGCCTTTTCTGCCCAGCACCTCTGGGAGCACTCCTCCTGCACCGCTGCTCCCGCAGGAAAGCATCAGCTCGCACCTCAGAGTCGGGAAGGGAAAGGGTTAAAATCAATGCCCTCTCCCCTCTCCTTTGCCTTGGAAAGGAGAGGCACTGAGTGCATTAAAAACTGGGTTAAAAATGGCTCTGGTCTACCTATCTTATCTTCTTTGTACTAAAAGCCCTCAAAGAACGGCAGGTTTTCACGCAGAATTTTCCTGTCTAATCCCCTTTTGTTAGCTCTGATACCGGCATTGCAATACAAAGCTCGTCCAGGCGATTTAGGAGGGATTACACGCCCTCAATCCTACAGCATGTGGGAGAAAAATGTTTCCTCAAATCAAATTTTACACAAACTGGTATTTGAAAATAATCATCAAAGCGCAAATCCCTGCTGCGGGGATTTCTGGAGGGAGGCAAGCAGGGGGTGGGAAGCAGCAGGAGCCGGCGCACCCAGCCCAGCACTGCCACGGCCCCAGCACCCTGCCCACCAGCCCCCACCACGCACCCCAGCACCCTCAAGGCCAGACTAAAGCCAACTCAGAGCACACCAACAAATAACGCACACCACAGCCCCAGAGTGGGGTCCTGTGGCTGGGGGCGGGAGGAGATGGGCAGAGATGCGAGCAACGGGGGTGCTGGGAGGAGATGCTCCTCACCCCGTTCCCATGCTGTGCTGGCTGCGAGCTGCAACGGGGCATGGAAAACCAGTGTCTCTAAAGCCAGTCAATAACTCTTGTCTTTTACATAGCCCAACGTGCTCTACGGGGCTCTGCACGCGCCTATTTGCCTCAGCTTTCCCGATGAAATATTGCTGGTGCAGCTCCTGTAATATATATGTCACAGATGCAACCTCATTTTATTGATCTCTCCTAGCTGCCGGGATATCCATAGTGGAATTAATATGTCTGTATCGCTGCAGAAAAAAAAAAGAAGAAAAAAGGTAAAGCCCATATGACAGTTTCAATTAAGGAAGCGTGAAAAGCGATTTGCGTAAGAGACTCGGGCTTTGCGGGGGAAAGAAGGGCAGCCCGCAGGCAGCGCGTCTGTACACTCGCATCTGGGTAAGTGAAGTGATTTCCTACAGGAAGTGATGGAGGCCAGACCGAAGCCGGGGCCGCGGCCGTCTCTGGCCGACGAGCCCCCCAGCCTGCCTCGCGCCAGCTGCCACGGTGAGCACCCGGGGAGCAGTGTGGCGAGGGCCACGGGAGCAAAGCGCCTGGGGGAGATGCCTGCAGAGATCCCCAGGCTCCCAGTGGGAGTTTGCAGGGGTCCATCCTGCACAGACGAACTCCTTCCTTCTGCTGCACAGCAGGCCTCGGACAGCGTGAGCATCGCCAGCACGCAGCCCCTCTGCCGGGCACCGGGAAAAGCCTGGCCCAGCGCCAGGGACGCCCGGGCAGACACGCAGATGGAGGGGGTCTGTGTTTCGGGAAGGGGCAGCGGGGAGCGCGATGCCCCAGGAACGTGGCACCTGTCAAGCAAAACTATAAACCACATCCATCCGCTCCCATCAGGCCCACCGAGAGCTGTGAAATATTCATGCTTTCTGCCACTCACAGGAGGTGGTCTCCTTGGTGCTTCCCCTCCTCTCCCCACTGCTTTGGAGCAGAATCAGGGAGGTAAGGAGGGAGGGAGCACTGCCAGCTCCGTGCCCTTCACATCCTCCAAGGAGCCGGAGGCACGCGCACCTGGGTCCGCAGACTCCCGAGGACCCCGGAAGGGACATGCCCACGGAGGCTCACCGGCTGCCCCGGGTTCATTCAGCTGGACGGCTCCGTGCCTGTCACTGCCCGGCTCTGGGGCAGGGTGGGAGCCCCAGCCGAGCAGGGCTTTTGGGCACCCCTGCCATACACAGTCCCGTGCAAAGCTGCACCCCCTGCGTCTATGGATACAAAGATGCTGCATCATCTAATTTCTATGCCCTTCCCCTTGATTGGGGGCAATGCTCTTAACTCCAACAAAAAATTAAAAGTCATTTGTCTAGATAAATCAATTAAGACCTTGTTTGCAACACCTACAGATAAAGCCCACCCAATCCAGGGTCTGGCCAGCTGTCTCGACATTTGGCTTATTCTCAGCAGGACGCACCAGAACACACGAGTGCTTAAAAGCACTCATCTATGAGAGAAGTGAAGCTCTTTCCTAATCCACTCCCCCACTGACCACCGGCCTGCTGGGCGGTCTGCAAAGCCCCTCGCCCTCACAAGAGGGGAGGGCAGCCTGCTCCCTGCCCCAGGCTCTGGGAGGAGGAGGAGGAGGAGTGAGAGCTGCTGCGAGCGCCTCTGTCCAGCTGGGCACCTTTGAAACCCGCTGTTCCTCCCAGCTGCTCCGAGCACCCTTCACCTCCAGCCACCCCCGCTCAACAGCACCTCCGGCATCGCTGGCAGGCCGGACGCTGCTCAGCGCATCGCGAAGTGCCCACGCGGTCAGCCCCAGACATGGCGGGGCAGGGAAACCAGCCCCACTCAGCCCCAGAAGCCACGGTGGCACGACAGCTAGTGGCAGGAGCTGCCCTGCGGTGCCTGGGACTGTTCATTGCCACTGGCAGATGAGAAATAAAAACCCAGGTGGAGCTTGCTGGTCTTCAGGCATGGCCAATCAAGTTCGTCTCTGGTTTCCTTGGACTTCTGCAAGCTGCCAGCGGGCTGCCCCGCTTACCCGCAGCCCCCGCCTCGCACACTCGCTCCCAGCCATCCGGCGCTCACAGCACACACGAGCCCACGCTTACCCACAGCTGGGCTTTCTGGCTCCAACAACAGAATATTACCAGTCATAATTACACGGTATCTTTTTCTTGGGGGTAGTTACTTTTAAGTGCATATATTCCAGTCACACTCAGAGGCCCTACCCGGGACCGGGAGCCAACCATGCCGGGCACGATGGAAACCCTGCACGCAGCCGCAGCCCTGCCCCAAGCTCCTCCTGTCCCAGGCAGAGATCAGGACCTGGAGCTACCGGTCAGCAGACCCACAACCGCACGCCCTCGCGTATACACACCTTTCAGTGGCGTTCGGGAGCTGCAAATTCAGGCGTGCAAGCGCCAGCTCTGCCAGCCGCCTTTCACACCAGCACTGCTGTGGGCGAGCACCGAGCTCACGGTACTTGGACGCCTTTTGCTTTCACATCCAAAACAGGGCACGCACCTCATTCCTGCGGGCCATGCTCTCCAACGCTCTCCCTCATTAACACTTTTTGGTTGCATTAAAGCAGAACCAAAATCCCCAAAGTTACAGAGCGCCAGGCGTGGGCTCCTGCCTGCGCCAGCCAGGAGCAGGGGTGCCTGCTGCCCGCCGCGGCTCTGCGCACGGGCACTGCGATAACCAGGGTCTCTGTGACAGCCAGCCCTCTCGGGGTGCTGCTCCCCGCCACCCTGGCAGCCTCCCAGCCCTCCAGGCCACTCCACGGCCACCGCTGCACCAGGCACCGGGAAGCTCTGCAGAGCAGGAGGGGACCTCCTGCAACAACGGGGCTCAGGGTGTCTGCCCGCTCCCCGGCGCGCAGCTGAAACAGGCTGGACGGCAGTGCCCGAGGAGCTCCGCAAAGCTCTCATTTCTGAAGGAGCACAGAGACAGACTGCCTA
The DNA here is from genome assembly GCF_963921805.1 of Phalacrocorax carbo. Classification (NCBI taxonomy): domain Eukaryota; kingdom Metazoa; phylum Chordata; class Aves; order Suliformes; family Phalacrocoracidae; genus Phalacrocorax; species Phalacrocorax carbo. The sequence continues at coordinate 7,644,385 of NC_087533.1, read as the reverse complement.
CGGGCCCTCGGGTCTGGCAGTATTTATGGTAGAGACTGACATTGGCTCAATGGCCAGCAGAAATGAGGATGCAGCAGCATCGAGGAGGACCACACGAATCCCAGGACGTGCGGAGGGGGACATCAGCTAAAACACAGAAGCCCTCATCGCTCAAAGGCTGCTCTCCCCGCACAGGCGGTGCCAAGGGACATCAGCAGAGCACCTCGGAGCAGCCCTTCACACGCGCACACGGACACAAGCGCAGGACTCGCCGCCCGCGGTGCTGACTCTGCACCGAGCAGCAGAGCCGGGCAGGAGCCCACTTTTGGCCCCTGTACCCCTCCTTCCTCCAGCTGCATCCCATCAGGAGGAGACAGGCCCCAGCTGAGTGCAGCCTTCCGCTCGGTCCAGCGGCCAGGGCCGAACTGGGCTTTTCCTCCCCCTCTCTGGATACAGGCGATGCAAAAAAGCACTTGCTAAAAGCCCGACCAAAACGGCCCCCATGCCTCTGGAAGGCCGCTCCTGTCCACGGGGAAGCATCGCTGCCAGTTTCGCAGCACTGCAGAGTACACCGACAAGAACTGATTTACTTAGTTTCAACAGTTTAATCTTCTCCTTCCCTTGCAGCAGGGCTGCCTTCCCTCAAGTCCCCTGTGTGAAGCTTTCTGTGTTGGACTCAAGAAAAAGGGGGGGAAAAGGTAAAACATAAGCACAAAAAAACCCACAACAAAACAATACAAAAAACCCCCACAACAAACTACATACCTTCTGGCAAAACCCAGAGCACCACTTACACAACATCTTTACTTGCTCCATTATTTATAGCGCAACTGAAACATTTATTCCTACACGGAACTACCCAGAGCACCGGTGTTTCGGTGAGCTGGAGCAAGCGCTGCTGCGGATCCCCAGCAGCAACCTGTGCCTGGCCACGCAGCCCCGTGCACCGGGGCGGACGTGGCTCCCCACGGGCAGCCCCGAGCTGGGGCTGATCCAGCCCACAGGCCAAGCCCGGCTCTGGGTGCCGCCGAGCCTGGGCCACCGCACGTCCCTGTGCCCCGGGGCATCAGCTCAGAGCCACAGGAGGCTCTGATGGGAATATGCCTCTATTCAAACCGGACCCAGCTTTGTAGCACAGAGATGACAGAGTAACACCACGAATGTAACAGTGGAAATCCTCCTGGAAAACGTAACTCCACGATGAATCAATAAGCAGGACAGTGAAATTGCTATTAATTATGCTTGCTGGGAACTCTGTCCCACCCCAGCACTGCCTCTTTCTTCAATCAAGGAGAGGAATTGACAGCTGAATAAAACAAGTCTCCGGCACCAGGATGAAATTAGTTTCAAAGCAGAAGGGATCAAGTTCCAGAAGTTGACATCCAACACCAGCCAATCCCGGACCCTCCGCACTTGTATGGCCACGACCTAGAGTTGGTTCACAGGGACAGGAGGTCCCTCACACCCCAGAGCTCTTCCCCTCGACAGCTCACCTCTTCCCAAAGGCCACAAGCAAGCCAGTGCAGAGTGGCTCTGCTCTGACAGATGCAAACCCCATGCTCTGCCCAAACCTACACTACAGGCACAGCTCCGCCCCGAAAGCCTCAAACCAAGGGCTGCAGCCAAACGGGTACCACTCTTCCCCAGCCCCTCTCCCAGCTACTTTTACAGGTGTATAAACAACTTCTGAGCGATGGGAAAGAGCAGCCGGCGGCTCCTTGGCAAAGCCCAGCGGCACAGCCATGGTCTGGTCAATAGAAACAGCTGGTTGCACCCCCAGCCCCACAAACATCTTTTCATGGCAACTGATGTCACGGCAGGACGAAGTAATTACTGATGGATTACGGGCAGGCTGTAGCCCAACCGTCTCAAAGCCACATAAGACAAATCAATAGCAGTTCATCAATAGACCGATCAATCATCTCTGCTAGTAAATATATTTCAAGGAAGCCCAAATCCCATTACACGTATCTTTAGTCAAAACCCAGCGCCGGGTCTCCGAATGCACAGCTGGATTAAGGACAGCATAATCTGCTATTCGGAGCGCACAACACACAAGCCTTGTGGCAAAGCTCACAGCTGGGGCTGCCCTACGTGTGAAGGGAGAGGGTTAAAAATGAAATTAAATTGACACAGGCCAGGATCCAGCTCGGTGCAGGCTCTGGGAGGATGCTTTATGCGTGGGACGTGGGGAATGACGAACCTGCACGAGACAGCTCTCCCCCTGAAGGACATGGTGCCAGGTGGGGTCAGAGCCACATGCCCTCAAGGGATAGTCCCCGCTCCGCTCCTGGGACAAGGGCAAAGGCATCCTCGTGCCCATGAGCTGCACCGCCAGCACCCTCCTCCCTTCCAGGAGCCGGCGATGGCCAGCGTCCCAGGACCAGCAGGACACGCCATGCTGGAGGTCTCCCCTCCTCTAACAGGATCTGTCGTCTGGCAATCTAATTTGATCGGGGAAAACTAATGAAAACAGGCCCTGGTCTGCAGCACGGATTAGCCCAATCAGTCCAGAGTGGCTACTTTATTGTTCAGCTCCCTGGCACCAGCTGTGCGTGTGTGCAATCAGCCTCTAATAGCCATTAGGCTGCATCCGCCCCAGCTGCCCAGCCAGCAGCCCTCCATTTGCAAAGCTCTTCCACCGCCCCAGCAGTCTGGGGGCTCAGCTCTGCGGGCTGTGGGCTTTTACACTCACGTGTAAATCACAGCCAAGGGCAAACGGAGAGATCACACAAATAAGGAAGCAGTCTACACTAATACAAGTTTTCATTAGCTTTAAGGGATGTCCCTGGGTCAAAAACAAATCCCGCTACTTAGGAGAAGGGCATACCTATCGTTAAGGCACATCAGTATTCCCAAGACAGTACTGATTTGTCCCCTTCAGACCCGAGCCCTTGGTCCCCGGCCGGGAGGGATGGAGGAGCACACCCCAGGCCTCCGGGCCGCCCCCGCACGCAGCAGCCCCTGCCCCAGGTGGGCTGGATGTGTGCTCAGCGAGGCCAAAGCCCAGGGAAAGCTGCACAACTCTGCGATATGGGCAACGGGCTTTTCCTTCTCCTAATCCCCGCAGACCTTTTCGCTCTCACTAAAGCAAACACAGCGTCACTCCTCCAACTCCACGCAAACCTCCCGGAGCCACCCGTGGGTGCCAGCGCTGCCCCGGCACACAGCTGCAGGCACCCAGCCCCAGGAAGGACCCCGTCGGTGGGCTTTTCCTCCGAGGGCGACAGGGAGTTAGCTGCACAGGGGATCACAGCACTGAAGCCTTGCTCCTGCCAGGGGACAGAGCTGTTTGCAGCAGCACGTGGCAGCTCATGGTGAGGCGGGGATGGAAGAGGATAGGAGAGTGGAAGAAAAGTGTGGAAAACACCCAGACTGAAATCCCGCATGAGGCTGCACTGAGATTGCCAGTGCGGGGCCGAGCCCCATGGAGGGGACCTCACTCAGCCTGGCAGGCAGGGAGGCAGAAAGAAGCTGAACATGATGGGTAAATACCTGTATGAGCAGGGATTATCTTCTTCTGCCTGCAAATATTTGCTCACCAGAGCAGATACATCAGATGCAAGTCAGACATTCAGCCTTACACATGCAATCACACGCGCTCTGGCAGCTCCATAAATCGTGCAGTGACCAAAGGTTATAGGATCTGTTTATGGCTTAATCACGTGGGCCCTGCAATCAAACGGGCGCTGCACGCCGGGGCGGGGACCACACGTTCGAGCCCCACGTTGCACACGCCGCTGGGTAGGACCCCGACGCCGTGGGGGCTTCCCCAGGGCAGGGCAGGCCACAGGGACGTTTGGCCACGTGTGACGCCACGGGGCAGCCCTGGCAGAGCCACGCGCAGCACTGCCCGGCACCGGGCGGCATCAGCGCTTGGGGCTGGGCTGAGACCCCCAGCAAGGGCCAGATGTGCCGACAGCGCTCCGATGGGCTTCTCGGCCTCTACCCAGCCCCGGGTTGGTCCTTTCCCCACACGCGAGCTGAAAACCCAGGACAGCAAAGGGGTGGCAGCGTTTAAATGACACAGAAGAACCTCCAAGCAAAAAGTGCTGGCAAAGAACTGTGAAGCTTTAGGAATTACAGCTCTGAGCCACCCGGGACATGTGCATATTGACTTAGACCCAAGCCTTTAATAAGGCAGCTAACAGCATTGCTTTTACATTCATCCCTGTTACAAGCTGAACATGCCCAGGATGAGTTAATGTTCCAGCTACTGCACTCACCGGGCTCAACTGAGGGATTACCCAGCCTTGTAACTACAGCTCGCCTCTTTTCCCCTTTCTTCCCTTTTTCTGTTCTTCCTTGGTGTCAGGTCAAAGCCGCTCTTCCCTCTCCATGCTTTGTTTTGTGCTTTGCTTGCAGATCACACACGTACCTCCGAGGGACAGCCGAGGCGAGATGCCTCCTGCCCTCTGCTGAGGAAGTGCAGGCGCGGGGCACTGCAGCGCTACTTTTTTCAAGTCATTTTAAAAGATTCGCCTAAACATCTTTGTCACTGGCAGATGAGTCTGGAAAACTCTCTGAAATTCAAACGCCACCGCCTGCGTCTGCACTCCCGGGGCCTCTCGCGCCGACCGCTGCGAGGACAGCTCAGCAGATTAATGTCACAGTTGCACCACGCAAACGTCCAGTGTCGGAGAAGTGATGGCAAAGAGCAGGAGGAGACTTAGCACGGCCATTAGCAGAGGCTGGAGTATATTAATATTATCGACAGGCTGTCAGTTAAGCTAAAGAGGCTCCGCCATCCCTAAGCAGGGGATCCCGGCTGGCTGAACCCATGCAGCGCGGTGCTGGGCTGGCTCAGCCTCTGCGCCCGCACTGTGCCCATCTTCAGCCACCCTTTGCAGCGCGGTGGCCGGTGCCCCGAGCCGCGGCAGGAGCTGTGCCGTGCACACGCTGTGCATGCACGACAGCGGCACGGGGATGCAAGACACCGGCTGCACCGGCCGTGGCTTGGGACCGCGGCTGCTGGGCGGCAGCTGGCAGCACGTGAAGACGCGGCCTCGGGAGCTGGGGCTGCGAGGCAAACAAAGGCCGGAGGAGAGGGAGGCAGCCAGCGAGTCCCCTGACCCGTGAAGGAGGGGCCCCAGGAAGGCCCCTCGGCCTCCCACATGCTTGCTGTCAGCTCCACGCAGGACAGTGCCCTGATGCCTCCGCCTCCCCCTGCGCTTCGCCAGCCTGCCCACGGGCGACAGCCCGGCCCTGTGCTGCAGCCGGGAAGAGGAAGGCGATGCTTGGGCACAGGAGAGCACCCACCCGTGCCCATCACCCTGTAAGCAAGCGGCGGGACACGGCACCCCGCTCCTGCCCCACGGCAGGGCAGCACGCAGGGACCCACAGCAGCACGGGCTCTGGCCCCAGCCGCCCCAGCTTCGGGCGACGGCTTCAGCGCCAGCAGCAGAGCACAGCTTCGCAATCCTACGGCTGTGCTGAAATACAGCGGTGGGAAGTCCCCTACTGTTCCCTGTGTAGCATTTTATCTTAATAACATTTTATCTTGGATGACAAGCCCGTGTAATGTGGTTTAAAAGCCACGGCTATGCTGACACTGTAAGGGGGGAAAGGAAAAAAAAAGCTCTTTTCTCCCGTCTAATACATTTGCTAAGGTCACAACTTTAAAACCTCTCGCTGTATCTCGCTCGCCAAGCTGGGAGGCTGCTTTGTCGAGCAGCTCACAGAGACCGGCAGGGAGCTCAAACCCTGCTCCTCCCTCCCATTCAGGGTTCCTGCAATAAAGGCTCCAGCTCTCGCTTCTCCTTTGCGGTTTTTGCTGGGGAGGTCTTTTTCTTTTCCCCCTGCTTCGTGCAGTAAGTGCCAGAGGCTTTGAAAGGGTAACTGCGAGGCTTTGCTGCATCCCAAGGCCGGCAGGAGGCTGAGCCCCACCGAGCGACCTGCCTGTCCTGCCGGCGGGGCGACAGCAGCCTCGCTCGGAGGAGCGGGTAAGCCACCCGCACCAGCGGCACAGCCCTTGCACGGGCTGGATCGGCTCCAGCAAAGCCAGCTGCAGGAGACGAGGTCCATCCCAGCTGCCATCATCTCCACCGGCAGCAGCACCGCGTGTCCCAGGGTGACTGCCTACACTCTGAAAGCAGCAGAGACCCCGCCAGGTCCTGCAAGGAGCAGCTGCGGGCACTGCCCAGCACCTTAAGCCAGAAACAGGACTCAGACCAAACCGTGCTCCAGATGCGACCCATGGGAGCAAGCCAAAACCGACCCCCTACAGCCACGCAGTGGCCCCAGAGCTTCTGCCGAGGGTGAGGCAGAGCCGGGCTGCCCCGTGCCGCACCGCGTGCCCTGGGGCTGTTAGGGAGCAGAGGGATTAAAGCTCCCACAGGAGTCCAGCCCTCCCCAGCCCAAGTCCTGCAGCACCCCAACTTCTGCTGCGGTAAGCGCTGCAGCATATTGCACAGTACGTTATCATTAGGGAGACAGCTATTCTGGTCTAATTGCCAGTGTTTCACAGAAAACATGGCAGCCTTTGCCTGCTCGGAACAGCACTGACCCTGGGTAATCATTGTAAAGACAAAGGATGCCCAAAAGAAGGAATAAAAATAGATGTCAAAAAAGCAAGGGGAACATAAGCACACAGCCAGGCTGACTTGGGGAGGGAGGAGACGCTGACCCAGGAAGGGAGCAATGAGGGTTAAGCTGCTCTTGTCAGAGCTAATTTAAGGTCAGGCAAATCCTGCTGACAGATTATTTTTCGCCTAAAACATCCAGATCAGTGGCTCGGCCACCACAGCCCAGCAGGACCCGGAAAGCAGCTGGAGGAACTGCCGGCAGCCCCACAGCTCACGCTGGAGAACGCGGCAGCCCTGCCCAAGCCCAGGACCAGGGCGAGCAGGCAGAAGCCCTGCCCGATGCCAGGCTCCCCGGCACGCCGGCAGCCGCCGAAGGCAGCCCCACCGCCTTTGCTGAGATGCAGGCAAGAGCCCACCCTGTGCATGACGCTCTGTGGTAGTGCCCCCAGGAGGGACAGGAGTCTCCCCCCACCCCAGGCTGCCACTCTGTCACCTCTGCTTTGCTGTGACAAACAGACAAGCTCCAGCTCACGGGACCATCAATTATTCACATGCACTATTTCTGAATATTGATGTTAAAAGCAAACGCCCCGCTTGCCCCTCGCCTGCATTTCAAACGAGATTTTCCCAGCGCGAGGACCCAAGTTCCCGCAGAGCCATCAGGCGCCGCTGCCGTCGGGCACACCACCACGGTGGGGGGAAGGAGGGACCTCCACTGCCACCAGCAGGGCCGCTGACACCAGGTCTGGGGTGTGCACCTGGGGGTCAGCAGGAGAAGCCACCCCACGCGCCTCGGGCAGCCGGGGCTGGGGGCATCCCCTCCCGCCTGCCCCAGCGCCTTCGGCTCCCGAGGGATCCAGCCTGGCACGCAGCTATCGGCCCACCGGCGGGTGCTAGCAGGGGAGGAGGGCTCACGGAATGAAAGGATGTGTCTAACGGAGACAAAAGGAGCTTGCTCTCCCCTTCTCTTTTGTACAAGAAAATATTTGTAAATAAACATTCCCTGCTTCTGTTTATACAACTTTAAAAGGCTTGAAATGGAAGCCTGCTCCCCACACCGTATCATTACCCTTCATTATTGCAATTTTCCAGAGTTTAGGTGGCTGGAGAAGGAAAACAGGATAATGCACCACTCTCAAAACTGCAGGAAGAAAAACAGGGAGAGAAGCAAGCCCAACTTCCAGCCTTCTAGCCAAAGGATTTTGATAATCTCAACATCTGACTTCCACCTCTCTGCACCCCGGCAGGCGGCCACGGCTTGCCAGACCCACACCAAAGGGCAGCAGCAGTGCAGGGGCTCCTCACGCTGCTTGCAACTGGCCGGCTTTTGCACCAGCCCCCAACAGCACTGACCTGCGAGCACCGAGCCCAGCTTCAGTCCACACCAAGAGCCACGTTACGCCAGGAGGGCTGGAGGGAGGGCAGAGGCATGCTCCCCAGCCGCAGGCGGCACCCCCAGGGGACACCCAGGCCCCCCCACTAGCAGGACGAGCCCAGCAGCAGATGAGCTGCGTGATGCTGGGGCCACCGAGCCCGAGCGGCACTGCCCACCCCAACCCCACGCCGGTGACACCGGGTGCACAGCGGGCATGTGGCAGGCGCTGGCTGCGTGGCTCCGGCACGGCATCCGCACGGTGATTAGGGTCTGTGCTTATAAACAAACAAGGTAGATGTCAGCACGTTTCTAATGTGCTCACGACTGCCGCTGCGCAAATTAAGCCATTTCCAGCTCGGTCAACCTTCTCAGCAGCACAGGGAGCCCCATAAAGCAGAGGCAGAAATCCCTGCGGCTTGGGGCTGGGCTGAGCCCCCGGCACCCGCGTCCGAGCGCGCAGCCGCAGGCAGAGCAGTGCGCGGCCCACAGGCCGGCACCCACCACCGCGCTCCTGCGAGCGCACCCGCCCCAGCACCGCAGCTCCCGTCAGGAGGCGGCCCTGGATGCGAATCGCCCGTTTGTCCCCGCATCCATCCTGCTCGAGGCAGGCAGCCCCAGCACAGCAGCTGCAGCCAGGCCACAAGGCCCTGGTTTGCTCTGCAGAGCACAGACAGCAGCAGCAAAGGGTAAACCAGATAACGGGGGGTTTGGTAGTGCCGGTTTATTTAGTAACCACAAACAACCCTCCGGAAGGACTAAACCAGCCCTGGTATACAACAAAGACAAATTATCATGTTGGGCTTCAGAGGAATAACGCAATTCTGACCCTACGTACCAAGGCAGACCAGCAAAGTACCGTAGCCATGTACACCTCGATGGAGAGAGGACGACTGACCCAAAAGGCGAGGGATGCTCCTGCACCTGCCGTGCCTCACCGGCTGGGGCACACCGCATGGCCCCCCAGCCCTGCTCACCCCTGCCCGCCGGCAGCAACGGAGGCCGGGGGGAAGGAGCTGCGCAGAGCTCACCCAGAGCACCGCATCCAAACCCGGGTCCCAGCCCGGCCGTCACGACCCAACAGACCTCTCCTTCCCTTGGCCTAACAGTCCTCGGGTGACGGACTGAGTCTCCATCACACGTGGACAGCTCAGGTTTCACTGACTCGCTGTTCATCATCGCTAGATGCTGGAACAAAGAGCAACGGTGCCGTGACCGCTGCAAAGCCAACAAATCGTTAAAAAGACGGCTGTTGCATTAGCCTAGACATCACACTGATGGGCAGCTGACAAATGCCCACAAGCAGGGACAGCTCTTGTTCAACAGGGAAGGGCTCCAAAACCAAATCTCATTTGTAGATCATTGCTTTGATATCTTGGGCATTTTATTATTTTGCATTTCTGTTTTACATAGTCTTTTTTATTGCATTGATATTTCATCCTGTAGATTCATCTTGGATCATCGTTAAGGTTCCTCCCCAGCTTGCAGAGGTGCTTCTGCTTATCATAAAAATCTATGTTGAAAATTCAGATTAATTAAAAGCTGTAAATTGCAAAGCCAGATGCGATAACTCACATCTCTGCCCTTCCAAAAAAAAAAAAAAAAGGAAGACAAGGAGAACATGAAAGCGTCTTGTTTTATAGCATGGCCTGTCCCCTCAAGATGTCGCATTCGGCCCGGAGCCACGTTGCTCTGTCCTCGTTGTGACCCAGCCAGCGCTCACAAGGTGAGCATTGCTGCCTTCGAGAGCACCGAGAGACACCTCGCACGTGCCAGGGAGTTACGCTCAGAAAACCAGAAGCATCACTCTCTTCTCCCAGTAACGCTGACCTGCTACCCCGGTGAGGCCAGCGGCGATGCTGCTGCTCAGCGCACGCCTCCCTGCTCACACGTGCGTGCTCCAGCTCCGCGTCCCCCCCACACGAGACGATGCTGCAGAGGGCACCGTGCCAAAGGAGGTGAGGGGGAGCCTCTCCTCCACCTGAGAGGAGCCTTCCAGCCACTCAAGTCTTTCTGACCAAGCTCAGCTTTCTCCGAGAGCCGGAGCAACACTGGTGGGAGCAGATCCCACCCTGCCGCCCGCGCGGCTGCGGCAGTCCACGCCCTGAAAGGGGAGAGACACGATCCGCCCCGCGGGACCAGGGACGCTGCTTTTCGTGCCCAAGGACATCCACACAGCCACGACCACCACCTGCTCGCTGACGGAGCGCAAGCCAGCCGGGGCTCCAGGGCGACGGCGTTGCCTGGAGTTAACGCAGGCACGAGGGTCACCCACCGCTCCCCTGCACTCCCGCAGACCCGCTCCAAACAAGAGCTGCCTCGCACTCCACTTACGCCCCTTAAGACGACGCTGTTTCAGGAAGCGAGGTGTTTTTCGGCTTATCCAGTTCCTCCCAGTTTCCAGCTCCACTGCCTACAGCTCTCCTCCAGGCGCAATACCTGATTTGACTCGTGCTGGCTCCCGCTGCCCTCTTCCCATCGCCCCACTGGCAGAGTAACAGAAGAGGGGCAGGCAGCAGCATCCCTCAGTTCTTGAGCTCCTACTTGCCGCAGATCTCTTAATGCATTTCTTGGCCAAGGGTTAGGAGATTAAACACTCCATAGAAGGCGAGCTGACACAAGCTGACAGACCTGAGTCTTCTGCACACGCATAAGTGCCAGTCCTCATCACAAGGATGCTTATTTGCCAGCCTCATACCTATCACTTTGGCTGGGAGTCAATCTAAATAAAGCAAATTCACTGGTTCTGATGGGGAGAGGGAGTCGCTGGGCTGTCATAAGGTTGAACTCAGCTGGCATCATTTTAAAGTGGAAGGTGCTGCAGAAACACAAGACACGGTATTTCCAGCCTCCCGGGAGCAAGAGGAAGGGAGTCTTGCTTTGCCTCAAAGCAACCACGCCAGGAGACAGCAGCGAGCCCCCGACCCACGCCCGCGAGGAGCTGGGCTGCTGACCCTGTGCCCCCACCCCTTCCTCCTCAGGGACAGGAAAGGTCCCGGGAACGCTGCACAGACAGAGGTTTCCGCCTCAGCGCTGAGGAGCGCAGGTGACTACGGCCTGGCCCTGCTGCCCGCTGGGGCCCAGCCTTCTCCACCCCACGCGCAGGCCAGAGGCGACCTCGGAGCGCTGCCTCGCGCGCGACCGGCCCTCCTCCTGCCCACCTGAGCCGGCCCTGCCGCGACAGCTGAATTTCACAGCGCTACCTTGCTCTGCTCAGACACACAGCCCAGCCTCCCCAGGCTCTCCCCTTCCCTCCTACCCCCCCGGCGGTTGGCTGCAAGGATTAAGACTCATTTCAAATAAAGTTTTCATTATTTTCTGCTCTCCTTCTTTATTCCCAAACTCATTTGCATTACAAAAAAATTAAACAAAAGCTGCTTTTTGAATCTCCACTCATTACTCCCATTACATTTGTTAACATCATTATCTTCAGCTGAAGATGGCAACTATTATCAAATGTTGCCGAGCTTTTGTAGACCCCTTGCTATATTACTCTGGAAAATTGCTTTAATGCTTACGCTTTTAGTCGTTTTAAAAAACCAGCTATAGCATTAGAAGCCTTAAAGAAGATAAAAAAGCGCATCATTTGATAATATGTGCGGTTTTCCCCTTTACACTGAAATATGAATACACGGTGGTAACGCAGGATGCAGAAGTTTTTCCTCCGCTCCAGCAATCCACCACAGGTCCTGTGACCTGACCCTTACATTCACTAGTCTCTCTCCTCAGCAGCTCCTCCCTTCCCTAAAACACTTTTCTTCACGAGAGAATATTGCAATAAAAGCTGGGATTAAAAGGAACACCCTCCAAACACAGCACAGTTCCATTTTCCCAGATTTCAGAAAACCAGATTTTGTCTGAAAAAAAGGAGAGACACGGCTAACGGCTCAAGCCGGAGCTGCTGAATCCCTGTCTTTGGGGGGCAAGAAACGCCCCGAGCGACAGTGCTGCTCAGGGCATAGCGCGGCCTGAAACGGCTCTTGCAGAGGGAGGGTGGTGAAAGGGGGTTCAGCTACCGGCTTCAGAAGCCACACGGCGCTGCTGCTGCAGTGGAGGGTGTTGGAGCAGCTCAGGAGTCCCACAGGTGCTCTGCGAGGGAAGATGCTTTAAGTGTCAGCAGTCTTTAGACAGGAGGGATCAGTACTGGAACACGAGAGGCTTTGCCTGACTTTAAACACAGATTACAGAACTGAAATTTTCATTATAATTAAATGCAAAACGCTGTAACTCAGAGCTCTAGCTACAACCTCGGGGACGCATCCAGCTCTCCGAATGTGAAATGGTGGGTTTCTCTGAGCCCTGCTGAAAGCCAAAGCAATCAGATAGCAAAAGCCTGCTCCCACAGCGAGCCCCAACGCAGTGCACAGACATAGCAAGGCCCGTGCCCATCCCGGCTGCACCCGCCCTTGTCCCCCCGCACTGCGCTGGGGGACGCAGGCACAGCCACCCCCGAGCGTGCCGCTGGCAGGAGCCCCCTCCCTGCTGCTCCACCCGGGGCTAGTTCAGCATCTCTTAGGGCGTCCCTTAACACGTGCAAGTACAGCAGCTGATACGACAGGTCTCATGACCTGGCAGGGCGCTCGCAGTGGGAAGGAAGGAGACACGAGCTTGCTGAAGGTGTGGCAGGTTTCTGGGAAGACAGGACAGCACTGCACCCAGCAGCACCGGCTCTCCCCACGGCCCCCTGGACTGATCCAGGAGAGCCCCGTTATCTTTACAGGCGCATCTCTCCTCCCTGCTAACAGTTCAGTGGGTCTAATTACAGAGGACACGCCTGCTGGTCCCAGTGCCTCTCGCTTTCCACTGGAAACCAACACAGATAACCTTCAGAGTGCTGATAGCTGAGCCAAGCTGAGCAGAGATGTTATCTGGGGGGATGTTTTCACAAAGAAAAGAAGAAAAAAAGAGTGAGCTAGATACAAGCATGGGAAGCCAGATTTAGCAGGGTAAAAGGGAAGCGGGATGGGGGCTTCCAAATCCCCCTTCCAAGGAAATTATGTCTCTCTCCAGGGTCACCACAAAAACCAAGGCTCTCAGACACAACTGCTCTGGAGCAGAAGGGGCAGAGACCCACAGGGCAGAGGTGCAACAGGGAGAGGCGGAGGGGGAGCAGCGAGGAGGTGGGAGCGAAGGCTTCCCTGCAAAACGAGGGAGCCGCTCATACACCACAGCGCAAGCGAAGAGGCTTTCAACACTTGCCTAAGCAGGCTCAGGCAGCGATGCAGAGACCCAGTACAAGAGGCAGAGGAAAATAAAAGCCAGGGCCAGGACTGGGCTGCCACTCGCGGGGGCTCTGCCACTCGCCCTGGGCCTTTGCAGCCCCGAGGGGTACGATGGTGCAGCTCGGCAGCCAGGACCATGGCCAAGCCCCACTCCAGCAGCGGTGGGAGCTGATTTACAGCATCTGCAAGAGGTCAGAGCTCGATAGGCTCTCATCGATCAGTTAATTAAACTGAAGCACAACAAACATAATGAACGTAAAAATTTACAACCTCTGCCACAGGTTCAGGTGCATCCAGAGCCGAGAGAGCTCCAGCTCAACCCACTCATCTTCTCTCCTAACAAGCCAGGACGGGCTGGGCTTGGGCAGGCGGCCCAGGCACCTCTCCGGAGCACGCAGGACATGCAGGGACTGCAGGCTGCAGCCCTATCTGCAGCACAGATAACAACAGTAACAACGAATCGCCAAGACTGAGGCAACGCAGAGGTGTTAAACCCTGCCAGAAAGAAGTTAAAAGTACGGCTCTCCCCGAACACGGGCCCAGGCATGCTCTAAGGGTGGCACGTGAAGCGTGACACGAAAATGACCTGCTTAAACCACACATGAACGCAGAAATCATACAAGCCTGTAAGTTCACGCTTGGTCACACAGCCCATGAGACCCACACAAAGGGATTTAAATTATTGCTTTGTTTTCCATCAGGCTTTTGGTGTTGATTTAAGCTGCCCAAACAAATAATTATGGTCTTATCTCCATCACGCAGCAGCATTAGCTGCAATTCATCATTTTTAGCTTCTTTGTTTCATACATTGTGTATATATGTATAAATAAAGAAGTAATTCAGCCATTCACATTCACAGAACGCTGGCATCAAGATGCTCTTGCCAACACTGTGAAAACAGGCATTTGGTTAAATCTGGTCTCAACTAGAACAAAAATATAATCTCCAAAGAACTCTTCCCTGCAGGAAAAAGAAACTCATGTGCGTTTTTAACAGCTTCTGGAAATGACACTATCATATCCGCAGTGCTTGAGGCACAGAAGTGATGCTCAACAGTAGAGCACACAGATGTGGAAAGGGCTGCCCCGAGCTCAGGCTGAAACACACCTAAAGCATGGTGGAGAAGCCAGCCCGGAGGGAGCTGAGCCCCTGGCACCCCAAGCCCCCCGCTCCTGTGCAGCGCCGAGCCGAGGAGGAGCTGGGCAGCACCACGCTGAGCAGCAGCACCGTGCTCCGGCGCCTGGCCGGGCACCAGGACCAACATCATGCTAACGGTGGGCTGCAGTCCCGCAGCAGAGCTGCTGGGGCACAGGGAAGACTCTGTGTCAGCACCAGAACTGCTGATTACAGTGTCCAGACCTTTTCCATGAGCTCCATACCTGTGCACCGCACCCTTCCTATAGCCACAGACTTTAATATGCCCCCTCTGTCAAGGAAACAAAAGAAACCCAGAAACAGCAACAAAAAGCAGCAAAAACCCCAAAACCAACAACAAAACGCTAACCAAACCACAGGGGAGTCAGACGCCGAAATCCCAACACGGCAGCGAGCGCCGCATGCGGAGGGCACGGTGCAGGGCTGCCAAGCAGGTGCGGGGCTTCAGCACGGCACTGCGGGGAGCCCTGCGGGACCCACTCCCACCAGGAGCCTTCCTGGCAACTCGAAAAGCGCTGTTACCCAGCAAGGTCGATGCCAAGGCCCACGTCCCAGCAATGGCTCCTCCTAAACTCCTGCCTTGCATCTCCCACCAGGTGCACAGGAGCGACAGGCAGAGGGGCTGCTGAAGGCTCCCACCCCTGCAACTGCTTAAGCAGCTCCCTTTGCACAGGACGACCTGATGGCATCCTGCCCTTGGGCGGCTGGAGAGCCAAAACAAAGAGGCAAACCCAGCTCTGGGCCGCACACTTTGGCTCCTTCCCTTCCCCAGCCTTCAGGCAGGAGCTCCCCCACCAAGTTTCAAGCAGATGTTATGCAGCTGCAAAGCGGAGCTGGTGCCCTCAGCATCCAGAGCAGCAGAGGAGCCCAGGGCTGCTCCAGGCTCTGCTGGATGGCAGGGGGGAGCCCTGACACAGGCATTATAAAACCTTGCTCACCATCGATCTTATCCGCAGAGCCAGGACGGAGGTAACTATAACTCACATACAATCACTAGATAAGACACGACAGGTTATGCCAAAGCTCTGCCAGGAAAGATCACGGAGATGATTATGAAGTTAATTGACACTGTCACGCGCGTGCTGTACATATATTGTATGCAATAGCCATAGCTCTTGTTTAAACAATGGGACGTGCCAGGATGTCTGATCGATTATACAGCAGCCGAGCTCGGGGAGCAGCACTAAGTACGTGGAAGGAGGCCAAGAGACAGACTGACTTCACCTGGAGAACCCAGCAATGATCTCCCTGGAAGGAGCCACGCGTCTCGCACCCCGACCGGCGGCGGGGGGAGCACCAGGCCGGGCGCCCACCGCCCGGGTGATCGCCAGCCCTCGCCCAGGGCCACGGGGACGGCGAGCGCGTTGCGGCCGGGACCCTGCCCCACCGCCTCAGGGGTGACGGGAGCTCATGGGAGCCGCGAGTCGCGCTGGGTAGGGAGCGAGGGCCAGGCCAGCGCGGGGATGCCCTGCAGCCCCAGAGCAGGTCCTCGGGTCCGGCAGCTGTCGCTCAGCCTGCCCTGCGTGCCAGACCGGCTCCACTGGCATGAGCTGCAGCCGGGCTCTGCCCCCTTCCAGCTCCCCCAGCCACAAGCCCCCCAAGTCTAGCTTCTTGGAAACACCCACATCTTGCTCAGCTTTTCTACTGGGATACGTACAAGCGTGGAAAACAAGATGAAGAAACATTAACGCTTCTATATGCTCAGGAAGCATTTATGAAACCACAGCATTAAACACGTATGACAACTCCAGGCACCCATCAAGCATACGACACCGTTAAGTTCATAGTATAACACTGCAAACAAAACGCAAGAGATGCAAGTCAAACGGACATTAAATGACAAACAACAAGCCATCTCCAGTGGTGTCACCAGCTTTCGTTGCCTGCAGCACACTGTTCCTCCAAGATGCAAATGAGATCTGGTGAGCAGAGAGAAGCAGCTACAAGTAATCAGTCAGGGTCTGAAGCAGGCTCTAGTAAAGGTAGAGAGATAACCAGCACGAAGCTTCTCATTTCAGCTATGATCAAAATTCTCCAGGGATGGGGAGAGAAAGACCCGTGCCTCCCCTCGACCAACCCATGAAGGGTCTCGGCGCTGCCAGCCCAGGTCGGGCAGTTCACTTTGCCAGCTTCCCCAGGACCCGATGGCTTGCCTGCTGCGTGAGGGATGGATGCCAGACCCTGACCTTCAAGCAGAGTGAGAGGATTTGACCATCCTTCCAGGCAGCCACGAGCCTGTTCGGCCATGCCTGCGTGCTCGGGGAGCCCGTGGCCATCTGGGGAAGGGAGTGCCTGGCGGCAGCTGTACAGCCGCTCCCTGCACGGGGATTTGCTCACCCAGACCCGAGGTGGCATTTACAGCCCTGCACACCCGGTGCCCAACACCGAGCACCAGGCTGGCTTGGGCAGGAGAAGCACCTCCTCCGCAAGCCCCAGCTGCACGCCGCGCTGAGCGGTGCCTGTAACGGGTACCCTGAACTGGGGATGCCAGGCACGGAGGGGAAAGCGGGCGCAGGCAGAGGCTGGGGTGCGGTGACAGCACCCGAGCGGGCACAGAACCAGCCAGCTGTGACATGGAAACAACAAGTACAGCTCGGCCATGACGATTTATGGTTTCAAATCTGCTTTTGGTGGAAAGGCCCAGAACAGGCAACGAAGGCTCTGGAAAGAAACATTAAACACTGCAGAAATAAAAGGTATTGCTCAAGAGAAAACATAACAAGGCTGAAACCCAGCATGGTGCAGCCTTCAGATGAAATGGAGATGAGCTACGAATGAATTGCTCCCTCTTACGGGAATTTCTGGCTTTAAGGAGGGAGGGCCCACCCGTCCTTACCAAACAGCCGGGGCCGGGGGACGCCCGGGCAGGGTGGGATGCAGTCCAGGGCCACTCGCTGGCCCTGGAGCAGCAACATGCGGGATCCCTGCGTCTCATCGCGCCGCAGACTACAGCACCCCTACTGACCCCACCATCACCGCCCTCGCCGGGAGGGCCGACCGCAGCACCCCACGCCCCGCCGGGACAGCCCTGCTTGGCACCTATCGCCACACTGGGGATGGTCCCCCGCAGCCCTGCGACAGAAATGGGTTTCAGCAGAGGCAAACCCCAGGGGCAGAGCATGCTCGGTGCCAAGGGCTGCAGGCAGGGAGCCCGACAGGCTGGAGCCCCCCAGCAGCACAGCCAGCAGGAGGGACCCCCCACCTCTCCCCCCAGCTGCGCACGGGGTCCTGCCGTACCCAGCCTCTTCACACGTCCTATTTCTTGGTACCTTGTGGTTACACGGGAGTCTCAGTTTCCAGTTAAAAAATAACACGAGTTTCTAGCCCTCAAAGGTGCAGAAAAATGTGACCTCTCAAAATTCAGAAACCGAAAGGCAAAGCAAATGAGTCCCAAATTTGTCTACGCTATAAACGTCAATTTCTTTTTGAAAGAAATGAATGTTTTTGATGAATGTTTTCTTGAATGCCTGCTTTTGGCAGTGCTGCCATCTGTGAAAAATCTCTGCCACGCTTGCTATTAAGATTTCATTTCCAAGAAGAGTTCATAGCTGCTTTAATAAATGGTTAAAAGATTGTCAGGAGTCCAAAGGGCCAGCAGCTTGTTTACCACAAGTGGCTTCTGTCACCAAGTAAAGCACTTTTGACTGATAAGCTTATAGCCCGCCAGACCACATGCAGCTTCCTCCACAACCCTCTAACAAGCAACATTTCCAGAAGCACTTTAGCTATGTCGGGCACTTAGGAACCTAATCCCTATCGACTCTGAATGAGATTTATATTCCTGAATGGCTAGCTCACTTGTGAAAGAGGTCCCTGGGTCATTCAGAGCCTTTCAGAGATTTCACGCAACATCCCCGAGTCATTTATTAGCCTTTTAATACCATTCATCAGCAAAAAGCACACACTCTCACCCTAGCATGCCCCCAGCCCAGCACCTGGGCTCTCAGGTCCACAGCAGCAGCCCCTGGCACCAGGGGCTCCCAAAAGCCTTCAGAAGGGGCTGAGGACACATCCAACACCCCCAGCCCGGGCTGTGCCCCCCAGCCTGGTGCTCGAGAGGTGCAGAGCCCCCGCAGACGGTCCTGGCAGGGGAGAAGGCAGCCTGCCGCTCTGTAAGGCTGCCAACGGCTGGGAGCACGGCCCATGGTTCAGCGTGCGTCTGTCAGAGCACGAGCGGCAAAGGCTACCCATCGCAGGAGGCCTCCTTCAGCACGTTAGCACCACGGCTTATGAAACGGAGTCCTGAAATGGCTGGTGTATTTGTAGATCTTGTGCGTGACTAAATCAAGAGGAACAATAAGATCTTTTTCCAGATTCGGCAAACATCAGTATAATAAAAAAAATTAATTATATGCTTGAACACATGCACCAGAGCAATGCCCTGTATTTTCTCCTAATTGTTCTCCAAGCCTTACAGAGCCACATTTAAATAAAAATGAAGCAGTTATTTAAACCGCAATTAAAGATGGAGCCATTTATTTTTAAACTCGAACCATCGTCAGCAGCGCAGGAGAGGAGGAAGGGGAGCTGCACGGGAACCACACCCAGCCCGCGCAGGGCAGATGCCACAGTCCACCGGCGCCACGCAGCCAGGTCCTCCACGCGGGCAGGCTTTGCAGCAGCAGCCCTGCACCCAGCAGATGCTTCCACGACCCCCCCAGAGGGGCGCAGGCTGCAGTGCTCTCCGTGCCCGATGCCGGCAGCTGCTCCTCGCTGGCACAGACCGCGACCGCAGCAGCCCCAGAGCCCTCTGACGGGCACTCACCCCAACGCAGCGACCCCAGCGCCTCGGCGCAGTGACAAGGACGAGGATTTTGGTTGTAAGCCCGTGCAAAGGCTTAGCCCTTGCTCTGCCAGCTGAGACCGGCTCCTCCCCAGCAAACACACAGTCTCAGTCGCATCGCGGTGCACGCCAGGGCCAGGCACTGCGGATGCGTTTCAGGGAAGCATCTGCACCACTGTGCTCATTTTCTTCTAACCAGGTGTCTGCCGCCACAACCCCAGGGTCTCTGCCCAAAACCCAGCCCCGCTAGCCCTGGGGAAGTTCGCCCAGGGAACTCAGCCCTCCCTGCCCCAGCAAGGTGGCCATCAGACAGCGTCCCACGCCAGGAGCAGCGAGCATCCTCTACAGAAAAAGGCTGCCGCTGCGCTGCCGGGAGGGTGCTGGGGAGGGAGGAAGAGAAGCAACCACAACAAAAACCCATCCTCTCTTTTCATAAGACAGCAGAATTTATCAGCCTGCAGCCCTTCACATCTGTCTCCTCATACAAAATGAAAGAGGCTTTGAAAAACAGAGGAGATGAAATAAAGCCGTCTGTGTTAGGAAGCTGGCATCTCTGCCACTGTCACTGTCACCATGGTAGGAATAATGACCGTGATTGTTTCTGCATCTGTGTATGTGCATGGGGAGGAGGGGGGAGCAAGAGGCACACCCGCACCACCGCGGCCACCCTCCGCGTGGGCAAGCGCCCCGACCCTGCTCCCGCCCGCTCAGGACGAGCTGCCCACGCGCGTGCGAGCCTCCCCGGTGGACACATCAGCCGTGATGGCACGAAGCGCGATGACTTCAGCTCTGCTACACACAGCGCGGGTTCCTCTCCCTCCACAGCCCAGCACGAGGCCCCAGGGGCAGGTGGCTCAAGCTCATCAAAGCATGTGGTTTGAAAAGAAGTTTTGACCTGTACAGTTTTCACATCACTTGGCTTTGCTGTAGCAATTACTGCCATGCTGCCCTGGTAGGCACAGCTCCCCGGGGAGACCTTGGGGTAGCAGGACTAGAGCCAGCACTGCCTTCACTCCATTAGATGACGATTAAAAAAAAAAAGGAGGTATAAAAGGTGGAGAACCTGAACATGCCAGCAAACAGCTGGTGAAGCAAACCCCCTCCTTTCAAACCCACTCCTCAAAGCCGACTTAAGCATTTTCAAAGGGATTTTGGTGCTTTCCAAGGCCACCAAGCTGGTAGCAGCCCTGCACAGCGCTCCAGACAGAGCGGTGGCTCCCAGGGATCCCTTAGGCAAGGTGGCCCACGGCTGAGTATGAGCTGCAGCCCCTGCATGGAGCTCCCTGCTGCTGCCGCACCCCTGAGCTGCAGCCGGGCTGCGGCCCTCGTGCTCAGCATGCACACCATCGTGCCTGGCACACGGAGCCGCGATCACAGTGTTAGCTGCTCCGGTGCCTTAGAGAAACTCATACCCCAGAGTATTTCAGCTCTCCTTCAGCAGCAAGGTCTTTAAAATGCACAAAAGCATTACAATTTAGCAAATACCTTCTGAACAGGGAGATGAGACCATAGCCCTTGTAATTCAGCAAGGACCTGTATCCTCTAAGGTCAGTTATGCAGGCAGTAAGGAGGAGCAGTGGCTTCACCAACGTGCAGAAGGCATGCGTAGCACCAGATTTCATTACAAAGCTCAGCTCCGCTGCAAACCGGGCCCCGTAACCTTTTCTGAGGGCTGGTTCTCGGTAGAGAAGTCTCTCGCAAGGACAGGCAGCTCACGGTCCAAGGGTCTCCGAGCTCATCCAGGCAAGCCCAGTCAACTCAAAGTAAAGACGCCTTGTCACCACGGGAGGTTAATCAGCCCCGGCTGCACCTCCAAATCCCTCCTGCCCAGGTCATTCCCCTTCCCTGCATGCCACTGGAGGGGTGCTCCAGAGGACTTTCCTCTTGTTCCTGACTTTTTTGTAATTTCCTGCAAAAAGACAATCTGCAATTCAGAGCGTAACTGGAACAACCTACCCGGGCACACAGAGTCACCCTAGGACTCAGGAGGGTCCACGCAAGACACCCTTCCGGCTGCCACTAGCAGACCCTTCCTCCACGCATCTCCTCCTGCTGAGCTCTTCCTCCTCCTGCTCTCTACACTCCAGTATCTTCTTTCGCATAAGTAATCTCAATCCTCATGCCACAGTCACTGCTGAAGGTTTGCGCCCAGCAGGTATCACTGCTGTTATCTCCAAAAAGGCAGCCTCCTCCTCCTCGGGTAGCTCCCCTGCAAAGGAGCAAGCAGAGCGCACAGCGGACGCTCGCCACCCTTTGCTCTCGTGCTTCCCGGGGGTCTGTGAGTGTTCCCTCCCCTGCCGGGATGGTCTGTGTGCCAAGCTCAGGCAGCACCGATATACTGCAGGGATACAGCAAGGCCTCCCCAGCGCTCACCACCCCCCTCACCTCCGCCAGCGGGGAGCTTGATGCGGATCCTAAGCCCTCGACAGCTCAGGCAGATACGGGGCCAGCGGTGTGATGTAGGAAATGAATCTCTCACTGGGTCTGGGTTAGGCATCAGGCAGAGATTTACAACCTGCCTGCCTCCGCTCCAAACCCTCAGCCATCCATCCCACCTCTACGCGCCATTTCTCCCTTCCCTATGGCACAACGGCTCCTTGGGGTGGCCAGAGATTTACGCTCACAGGCACGCCAAGCGATGGCAGCTCCAAGAACAGCTACTCCTCTATTTCATGCCTTGGAGCTTGTCATTCTGTATTTGGCTCGTGCTCCATCATCCCGCAGGGCCTGGAGCAGGGGCAAGGACATCACATGGGACTAGAAGAACAAGTGCTACATGAACAGCACCTTCCCTTCCCCAAAACCCTCTCCATCCTTTCTTCTCTACCCTGCAGAAAAAGCAGTCAAAGACTTCCTTGCTCTGATCTCAGCTGTTGCAGCTTCTGCAGGAGAGGAACGCTTCAGCGCAGCAAAAGCAGCAAACAGCTTTAGTTCAGGACGGCCTGAGCTCAGGCGGTCTCAGGCAATTTCTCATTTGAGATCTGCTGCACGGGCAACTGTTGGGAGCCAAGCCTGCTCCGCAAAAATCGGGCCTCTCGCATCAGGGGAAAGCGGCCAAAGCTCCACCCAGGGAAGGGGCCTCTGGAAACCCGCAGCTCCCCGACCTTTCGTCGCAGCACTCGGTCGCGCAGGACTCCCAGGATCCGAGGGCCCGATCCACGCAAAGGGCTGCCTGCCAGCATCTCCCCGGCCGCCCAAGGGCCACCGCAGCGCGGCGGGGCACCAGGAGCGCGCGGCAGCCGGGAAGCGCCCGACGGCGCCCCGCCACGGCGGCTCGTGGAGCGGGGCAGCCGGACCTCGGCTAAGCCCCGCGCCGCTTCCCGGGCGCTGCTGCGCGGGGGCACCCGCAGCGACCGGGCGCTCGCGCCTCGCTGTTCCAGGCATTTCATTTACTTGTTGTAGTCCCTTCTTTCGGTGTGTGTGCATGCGTGTGCGAGATTGTCTCCAACGTGACTCTGCATTATCAGGGCTATAATGAGTCCTTGTTAAAGTGGATTTGATGGAATAATTATATTCAAAAAAAACCTGCAGGAAAGCTCTCTCCCCTCTTAAAGGGCAGGATCATCAAACGTTCTCGCCACATTATTTGCAGTCACACCTTCTGCTGCATCTGCTCCTTTTAAAATCTCTAACTCCAATCTGATCTGAATATATAAATCTGAATTATCACAGCAAAAGGAGATGTGCTCACACCTTTTTTTATCTGTTGCCATGGCGATTAGATAAAATTCACGCCAAGTCTCTGGGGAAGGATGAAATGATTTCAGACAGAATCTCACCCCACTTGGTGAGAATAACGCCTGGAGCTACTTCCCTCTGTAACAGGTCTGGGCACATGTCGCAGCCAGCGAGGGTGGCAAGGGGTGGGGGAGAAGCCAGGACACCTTTAAAGATCTCGGGACCGACAGGGGAAAAGGTTTCCCAGCACCCCTAGACAGGGTAGGGTAGGACAACGCTCGTTTAAATCACATCAGGCTGCTCCATGCTGCGAGTCAACCCGTCCCAGGCAGAAGCTACAAAATTTAATTGAAAAGGCCAGTTCTTCGCCAGCCTTTTGCCCAACGGTCACAGCTTTCATCTCGGCACTGTCTGGGCGCGCACGCCAGGAGGGAGCGGGGCAGCAGGCCCAGCAGCCCGGGCTCCCTCCTCTCCTGGGGGAGGCGGCAGGTCACAGCCACCAGCCCCACGCTCCGCCGCAGGTGACGCCTGGGACGGGGCAGCAGGGTGGCCTCGTGCCCCACACGCTCCCACCCGCAGGCTGCTTGCTGCCAGGTACCTCACTTCAAACCAGCTGGGGTTAGTTTGCATTCAGGCAAAACCAAATAAACAGCTAACAGCCAGTAACCATCCCCAGTAACTCACCTCCTGTCCCCAAACCATCCCAATGAAGACAAACACATAAACAAGGGCTGCCTTTCGCCTCGCCGTGTTTGTTCCGTCCCGGCTTGCAGCTTTTCTCCAATAACAGGAGATTGATGTCCCCCAGAACAAGCCTATTGACACGAGAACAATGCTGAATTATCCAGGTCCTGGCTCTTCTGCCCCTTGGATGGTCGCTCCGCACCCCTGGCCCGCAGCACCCCAGCCGTGCTCCCGCAGCCCAGCAGAGAGGGAACGCTGCATCCATAAATCCTCGCTGGGTGTTTAATTGCCAGTGGCCTCACGCTGAGTCCCTAGACTCGCCACATCTTGAGATGGATTGCAGTGGAATTTGTGTACACTTACACTTCTAATATTTCAGAGAAAAACGTAACGGGTGGCAGATGTTGCCAGGTACAGCAGAGGAGAGCATACATCTTTGGGGTGAACAGCTACGTTTAACCACCAGAAAGCTGCTGCAGTTTTATTTCCCCCATCACTAAAGCGTTGCTGCGATGAGTTTAAGAATCCCGTAAACAGCCTTGGGCACTGCAGAGGATGGGACAGAAAGGGCTACTCAGGTCAAATTAAGCTCATATCTGAGCCACTGCAAACAGATTAGCTTAGGTATTTATGGAACTCCTAACAGGCTACTGTTCAATCAAGTACACACACACACACACCCCCCCCTAAAACTTCAGAGCTCAAGTTTTTTTTTTTTCAGTTCCACCCTTCTGGCAAGCTCTACGTTTTGCTTTCCAGAGAAAGGACTCTGTGGATATCCAATGACTATCAAAGTACACCCAAGTATCTGCAGCCCTCAAAGGATACATATTAGGGCCTCTGAGAAAAGCAGCACCCTTAGAAATGCCTGTACCTTCAGAAGCGCTGTATTTAGATTTTTCCAACACAACCTGTTACATACACGACACTGAGGCGTCACTTAGCGGCTCAGCTCTGGGCTTGCCGGTCCAGGGCTGCTTACTGCCTCCAGATCATCGCTTTTCTGTGCTGCCCTTGCGAGTCACAGGCTACTGACAGGCTAGGCAAGATCGGAGGACAAATGCCATCAGCTTTCCCTTGCAGCTGACACGATGCCGTTACACCCATGAGGACACCAGGGAGAGCCACCCCGACCACACCGCGCCTGTGCACCCAAGTGACACCCGTGTCCCAGCTGAGCACGCAGCCTCCCGAAGCAAATCCCGCCGTGCTCTCGGGACGCGCCAGCGCAGACACGATGGCCATAACGGAGCCCAACACCACCGCGGAACCGTCCTCGGGGCCACCCTTCCCACGCAGCGCAGCACTCCCGGTAGCACGACAGGCACAGCCCGGGCAGGGGACGTGTTTGTGCCAAGGCAGTCAAGCCTGCACTGTATCGACACCTCTGAGCCCGCTGGGAACGGCTTGGGTGTGAGCGTACAGACACGCGTGCGCTCACAGGGTCACAGAAGCCGGGTAATGTTCAAATGAACACATTTCAACAACAGCGGAGGGGCTGACAGCTGCTCAAAAATCCTCTCTTTTGTGTCTCTCAAGCAGCTCCCCACATCACCCCTTGCTGTTGTAAACTGCAGCTGGACACACACTCCAGGAGTGCCCAGGGCCGTCGGATCCACACCGGCACGTTCTGCAGGACCTGTGGCTGCTGACATCAAGTTACAGCCGTGCAACACCTGAAGAGGGACCAGTCAGTGCCATGAACTTCCATTTTTGTGCCACAACCACCACGGCACGGTGACTAAAGCAGCTCCAGTCGCATACGCAACATAGTTCCTCCAAGACAAACCCAAATCATGCAAAGTGCCTGTGAAACTCTTCACATTACCCAGCCTGGTGATAGTGCTTTAAAAATAAAAAATATATTTTAAAAAGAGCTGTTTACCACATGAGTTCTTAAGCCAGTTTGGTTTATAGCAGTAGCTTCTCCCTCTTTTCCTCTCGAAAAGGGGGAGGGCTCTGTAAAACATTCTGCTCAGCTGCAGTCCTCCCATCCTCCTCCCTCGTCCTCCCCTCCCAAACATATATCAAGATTCATCAATAGCAACAGAGTTTGAAATCACAGCCTGGGTGTGAACTGCAATCTCATACACAGTCCCTGATTCTGTAAGCACTCCTGCTTTACTCCACGTAAGCACTAGCCTACATTAAATGCCAGGGTCCTGCGAGTGGTGCTGCATGTTTGCGACAAGGCTGAGAACGGAAGGCAAGACTGATTTTGATGTGAGCACCAGCAAAGCAAATGGGTTTTTGAAAACCCTGTAATTTCTCTGCAACCCTTGACTTCACTAAACACACATTTTTAGACTACGGCACAGTTAGGTAGGCATTAAGCAAAAATGAGCTGCGCTAATGATGATTTATGTGAGGGACAACCTTCCATAAAGAATTTATCTTTGATTTCAGGGTGAGTTACAGTGTCGCCAAGTTAACCAAATAATGCAACTTGCCACCAAACCCCCCTGCTGCAGCAGGGCAATGCAGACACGCTCCCTGCAATTGCTTTGAGATCTCTTCCAACCCAGACCCAGGTGCTCCTGCGAAGACACACGTGCCAGGAACTCGAACGGGGAAAAGCCAGGCAGAGGCACCCTCTGCAAGGGGAGCCCTCCCGGGCCGGCGAGAGCAGCAGGAACCCGAGCAAGGGTCCCCATGCACCCGAGGCTCCCCGCATCCCTCCACGCCAGCCCATCCCCCAGCAGCAGGGCACTGCCAGGACCCCCACGGGGACGGAGGGATTCGCCCAGGCACCTGCACGGTGAAGCAGACGGCTCTGCAGCCAGGCTTTCTGCTGGCAAGGCACCTCGGCGAGCGCTGCCAACGCCAGCCCGGCCCCGCAGAGGTCCTCCACCCATCAGCAAACCGCCCTCAAAAGAGCAGCAAGGCTGGTCAGAAAAGACACGGCTCAAAGGCCCAGCAGCAGAGGTTGGGAGCCCTGTAATCCCAATTAAGCATCAAAAGAACCCAAGAAAGCTCACAAAAGGGCCACCCAGCCCACGTACGGAGCCGGGGGCCTCAGCTCACGAGGACAGCAGCCCCAGCAGAAACGCTCGCTCCCCCTATTTGAGCTACAAAATATTTTGGTTTCATGGGAGGAAAGCCAGGGATGCTAAGGAAAGCAGACATTCGCTGTGAAAATAGTCACTTTAAAGAGTTTTCTGCCACAGAGAGGTCTGGATGGCCAGTTCTCCCGCTCACATGCACAGGACTATCCCCTGCCGCGCCAAGACTTGCTGGGGAGATGCAGAGTCTTCCACAGGAAGCACTAGAGGAAAGTTTCAGGAAAAGCAGCAGGTTTGGCACCGTCAAGGTAGGAAAGAACGCCACGTTACGCAGCCAGCTGTAAATGTGGCGCGGGTGTACTTCTGAAAGAGCCGCGGTACTTCCACACACCTTCTCTTTTCGCAGGCTGACTGGAGGAGAGCTGTGCGGTGCTGTGCCTGCACAACTGCTTGATCTTACAATTCAGAAAGCACATCTGCGACTGAAGGGAGCTATTAGGCCTCAGCACCACATTTCAGCTTTTGTCAGCCTTCGTGCCGTTCACTCTGAACAGCAGGGTCCCCCTCCTCCTCTCCTCATCTTCCTTGCTCAGAATTAGGACAGAAGCAGAGGTTCACCAGCTGTCAAGAAAAGACCATGGTTTTGGTAACAGCCAAGCCAGTTTTAGCTCTAACACAAGAGCAATAAAAAAAAATAAGCTTCAGGCAGATACTATATTTGTAATCCAACGGCAAAACATGTTTGCTTGTGTTGACTCTGCACTGTAACACAATTTATATGTTCTGTCTTTAGGGTAATTATTGCTTTAGAATGTTAAATCGTTACACTCTAATTAAATCATCATATTAAAAAATCCACTGCCATAGCAAACTTGAGAACAAGTCTGGTTAAGATCACGCAAGTGCACGGATGCTCGGTTGACAAACTTGCTGCTAAGCCAACCAGCCACGCTCCGCGAACAAGGAGCACGGGCACCGCTCCGCTCCGCCCTGCAGAGCCCCGAGCGGCGAGAGAACCGCCGCCTTCCCACAAAGCCCTGCCGGAGCCGGCGCGGCACCGCCTGCCCCCGAGGAACCAACAGCGCAGGTTCTCACGCTGACCGGCCTCGCCGTGCCCCGCTCGTCAGACGGCACAAGCCTGCGGTAGGGCAGAACATCACCGCCCCTCCCCACCCCAGGACATGGTGCCAGGAGCTCCTCAGTCCCATCCACGGGACAGAAGGGAATCCACCTTGCGTTCACTCGCTCACACAGACACAACCGCTTCCTGGAGCTGAGCGGAGAAGGGCTGGCAAGGCTGTGGTACCAGCCTGCGCCCTACCAAAGAGGGCCATGCCTTTTCCAAACACCAGCTGCCCTGCAGGTAACCCTTCCCAAACATGCTTCTATAAGCAGGCCTCTTGGACCACCCAGAGGTTTCTCGCCTACTAAAACAAAGCGCACGTTTCCGCAGTGCTCCAAAACACCCTGAAGTGCCAGAAGCTCCTTACACAGCCTCCTACTCAAGGAGGCCATTTGCTAAGCAAGAATCTCCCTTTCTGGGCAAAAGGCTGCTGCGGGCGCGGGCTGGCTGCCGGTCAACGCGAGCTCATCACTCTGAACACCCATCCGGGGAAGACCGTGTTCCTGAGGCAAAGAGATTCGCCTTGTATTTCATCCTGAGACTGTCAGAAAGGGGTCAGCGCTGGGGAGGAGAGGCTCTGCAGACTCCGTCCTGACCGCGGGAAGGCTGTTGGCTCCCAGCCCTGCAGACCGTGACGGGCTCCGTGCCAGCAAGGGCGCAGCCTCTGTCAGGAGGGGTGCCCGTGCTCCCCGGTCAATCATTCAACCCGGCACCCCTGCCACGCAGGGGGCTGCGCACAGACCCTGCCGAGGCATCGCAGCCCCGGGGGCCATCACTCTCCGGCAGGAGCCCGGCAGCACCGCTCCCCTTGGCCTGCCTCCGAGCGCTTGGGCTGCGCTGAGTCAGCACATCAGCTGTGCTCAGGAGACCCGGGCCACCAGCAAGAGCCACCACAGCCCTCAGGAGAATGGGTCACCCGCCTCCAGGTGAAGCACTTTGCTCCTTAAGCTCCTTAAGGAAGGAGCATCCCTGCAAGAGGGATTAGAGCAAATCGCCTCTCGTGCTTGGTCAGCGGCTGCCCCAGCAGGCACCAGGCTCGCACCCCGCTGCCGGTGGCATCTGCCCTCCTGCATCTGCTCCCCACGGCACTGCCAGTGAAGCAACACTGAGCCCTAGAGGAGCATCAGGACTTGCTGACCTGTGAGCAAATATCAAGCACACAGCATTCACTTAGGGCAGAATCCTTTAATTCTCTCTGGATCCCCCTGGGGAAAGCAGTATTGATTGCTTTACTACTAGCTTACACATGCTGTGCAGGGCAGCCAGTGCTGCCATCAATACCGGCTCTGAGGAGGGAGCCAAAAGGTCACCCCGGTACACGGGGACACAGGGCTGGCCCCACGCTGCGCCCAGCACCTGCCTGCAGCCCCCGCGCTGCTTCAAAGCCTGCGACAAGCCAGGCAGGAGCACAGGAGCCAGAGCCCACAGCAGCGGCACGGCTCCCCACGGGTTTGCCCGTTCCCCTCCCCTCCCACCGAACACTCAGAGGTGCCTGGGGCAGGTCCCATTCCATCAGGGCTCTGGGCACCACTCCTCCCCACTCCCCAGAAAACCAGCTGGGGAAAGACCCTGGCTTCAGCAGCTCTCTGCTTCCAGGGGACCCAGGGTGCTCTGCACCTGCCAAAAAATCACAGGGAACTGAGGGGCAGAACGCCCAAAGCTGCCAAGTCCCTGTGCAGGGACGGGTGCTGCTGTCCCTCCCGCAGGCCCCTTCACCGCAGCCGAAGTCAGGGCTGAGCAGGACACGTCCCGGGCTATGGGGCAGGCACATGGGACAGGGAGGTCAAGCAGCTTCCAGGTGCCAGCACAGAGAGGTGCACAATGTCATTTTTACCAAGTTCCTTTCCCCATGGCTGAAACAGCTGAGAAAACTTGCAACAGAAGCTGCAACATTTACTTGTGCATCATCCTGACAACATGAAAACCAGCTCTGGCTGCAGGACTCGGGACACAGAGAGCACAGGCAGACTTTTCTACTGTTGCCCAAGCGCCAGCTGCCAGGTACCCAAAGCGAGCCGGCTCGCAGGCACGCAGCAGAAGCCAGGACAGGGCACACGTGCCACCACGCTTACACCAAACATCCGTGAACCCAGAAATATGTGAAGTACCAACCACAGCACCGAGAAGACCCTGAACACAACACATCTGCTCACACCACCAGCGTTTTCCAGTATGCAGCCACAACACGGTCAACAATAAAAGCCTTTGTTTGGGCACCACAGGCACGGATAAGCCAAAACAAGCCCCTCCACGACCGTCAGTTTCACACATGGCAAAGCAGGTCAGATTTTCCGAGAGAACAGTGGCTCCTCTCTTACCTGGGATGATAGAAACGGTGTCCTTCTCCCAGGACACAACACTAACGTATTCCTGCACTGAAGAGGGGATGAGGCACTTGAAAACAGCCACGTTTCCACGCATCGACCTTTGGTCCTCCACCCGAACAGTGTACGGTTCCCTGAAAACTGTAGAGAAAAGCAGATGGTTGGTAGCATGACAGTGCTGGAAGAAAACACTCTTCCTTTTGCTTTAATCCCACGTTTCCCAAACAAACCAACCCACCCAGCAACAAACTGCTTCCATCCAAAACACTTGGCCCACCTTCCCAGGGAAGGCAGCACTTCTCCTTCAGAGACCATAGCCCTGTGCTCGGCATGCAGAGGGGATGCCTGGCCCAGCTCTCGCTGCGGGACCCTGCAACGGTCCCCAGCATCACCCCAGCCTGCCACCAAGGCAAGCTGCTGGCTTTGTAGCCACCAAAGCTGCTAAGGCAAAGGTTTGCAGCACGCAGGTTTCAGTACAGGGACCAAGGGCACTTCCTAGCTGCAACGTTCAACCTCCCACCTTCAAGGCAATCATTTCACTGCTGGATGCATGCTGAAACTGCAGCGGTGAGGCACCCAGGAGAGAGAGCCTGTGACAGAGGCTAGCACCCTCCTAAACCCACCAGCGGACTATTTAGGGAAGCAGATGACAGTTTTCCAAGCCATGCCACAGTGGGAGCCATGAGCTGTCTCCACCACATGCCCTATTCCTCAGGGAGACGCATATCCCTTTGATAGCTCCATGCTGCTCCCTGGACCAGTGGCAAGGAACTCCCCAGAGCCACAGCCCTCCAGCAGCACTCACTACGTAAGCCAGATCCACCCCAGCCTCTTCAGAAAGACAAAAAGATGTCACCATGCCCAGGAACACAGGCAGACACCATAAACTCCTAAAGTTTAAGTATAAAAAGCAGTGAGCGCAGGTGCCTCCTTACTGTGACAGTAATAGCGTCCTGTAGGATGCAGGCACCCGGGCATCGTGATCGCAGGACAGATAAGCATTCACTTTGTCATTTAACAACACCCCTTGGCCAAAACAAAAGCAGCTCAACAAATCTACAACAGAACCCCTTCGCAGCCCCAAAAGGAAGGTGTTTTCCCTGAGTGGAAAGCACCCACTGGCAATGCATTGTATGCCTCGCACAAACAAGTAAGCAGTGAGAGGGTGGCTATCTCCACCTTCATTTCCCAGGCTTTCAGGGCACCCTGCTCGGCTGCAAGAGGATGGGCAGAACCAGGGGCACACTGCAGGCTCCACCCTGGGGTGCTGGGTGACACGTCCCGGCCGGCTCCGCACACCAGCTGGCTGGCAGAAGAGACCAGCAGCATGCATAAAACAGTGAGTTCCAAGCTGCAGAGGGCTGCCCCACCTTCGCCTCTGCAGCGCCTGCCCTCTGCCTGCAGCCCAGCCGCCCTCCTGGCAGGCAGGGCCCCTGCCCCAGGGGAATGCAGTGAAGAGGGTTCGGAATGGCCTCCAGCTCACTCCCGTTATTTACCCGGTGCCCCGGCAGGGAGGATGAGGGCCGGCACCACGAGGACACGGGGAGAAGCCTACCACGGAAAGGGACTCCAGAGCCAAAGCAGATTAGCTACCAAAAGCCTCCTTAATCTCATGGAGTAGGTGGTTTATTCACAGGCTTTAAAGGCCAGCGGGGACCAGGAGGAGCATCCAGCCCGGCCTCCCGCACGCTCGCCGCCGCTGCGAGTGCCCCAGCGCGGAGCAGAGCTCACGTTCGGGCACCGGCGCTCGCCCCCGCCGCTGCCGCCGCCGCCGGCCCCACGCCGGGCACTGCCCCGGCTCTGAGCCGCACCAGCCGCCGCGGCTGGGGCTTCTGGCCTTTCGCTGCCACTGGGAATAATTCCAAGGGTAACGTGCAGCCACAACTAGCACACTTAAAACCTTCCATTGGCTGGAGAGACTTGCTCCATGTGCTCACCCACAGGTTTTCCAAAGCTTCCAGAGATTTTTCCAATTCCACGTATTTCCAACTGTGTTTGCTTTCTTTATACAGCTTTAATTGGCTTTACTTGGTGCGTTGCCATCACAAAGCACTGGAGAGTGACTGGGATGCAAGATGACCGGGAGGAAGCACAAGCGGGGGAACGTTTCACAACCGTTTCCAAATGCCATAAAGCCGAAGCACTTCACGCTGCCACAGCTGGAGCCATCCTGGTGGCCCTGGCAGCCCTGCGTGTGGGCCCCCACGACGTACTCACGCCTCCAGCTACGTGCACCTGCTAAGGGGGCAGGGGAGGCTGGGCTCCCAGCTGGAATCCCACGGACAGGACACGTGCATTCAACCCAGTATCGAGAGTGGGATGAAAGCCAGGACTCAGCTCTGCTGCTGACTTGCTGCGATCCCAAGGAAGCGCTCAGCACATGGGAGAAGAGCTAAGCAAAGGCTGCCCGCCCAGCAAGAAGGCAAGGACTGAGACAAGCCTCCTGCCCTGCAGCACATCCAGAGCACCAACTCTCCAGACAGCCAGAGCAGGCATCCTTGATGCACGAGCCCCAGGCACCGACAGCCCCCAGCACCGCCACCTCTGCACCTCCTGCCCGGGAAGTCTGCAGAGCCCCACAGTTCCAAGCCACGTCAAGCCCAGTGTCACCAGCACCAGAGGGGCCGTGATCGTCCACTCAGAAGCACAAGCCAGGCTTCACACACGAGGAGCCAACTGAGGTGCCGCAGCCCTCACGGCCACTCGGGGCACGGCCACGTCACCCCGTGCCGAGGGGCCACTCGCCCTGCTGCTCCCCGGGCCGCTGGCAGGCACCAGCCGGCCACAGCCCTCGCCGCTGCCCCACGGGGAGCCCAGCCTCTGGTGCCTGGCAGAAGGAGGGCAACACCTCCATGCTCCACACCCACCGTCATGGCACCCCATCTGTTGCCATCCCTCCTCCACCGAGCTGCGGTTTATAGGTAACCTGATAGCATTGGTAAATAATTCACTGTGTGGAAGGGGGTTAATACCAATTTACTCTGCAGTACAAGGTATTAAAATAAAAAACCCTGTAGTCACTTCTGTCATGTTCCCTCTGCTAGCCCCACTTTTAATAGGTTACATAATGAAGCCATTTCTGGGCTATTAGCCCTCCTCAGCCTGGTCAATAATTTACTATAATGGCTTTTGGAATCAGCTCTTTGCCATATTCCTCCTCCTCTTTTTTTTTTTTTTTTTTTGCTTAATAAGCCTTGGCAAGCTGGGGCTGGATGCTACAGCGGGAACAGACAGGCTTGAGGTGTGCTGTGGGACACAGTGGGGTCCCCACCACGGACAGATGTGGTCCAGCATCTCCTGCAGCCGTCAAAAGCTCCCATGCATGGTTGGGTGCGACAACAGCGGTTCAAAGGGAGAGGACGTCTCCAGGCCAGAGACCCCCAAGCTGAGCACCTCTTCCCTGCTGGTCACTCCAGCCCTCTCCCTGCCAGTAACCAGCCCGAGTTAGAGCTGGCTCTTAGCTGGGGCAGGACGCTGTTTTGCAGACACGTATTGGCAGGCCTGCTTCCCCAGCACCCTGCCCTCTGTCCGTGCAGCGTCGATCGATCCCCTCGCAACAGGCCAACGCAGCAGCCCTGGCTCCGTGCTCCGCTCCCCGGGCAGGCAGCAGCAGCGGCGCTCAGCAGCAGCAGCGGCTTGCGGGACGGCGATGGCACACAGCTGGCAGCAGGACTGCCTGCTCCCATCCCCACTCAGAACACCCTGGCTCTGCGGGTGGGACCGCAGCGCTGCTGGCCCATGCAGGGAGACAGCGGTGAGCGAGGCGCGCTCCATGGGCCAACCGGCAGGCCATGGAGAAGACTGGAGAAAAGCCAGCACCTCGTCCAAACCCCAGCGCCCACAGAGAGCTCCTACCTGCTTTAACACGGATATTCGGGCTCCTGATTTTGCCAGCCGAGTTCTCCGCGGTGCAGAAGTAGTCGTTGTCGTGGATAAAGCTATTGAAGGCTGATGGCGAGAAGGGGTAGAGCTGCAAAGTCCCGTTAGCGTGGACATGCCGGATGTGGGGCACATCGTAGATGTCGTCGCCTGTGGCCAGGTACCACCGAAGGACGGCGCTGGGTGACCCTGCTGCCGGGCAGGGGATCACCACCCCCACTGTGCTGGAGAAGGTGACCTGCTGGATAGAGTCGTTCACAAAGTAGAGGCTGGTTCCAACATCTTCAGCATGTGCTGCAGAGAAAGCAGAGGCCACAACAGCGGGGGGTTACTGCAGAAATCACCGATCCCCACCGGCACAGCGAGCACCCCCCAGCACAGCTGCCCTGGAGCCCAGCCCCTGGCCCCCATGTGCAGCGGAGGAGCATCAGTGCATGGGCTGGAAGGATAAGGGCCACCTTCACAGGCCAGCGCTCTTTCTGGCAGCACGGATCAGGGATCACAGGCACCCAACCAGGACAACTCGGGGCTGTGCAAGTACGGAAGGGTTCCCAGGGTTTGCCCCATCAAGGCCTCCCCAGGTGGCCGTACGCACATAGGTAGCGTGGTCCAACCATGCCTCAGCACCCACAGGCCCGAGGACACCCACGTGCAACAAGAACAAACCAAGCACGACAACCATTTCTCCTGCAAACCCCAACACCCCCCAGCCCAGAGCTGCAGACAGCCAGCACCCCCACACCTCATCAGCTCCCCAGCACAGCCCCAGCCAGCCTGCAGATGCCCGTTGGGCAATGCCAGCACATCCACTACAAGCCTCCCCCAAGCAGGGAAGAGACCTTTCGCACTACCCCACCACTGCCTCCAAAAGCTGCGGCAGCCCCTAGGGGCAGGAGAACCGGGGTCAGTGCTGCTCCCCACTCCCACCCTGCCCCAAGCCTGGGCTGCAGCCTGGCACCAGCCATTCCCGCACCACCCAAAGCCCAAGACAGGCAGTGTTCAAGGCACAGTCCAGGACAGAGGTTGCAGCCTCCCGGATGCCCAGAGCAGCTTTCCAGGGCACCGCGAACACTGCA
Organism: Phalacrocorax carbo; assembly: GCF_963921805.1. Classification (NCBI taxonomy): domain Eukaryota; kingdom Metazoa; phylum Chordata; class Aves; order Suliformes; family Phalacrocoracidae; genus Phalacrocorax; species Phalacrocorax carbo. Next base: position 7,609,584 of record NC_087533.1, on the reverse strand, counting down.
GAAAAGCACTCCCCTTCTTCAAAATGAGGGAAGGGACCTCTTCACCCAACTCCTCCAGGACCATGAGCTCCCCCTGCTCAACCAAAGGAAGCAAGATTGCCTATAAATAAGGATGAGGAGGCCCCCAGTCACTTAGATCCGTTTTCTTTTTTTAGTCGCACTCTTTCCAAGTGGGCGGAAGGACAGGGATATAGAAAGCGGCCCTCGGCGGGTGTATTAATAGCTCTGGCTGAGAACACCGCTCGTGGTGCCGCAGAGCCAATAAGCAGATCACTACCGCACCGCCGGTTCAAAACGAGTCACGGGGGACCCTCCATGACCTCGATTTCTTAACTTGGGGAGGAGGAGACAGGAGCAGGGGGGAGAAGGGAAGCCTCATCCATATGGACAGCCTAGCCTCAGCTCTGAGGGCGAGCACACTGTGGCTGCTCACCTGAGGAAAGGTTGGGTGAGTGTCACTGGCCACGGTCACCGGCACCTCCCTGCAAAGCTTCCTCCGGCACCCTGTGGTGGCGAACATGCCTCTCCCAGCTCGGTGCTGTGCCACCAGCCTGCTCCGTGCCATCCTCAACCGGGTCAAGATGGGAAACCCCAAAACACTTCACCCCTTCCCTGAGCACAGTCCTCTTCATCCTTCCCCCAGCTGGACGGACCACCTCATGCCTCATTCAGCGCCCATGAAATCAGAGGTGCGAGTCCCTGGTTCTTGACCTCTGCACCTGCACTGAATCCCATCTAAAACACCAAGTTCCCTTCTTCGCTGACTCAGGGCCCTACTATCCCACATCAGGGGCACCGCACAGCCAGAGCTGCCCAGCAAACCCATCCATGTAACGCATTAGCTGGCTAGCAAGGTCCAGCACTGCCACCACACACGAGACAACAGATTTATAGGTCAAGAAAGCATCTCCATACCTCCCCACACACCAGTGCGTTCGGTTCCCTGTGTCCATGCACAGGGAGAAGTAGACAAAGCCATTCATTTTTTCCACCCTCACTGACTAGCACCAGAACGATGGACCGGAGGAGTAAAGTGCTCCGGCGCAGCAGCACCAGGCTTTGCAGAGCTACGGGGCCACCGCATGGCCCTGCAGATGTCATTTCGTGACATCTCCAGGCTGGTTTGTCGTCATGAATCAGCATTTCCCTTCATCAGAACAACGCGGTGCTTCTCCCAAATACATGAAAGAGAAAAGCGCACATTCGCAGGCAGAGGAAGGAAAACAAAGCACGTGCGAGCAGCAGTGTGCTATTTGTGGCAGTGCCTGTCGCCCAAGCAAAGCAGAAGATGGCTGAGCCAGGGCACGCGGCGCGCAAGGCGCACAGCAAAAGCCACCCTTTGCCCATCCGCCGGCTGCGGACCCGGAATATCCCGCTGTGCTCAGCACCCCATCGTCCACCCAGCTCTGCCCCAGGCTCTGTCCAGCGTCCCCCCCCCAGATCCCAGAGCACGGCTTGAGAAGGCTCCTGCTGTAATAAAGATCGGAGAGCAGCCACAGCCTGGCAGGGCAATATCTTCTTCCCAGGCAGCGCCCAGGAAGGTTTAGAGATGGACGGATGAGGGGCTGGGGTAAAGAGTGGAAAAATACCTCATAAACAGAGAAATTCAGATTACCCGTAAAGCTTTTTCAGGTCAAAGGGGGAAACAGATTTTTAATAGAAAATGGAAGTTATGGGATTGGCAATAGTTATGTGACAGACGCGTAGAGTTAAACCCATATAATCTCCTTTACCATTTAGCATTGAGCACCATCCTAATTCCATGTTCCATAAAACTGTCTCCAAATCACTGAGAGAGATTAAAAATTTAGAAATAGCACTGCAATATTTTTAAACCAGAAATCACTGCTCACATCTGGTCAGATGTGCTGACCCTAACCTAAATATCGAGGGCATTAATTCACATGAAACTGAAGAGAGGAGGCTAGAAGAGCCAAAATGGAACCGTTTCTGCTGGGGAAAATGCAGCGATGCAGGCACACAGCACCAACCCTGGAGACCAGCCCGCCAGTAGCTGGAAGCTACACAAAGCCCAGCACGTAGCCGGACACTGTCTAGCTTGCTCTGAAAGGCGTGTATTTTAAGTTATCCAAGCGCAATCTTCTTAAATTGTAGTAAATTACAGCCTAGAGGTATTGAAATATTAATATCTCTATCTGAGCTGGGAGAAGCGAGTCATTTTGCTATCATCCCTCAGGAATATTTACTAGTCTTGACCACTGGACTTTCCAAACTCCAAGACCTTCAGCAGCACGCCAGCCTGGGAACTGCAAGGCGCTGGGCTGTACAGAAAGCGCTCCTTTGCTCTAACAAGTGGCTAAGGCAGAGGGGCCACGAACTGACCCCAGGGTCTGTCACCAAGCCACGTATTTCTGGAAGGGGCAGCTGGGGTGGAGGGGCGAGTCCTGCTTGAGCAGCGGCACAGACTGAAACCTCAGCCTGTGTAAGCAGAGAAATGCCTCCACCTCCCAGGCCAGCGCCCAGCCGCGCAACGCTTCCTCTCCTCCAAACCGCCCATCCTTTCCTACGAAGTGGATTTAAGACTTGTCTCAGACAATGACCTGCTTCGTGCCAGTGCAATTAGAGAGCCGTTTCTCCTGAGCTAAGAAGCTTTTCCTGCCCTCGACACACAGACGTCTGCATTAGCAAGCTGCTTGCTCAGGACCCCGCAGCCAGTCCCGTGCCCACCCAAACCCAGCAAGTTGCTCAAGCCTAAGCAAGGTCTTTTGCACATCAGTTACTGGGTAAAAAACTGACAGAAATAGAAAAAGGCTAAACAAGGTGTGTTGTGAGGGGGTACATGCAATCATCTGGGTGTGGGCGATCCAGCCTGGGCTGATACTGTTCCTCAGGGGGTGGCAGAAGCCCATGACTGCCCAAGGACTTCATCAGAAGAGAGTGGCCACTGGAGGCTTGACAATTTGCCCCAATTAAATGCGTTGCTGGCATTCAAAAGGAGGTTTCGCAGCACCTCAGAAAGGGTGGGCACTAGGCTCGAGTTCACGTCTCCCCACTGGCAGCATGTTTCCCAAGACCTCCCCTCTTGGGATTGGTGGTCTGACCAGCGGGTGCCCACCCCAGCCCCCCTCAGAGGCCGGGCGAGATGCTGCCAAGGCACCACCACAGCAGAAAGCCCACCCGCAGGCCAGCAAAGAAGCCCACCAGGGCTTCTCCAGCCACCAGCTGTAATGGGCTGCAGGGATGCTGTAAGAACAGCAGGCTAATCACCACCTCGCCACTCATTTATTATCCTCATTAAGGGTGTTTGACACCTGCCCTATTCAAGGAGAAAGTGAACCCAAGCTTGGCACGCATTGTGGGGTGGGAATTACAGGTAGGTGGCACGTCCTAATCTTTCCTCTCTACTGCCTTAAGAAACGACAGTAATTCCATCACATACTTCCTGCACATTTGTAATGCTGGAGCAGTCTTTGGCCTTCCCTGGAATGAGCTTCCTTCAAGCCCACATCTTCGGGACACTTTTAATAGCCTTTCTCCTAATGAAGAGAGCGACCTTGGAGCTGGCAGAGTGAAAAGCGACATCTCCGAGCATCACAGAAGGGACAACAAGAGGAGCAGCTGAGAGGAGGCAAGAAACACGAGGCTGGTACCCTTTCAAGCAGAGCACAAGACGTGCACGCACCCTGCCAGGAGTGCAGCACAGCCACACACGATGCCACCCCACTGCGGTGACTTTACAGCCTGAAGGGTTAAAGCCACGACTCGAGCCTCCCCCATGCTGTGCCCCTCAGGGACCAGTCCGGGGGGTGCAGGAAAGCGCCACAAAACGCTGAGCACAACCTGGGGCGTTCAGCCCGTGCCCAGCACAGACACAGCGATGGCAAGCACCTGCCACAGCACCTTCCCTGCCCCGGCACTGCATTCCGGCCGCCGACGGACTCCCACCCTTGCGGGACAGTCCCACCACAGTCATTCCCAACATGCAGCTGCTGTCACTGTGAACCAAAGAGGGAGCAAAGGAGAACACTGCCTCTGGTCTTCTGTGGGTAAGGGCACCGCACAAACGCACTTGGAGTACTACCCGCCTGCTCCTTAGTGCATCTGCATGGAAATTAAGGCCTGAACCACCTCCAGCTATTACGACAGCACCCAGGCTGAGGCTGTAACCCTTGCCTGGAAAAGAAAAAAAGCACTCCCCGCTGATTGGCGTGGCCCCTGAACCTCCTGCACCGGTCTGCTGGAAGTGCCAGCCTCACCACCCCACCCACACAGAGGGCTGGCCCAGAGCTGGACACCCCCCAGCTCTGCGTCACCTCCTGAGCCCACCAACCTGCCCGAGCTCCCCCCAGGGGCCCTCTCCTCCAGCAGGTGAGGAACAAGCCCAGGGACCACAGGCAATGGCTGTCCCTCCCCTTCCACAGCCATGCTGACCACAAAGTCTGTGGAGCTGCAGCCGAGTCCCAAGGGGACACGTGGTGACAATACTGAACGCCAGTGAGAGCGAGGTCCCCCCCGGGAAGGCCAAGCAGGTACGGGGGGTGGGAGAGGGGACGCACCAGAGGCCGTGCACGCCTGCTGCCAGGCTTTCTCTGGAGCCGCCAGCCCGTGCCATCCGGCACGCCGCAGCCTCCACACTGGCTTTACACGGCAGAGACGAGGACTTCCACGACGCAGCCGACAGGTACAAGAAATGAGGGGAATGGATCGATAGAGCAAGCTCTGAAACCTCGTTCGCCTTCTCCTTTTCCCCTCCAAGTTGTGCCTGCTCCCTTCTCTCACGGAGAGGAGCTGACGCAGCCCTTTCCAAGAGGCAGCAGCTGGGGCAGGCAGCAAGCGTTAGCAAGAGTCGGGAAATGGATTTCCTAAATATTTGGTACAGCTCTGCTGGCAGATGATGGCAGCAATATGCAGACTGGATGTGGTGGGGTTTATTTCTTAAGGATCTACAAGCAAGGAAAGGGTAACTCAAAGTCATGATTACATAAAAAAATGTAGCTGGCTATAATCTGGATTTCAAGGCAGGAAACGCTCTGCACCCAAACCTGCCACTGCATAAGCCTCCCAGTAAAGCACGCATCATAACGACTGCGACAACTGAACACCTTCCTCCATCGTGCCTTCCTAGGAAGTCGCACTTATTCACAGTCTGCTTATTTAGGTGTGAGATGACTTCACGTTATCCGAGGCGCAGCCCAGAACTCGCGTGCCGCCATGGCAGAATTCCTGCCACAAAGACGCTTCCAGTTCTAGCCTTGCACTCAGCTCACCGGCTGCTTCAGAGGCGGGCAGAGCGCTCCCCATCCCTCCGCCTCAGGACCGAGCGGGCAGAGACCAGAGCGCTGTAGCAGAAAGGCGCCCTGTGCCACAGCTGCCCCAAGCTAAGCCTACAGCTCCGCAGCAGCCCCCGTCTCCGGGAAGGGCTGCTCGATAGCACATCCTTGGCACTCGCCACTTGTGCGAGGCGCAGCCTATTCCTCCAGAGAACAAACACGCCAGGAAACATCAGGGCTGCCTAGATCAATTTCCTCATCCAAAGGCAGGAGCAGCCCTGAGCCCACGCCAGGTGCAGGTAAGGGCTCCGGGCAAGTCGCCATCGTGGCTCCTTGTGCTGGGAAATTTTGGCTACCCGCAGGATAAACAAACACCGGGCATGGCGAGGAGTTCAGCACTGCAGGCTTCTCCTCCGTGCATTTAATGAGGTTTCCGTGTTTCATTTCAGAGACAAACGAGCGCTGTGCCACACTGGGGGGGCCGAGATGGGGAGAGATTAAAAAAACGCAAGCTGCACAGTTCACTGCACCCAATACAGGAACATAATGTAAATATAATGCCAATATAAATCAGGCAGCAGAGAGATCCAGCAAGAACATGCAGGGAGATGCGCTCCCAGCTCCGAGCCTCTCAATTTTGACCAGTATGCTCTTCATCACACCACTCGCCGCTCACCTCCCCTCCTCCTCCGCTCTCACTCACGCTGCCAGACCGTCTTTCTGCTCGACTCCCTGTTTGCTTGCCTGCCAGCCTCCTATTTTTGCTTATTTTATAAATGGGGAAGGAAGAAGCGGCTACAGCCCATTGAGGGATTTCTAAACTTCAGCGGTCCCCTGGATCAAATGTTTATTCGCTTTCAGTTTCTACTTGAGCTCGTGTTCTGCAGCAGGAACACGTTAAAAGGATGCGCTCTGATGCCCAGAAATATTAAGTATCCAAAAGGTTTATCATGCATTAAACAATTCATTTTTTTTAATCCCATTATTATAATGAAACTTCCATTGTACTGCTATCCTCTCTTTGGAACCGTTTCACTTTAACACTTTCCATCACTGAGACTGTTCAACGCTGAAGATACATTTTATTTTTCAAAAAAAGAGAAAATGAGGCCACGAGGAGTTGTGCTAATGGAGGCTTTTAATTTGCTCTTCTCCGAAGAGACAGCTCTGTGGGAAGAGATCCCTTTTCCAAGAAGCTGGAGCTGAAAACGTGCAAAAGCGATAAACCCAGCGCAGCTCTTTATTATTTTCACTATTGGGGGGAAGAAAGTGTAGCATCCTCAACAGTTATTTGTTTTCGGTTTTGTTTTTTCCTTTTAGCACGGTAAAAAATGCAAATGTAAGCAAAGCAGACGCTGGCACGTTCAGCTCAGCAGATCCCGAACACAATAGCGATTTTGGGTAACGCTCCCAAACGGGGTTTTATTCCAGCTTGAATAAAGCAGCTATTCCATAATTAATAATTGATGGAATAATTGATCATCACCGCACAACCGGACAGGACACCCCATTAAACCTCAGAAAATATTTTTCATTGGATTAACATTCAGATAAATGGGTAATGTAATAGGCAGCAAGAGAAGTCTCCCATACGGGGGCAGCTTGCTTTCGCCTTCCTTATTCCCAAAAATTTCCCCCTTACTGTTCCCAAGCGTCAAAAAAAGATAATTAGGGCAAATGTCATTTTACATCCTCTAAGCAGGCAATTTTCCAAAAGGTGGGCGCTTCCATCACCAGGTCTGCAGATCAGGCATGTGCAAAGAGGTACTTTATTACAGAAACATAATTAAAAATTCCCGCAGAATCGGAAAGGGACAATTCCTTTATGTAACATCGATTGACTGTTGTAGCAAACGCACTGCGATTTAACTACCCGTGTTACGAGCAGCTCCTCGGCTTTCTTTTTAAATTGCATCTATGGCAGAGACGCGGGTTAGAGTATTGCCCCTACCGATTTGGACAGCGTTCGCTTCAGCTCCAACTTTAAAGATTAGATTTAAGCGTACATCTCCTTGACACACTTGTTTCGCGATTCCCCCCCAGCCCACCCCCACCCCCATCCTGATTTGTATCAAGCCGCTGGGATACGCCGAATTCAGCATTCCTGGAGGGGAGGATGCGATTTTTAAAGCCCCGCTGGATTTACCGTGCCTTACGGGATTCGAGTCTTGCCCGAGGCAGTCCCGGGAAGCGGGGCCGCGGAGCACAGCTCCGGGAAGCGCCGCTGCGAGCCTCGCTCCGCCGACGCCGGCCGCGGCGAGAGGGTGCTGCGTCCGTCGGGGCCGGGCTGCACCTCCGTGCGACCACCGGCGCCCGCGGGGGCTCCGCCGAGGGGCGGCCCCGCCGCTGCCCCGGGCCGGGCCCCCACCGGCCCCGCGCCCCGCTCCGTCCGGGGCGAGCTCCGGGCGCCCCGACAGCCCCGCCGCCGCCCGCCGGGACCCCCGGCCGGGGCACCCCCCCCCCCCCGGCCGAGCCCCGAGCCCCCCCCCGCCCCCGGGGCCGACGTACCTTTCCGCAAAGAGTACAGCAGGAAAAAAGTTACCAGCCACATGCCATAAAGAGCACCGACGGCCCCGGGCTGCGGCGCAATTGCGGGCGGTGCGGTGCCCCCGGCGTGCCGCGCTCCCTGCCGCCGCGCTGCCAGCCAGGGTGCGGTGCCCAGAGCCGCGCTCGCAGCCGCTCCTCCTCCTCCTCCTCCTCCCCTCTCCCGGCGAGTGGCGTCGGGAGGGCGGGCCGGGCTGCCGCGCACTCCCGCCCCCGCCGAGCAAGTCGCCCCTGCCGAGGGAGAGCGCCCGGCTCCCCCCTTCCTCCTCCTCTTCCTCCTCCCCCGGCCGGGCGGGGGGCGGCGGGCAGCGCCGCTGCGAGCGCGGACGGGGGGCTCACGGACGCCGACCCCCGCGCCCAGGTGGGCTGGCTGCCACCCGGGCGAACACCGCAGGCGCGCCCGCGGGCGTCGGTGACAGCCGGGCTGCGGCGGTCCCGCTCCGTAGCGCCGAGCTCTCTGCCGCGGCCCGGGGGGGCTGGAGCACGGCTGGCTCCCTCCCCATCCCCCGCGAACCTGCACCTCGCCTGCCTGAGGCAGCTTCTCCCCGGGGTAGGCTGTGTCCTGGCCTCGGAGCCGACCCCAGGGCTGGGGGCACAGCGGCATGGCTGGGCCACCTAACCCTGGCAGCTGGCAGCCTCCCCGGACCTCCTGGACACTTGTTAGCAGCCTGAGGGCAGAAATCGGGTTTTCGCAACACCAAAAGCGCCGGCCCACGCTGCTCCTGTGACGGGGACACAAGCAAGATAGGGCCTAGCAGACTTCACCGCACATCATCCCTCTAGCCGGCAAAACACAAATAAATACTAAATAATGCTTCACTTCAGGGTGTATTAATCTAAGGCTTAATTCAAGCCTAGGATCTTACTCCAAGGCTTAGTCACACCAAAGCCAATTTGTCTGGACCATTAGAGCAGTACAGAATGTCTTTCCTTACAGTGATTATAGCAGGTTTCCAAAACAGCCTTCCCAATTGGTTGGAAAATAAACAGGAAAAAAAGGATTGAAGCTTTATGATTTCAAACAAAACAAGAGTAGAAAAAACATTATGTACCAATTTAAAAAAAAAAAAAGCACTCTTTAGGTTTAGTTGAAAGCCTAACTATTGCCACCCAGTAAAAAAAAGGAGAACACAATAACTCCTTGCCCATTTTCAGCCCGTACTGGTTTGTTGCAATTCCTCATACTTGGGAGTCCCTTGGAAGAGCCAGAGCTCACCCACACCGCCGAGGTGGTACTTGCACAGCGTGGGAGAGTGATTCCCGTTTCACAGAGGAGGGACACAGCCAAAGCACACGGAGAAGCTGGCAGGGCTAAGGCTCCCGCACACCCACCCCACGTCACCCTTCCCCTCCCTGCTCCAGGCCACCCACACCAGAGATACCCTCATTTTAGTGATGGGCACCATGAAGCCAGTTGTCGCCTAACCCATGTACATGCACCTGCCCAGACCTCAGTGCCAAAAAGCCAACAGCAGAGGTGGGAGCAAACACTGTGCCCGTGCTGCGTGGGTCTGACATGCCACAGCCTTTCCTCCTCCTCCTCGCCGAGGACGTGCTTCCCCTTCCTCGGTGCTGCCAAGCCCCGTAGCTCCGTCACCACCCCCTCCTCAGCCCGTTCCCAGGCCACCGCAGCAGCTCTGTCACGGTGCGTGGGTGTCCCCAGCACACAGCCCTCCCACGTGCACACGTGCTCCTCCCCGGCCCCGCGCTGCTCACTGCTGGCTCACTCGTACCCCTGGACACACCATCAGCGTCCCGAGAGGCGATGAAGCAGTGGCTGATGCACACCCTGTGCCCACGCATCCCTCTAGGAATTGAGGTGCATTTCAATCGCCACCTACATCCATATACAGATGTTAGCTGATACTTCACAAGGAAATTGGTATTCAGGCCCATAGCCAAGGCAACAAGCAAATCCCAGGCTCTGGGGAGCCCCAGCCACATGCCAGGCATCTGCCCCCTTCCCTCCCCAGCAGCTGCTGCAGGTCGGCAGCACAGAGCAGCCTGCTGACATGGATCTTCCAGCCACAACTACTGCTACAGCATTTTGCTATCCAGCACACAATGCGTTGCACTCAGGGGCAATTTATACCCTCCTACACTCAGGACAGAACGAAATGGGGGTGCAGGGGCCGGCAGAGCACTTTTTGGCACGGCACACACAGGGCCTCACAGATCTCCATTTAAGGCACACGTGCAGGGGAAGTAAATGCTAGTCACCACTTCATTTTTAGCTCCTTTGGCTGTTCAGCATCTCCAGTAAGTTTCCTGATCATCCCTAGCTCAGAGAATCAGCCTCGACCGAGAGCCCTAACCTCCCCTGCCAAGAGCTCCTTCCTCCAGGACAGGACAGCATCTGCTGGCAAGACGGAAGCAGCACAAGGAGATACAACAACCAAAGGCTGCCAGGGTGAATGACCAGCCCTGGGTCACGCTCAGGGAGGCATGGCAAGTCCTTATGCTGTCTGTGCTGCTCATTACAGCCCCGTTCCCTCCTCCATTGATCACTCGGCCCAGGCCATTTGTCAGCCTCCCGAGCAGGTCTGGCAGTGGAGGGCAGGCAGCCAGCCACTCCCTGGAGCTGGCTCCTGCGAGCCCACACCTGGGACTCAGCTCCTGCCCAGCAGCTACCATTTAGAGACATTAGCCTTCCCGCAGCTCTGACATTTGAATATGCACAGGAAGCATTTGTGCATCGCCTCTGTATGAACGTTCAGCCCAGAAAGCTCGTATCATTGGTATCATCCACCCCATCAGCAGGCTGGAACAGCATCATGTGCTTCACACAGCTGTGATCAGGAAGGGCTGAAAATCACCACATTAATTATTTGGGCAGCACTGACCTGCACTCTGGCAGCACACAGAAGGCTCCCAGGAAGTGAGGCCAGCTCTAACACATCAGGAGAAGCGTGCCTCACACCGCCTGTAGCCACTGACCTGCTAACAGGGAGCGAGCAGCCTGCCAGAGCCAGCAGCAAGCCCAGCTGCACAGCTAGCTAAAAGGTGAAGCTCCTACTAAGGAATTATTTCACAAACTCCACACAAAACACGGGAGAAACTGTAGCAGCACATACCCACACGCAGTTCTGAGCCTCCACAGGCTTTCCCTTTTGGGAGAAGGGACCCTCTGCACTTCACCACAGCAGAAAACATACAGCAGGGTCTTTCCCACAAAAGGGCATTCTTCTGCCTCTCCCCAGGGGCAAGTGTTGCCATAACCACTCTAACCCAACCCACCTCCTTTAACCTCTTTCTTCTGGCTCTGGTCAGCATTTACACTCAGCTCCAGGCTCCCCCAGGCCCCAGAGCTCTGGGGATTACAGGGGTGCCCCATGCTCATGTACCCTCTTAGCCAGCCAAGTACTTCCCCGTAAAAATAGTTCTTCCACTAATAAGCAAAACCCCCCTCCATACAAGCACGCAGAGGGTCACTGGGGAAAACAGCCAAAACGAGAGTCCTGAGGGGCACCCCCACAGCAACTGGGGTCAGTGGCAGGCCGAGGCTTTGCCCTGTGCCAGGGAAGGGGCACTGCAGAGGGGCACACAGCACTGCGGGGAGCATCCCGCAGCCTGCTGTCCCTCTGTCTAGGGCAGACCTCACCTCCCACCGGTCCCCAGCCCCGTGCCCTCAGCCGCCCTCCCAGACAAATCCCCCAGAGGAAGCAGTCATTAAAACAACAGGGCTACTTACCTGGTGCTAGCCGATTTCCACAAAGCACTTCCCACGTAGTCAGGAGCTTAGCCTCGCAGCACCTCTCTGGCGAGCAGAGCCACCCTGCTCTGCAGGGGCCCAGGCACAGGCTCTGCCCTGCATGGCAGCCCCCAGCCCTGCACAGCCACCCCCGCTAGCCCAGTCCCACCAGCAACCACCGCCTTCGGGGAGGCGGAGGAAAAAGGCTTTGGGGGTAATTGCAGGATAGGCTGCAGCTGGGCTAACCGCTGGGAGCACCTGGCCGTGAAAGGGCCAGGCACTCCCGCCCGGCCGGCCGCCCCGCGCCCCGCAGCGACGCCCGTCCTGTCCCCCCGCGCCCCTCCTCAGCCCCGAGGCTGGCCCTGTGCGGGTGCTGCCCGGGGCGCTGCTGGGGGGGGAAGCGTCCCCCACCCCGCCTGCGGGCATGTTGCAGCCCCGCTCCGTGCCTCGGTTTCCCCCGCGGCAGGGGGGAGCGAGCGGCTGCCGCGCGGGACGGTGGGAGCGTGAACGTCCCGGAGGCGGCGAGGGGGCTGGTAGCCGGGTAAAGGGGCTGGCGAGCCCCTGGCCAGGCAGATCTCAGCTGGTCAGCATGCCCCGAAACGGGATCCTCCTGAGCCCCTCGGGTCACCTGCAGTACAGAACCGGCTGCGTTTCCTTAACGGGCTCCCCGCGGCTTGCGGGGGGCTCCGGGTCCCGCCGGGGCCGAGCGGGAGCCCGTGCCCGGCGCCGGGGTTCGCCGCTGGCCTGGGCAGGAGCGGGCAGCCGGGATGCTCCGGCTCCGGCCCGCGCTCCCGCTGCCCGGGCAGGCTCTTTCCCGGCAAGAAGCTTGATTTTTGCTTCCCCCTAGTGTCGCAGCGTGACAGCGCGGACGCGTGGCTCCGCTTCTCCCGGGGCTGCGGCCGCTGCCAGGAGCCTCCGCCCGGCCCGTGGGCACCGCTTGTCCCCGGCCCCGCGCCCTGCTCCGAGCAGGGGCACACCGGCCATCCCGACACGCACGATTTCCCCGATGCCCAGGCGACCTAGGAGCACAAGTCGGGAAGGTTTGCGGCACAGTTTGTACTCCTGTCGCTGAGCAGTGTTCCAGCATCCCGGGTTTTCAAGCCTGGCTGAGGCGGGGGGATGTGGGGTGTGCTGGGTGCGGGAGTCACACCCCAGAGCAGAGGGAAGCCCGTTCAGGGAGGTGAGCGGGGTCCGCACCCGTGCCAGCTCCAGGGCAAGCCTGGAGTCACCAGGGGATCTGCAAAGTTTTAGCAGGGCCAAGGCCTCATACACACGGACCAGCTTCACAAATACCCTTTACTTCCTAGCTTCAGCCCACTGTGAAGCCCTCCGTGAGGAGCCAGCCCGTCCATCCCTGGGCTCCGGCTGCTGAAGCTGAGCCGTTGGGTTGCACTCACGCAGCATCGCCGCTGCACGGCTGTTCTGTGGGCCCGGCTCCGGGGCAGCCGCCCATCTTAGTGTGAACAGTTATTTCCTAATAACCACTGCTTTGGGGCATGTGCAACATGGAAATGAGGGCTGAGATGTTATTTACTTTGCTTGGGAGGATAATTTAAGACCGTGGAGCACTGCTGTTTTGGCAGACATGTTGCTGTTGATGGATGCGCTGCCTTTTCGGGAGCAGAACAAAGGGAGAACGAGGCGTGTGGCTGGCTCCCCGCCAGCCCGGCCCCATCTCACCACATCGTCAAGTGTTCCTCTTTGGCTCCATTAGTCACCATTTGCTGCTCTCCTGTTTTAACTAACGAGGAGACATTTTGAATTCACATTTCCTCGTGGGCCAAATGCGTCCCTGGCATCATGGAGATGGCGGAGCAGTGCTGGCAGGCTCCAGGCTGGGCAAGCTGAGCAGCCAGCCTCCCTGGCTGCTGCTCCTCCTGTTCCTGCCCCAGTGCCTCGTGTCCTTGCATTCAGTCGTGGATTAAACATGAGAGCTGGCCTAGCCGCAGCCGGCCGGAGCCCCTCTCCCTTGTACCTGTCTGTCCAGTGACCAGCAATGCAAACAGGGAATAGCCAGTGCCAAGGGGCAGCTCTTTGGAACTGGAAGTCTTCTCAGAGGAAAAGGACACTCCAGTTGTGCGCTGTATTATTTACCCAATCCCCTTTGTGTCACAGAAAAGATTTACTTTGAGAAGATTAATGGCTCAAGGGACTGTGAGAGAAATCCTCCAAGATTGCCTTGTTGAAGGGAGAAGATGAACGCCTCCTCGCCGAGGCCACAGCTCCCTGCTGACCCACGGGTCTGCGGGCACAGGAAAGGGCTGCAGGGCTGGGGCTTGTCCTGCGGGGCACCCTCCGATGGGGACCACGACTCCCCCTGCCCAGGCCCTGGGGAGAGCAGGAGCCCCTCACTGGGGCAGCAGCAGGAGAAAGGCAGCCGAGTGGAGATGCGGTGGCCCCTCCCTGCAGTCTTCCCAGCCCTCTGCTCCCATAGCTCCTGGGCTCGATGTCCAAAGCCAAGGACTGTGGAGGTGTGGAGAGCAGCTGAGAGCCCTGCCTCGGAAGAAGCTCACGCCTGTGTGCCGGCCCGGCAAGCAGGGGCTGCTGGCAGCACCCCTGCCCCTGGCACAGGGAGGCCACATTGACCATCCATCGTATAATTTGATTAAGCCTTTCCCTTGTTCCTGGTTCCCAAGTTCCTTGGCTCCATCGTGCAGGGGCACATAGCTAGGCTGCTCCCAGTTTAGCTCTGATAATAGCCTGGACTCCAAATGTAACCCCCAGTGCAAGTTTTCAGGTGCTGGCAGCATATCCTGCTCTGCCGCTGCACGCCCCGTCGGTGTCCCTGACCCATGGCACAGCCCCCGAGCCCCAGCCAGGGGTGCGAAGGGCTGTGCAAGTGTGCATGCACACGTGGGTGCCCGCAAGCTGTGCAGAATAATGCTATTAATGCCATCTGGTGCCGAGACAGAGATCCCCCTGTGCTGGGAGCCAGACACAGCTTTTCGCTCCCCTTAATCTCCTCCCTTCGAGCTGCAGGGGCTCTATCTGCGGGGCTCTCCGGGGAGCCGGTGCCAGGGGATGCCTGTGCCCTGAGCCCTGGCACGGCTGGGCACTGGGGAAATTGGGGAGCCCTGGGCCTCAAGGACATGAGGCCTTGCTGAGGATGGGCTCATTTCATATGCTGGCTGCCTTCCTGGCTGCCGGGCCCTTTAGCCCCTTCTTTAGGGGGACACAATCACACCGCATTCCTCACTGGTGAGGACTGGGGGTCCGAGCACGGAGAGGGCAGGGCCAGCTCTGCTGCAAGCAAACCCTTCAGCTGGTCTGTGCTGTTAAACAGGTGCTTTTCTCCCACCGCCGGAGCACCCTGGTTCCGCTTTGAGCTGTGCAAAGCCGCAACGAGTCTTTATTAGTGGGTCAGTGTCAAGTCAAAATTATATTTCAAAATAATCTCCTTACTGTATTAAATAAGCACCTCAGATTAGACAAATTGCACGGATTTTGTCTAATAACCTTCCCATAGCTAAATCCTATTTCACTGTCAATGTCTGACCTCAACTGAAGCCCAAACGGAGCAGGTGAGCAGGTCTTTCCCCCTCCAGCAGCACCAGGATGGTCATTCTTCCAGAGCACCGAGCAGCGCAAATCTGAGCCCCCGCAGGGCTGTGGCCCCAGCAGGGACTTCAGACCAAGTGAGGAAACCCCCGGAGCGGGCCAGGAGCCCTTGCTGACCCATCCCTGCCTCGCCACAATGGGCCTGAGCCCAGCCGGGCTCCTGTGGGCCCCCCGCTCCCACAGGGCTGCCCTCGGGAACCACCCCGCACGCCGGACTGCAGGCGCAGAGGAGGGAAGGCAAAGCAACCCCACGTACAGCTGAAGCCAGGAGCGAGCTCCCCACTGCATCTGCCTCTGCCATTTCCACTTCTCCGCTTGTTTCGGGTGACCCGAGGCACGCCTTCGGCCACAAAGCCTGCAGGAGAAGGGGTCAAGGGTGCTGGGCGGGGGGTTGGTTTCGGGGGCAGGCAGCCTCCGGAGCTCTGCGGGACAGCGGAGCTGTCAGCTGGGCTGCCTGGCTGGTCGCTACTGTCTGTGTCAGTCCAACTCGCCTGTGCACAGGCGCTGCCGAGTGAACCTCCCTCCTCACTCACCGCCCAACTGCGGGAGAGTTTTGTTGCCTTTTTTTTCTTTTTTAAGCGGTGTTTCCATATCTATCCAAAGATGAGAGAGGCTGTGATACCAACGAGCTGCGTAGACCATCCCAGCCCCGTTCTTGCCCAGGAAGCGTGCCGGGATCAAGCGCTCCGAGAAAGCGAGCACACAAGCCGCCCCGCACAAAGGGCATGCGCCCACGGGTGCGTCTGACCTGCCCTGCGGGGCAGTGCTGCAAACCCCTCGCTGTGTATCTCAGCGAACAGCTCGTGCCACGGGATTCGGGCGCCCACAGCAAGGATGCACGCTGGGCGAGAGGTGTGTTTCTTCAAAGCAGCCAGGGTGGCCAGGGGCAGGAATGGCCCTTCCTCCGCAGGCCCGGTACAAACCCAGAGTGGAGACGCCAGCTGCTCCATGCCATGGGTGTGCGGAGGAGCCAGCAGAAACCTCTCCTGGGTCTGCGTTGGAACATATCTGCAGGGCAGAAAAGTCATTGGTGCCAGGCCAGGAGAGTGGGTGATTCAAATGCCTCGGGCACAAAGTTTAACCTCTCTCAGCTTGAACTTTATTAGCCAAGAAACTCTTGCTGGATCTAACAGAGGGGAAAGCACGAGGGCAATTTGCGTTCTGGGCTCGCCTGGGGTGAGCAGGGTAATGGATCCACTGGAGCGGGGTAAGGGGTGGCCCTTGGCAAGGACTTCTCTGCTTTGGATGAAGCTCTGCTTCCACGGTGGCATGGCAGCTCTGAAACAAGAGTGGGAGGGTTACACGGCCACAGAGGACAGCGTGTCCTAGCGCCTCTCCTCCCAACACAAACCCCCGTGTAGGTACTTCCCTGAAGCACAGGTGCCTTGAAGCATCACTGCCTGGAACGGGCAGACCCAGGGAGCCTTGCTACTAGCTGGGTGCATCTTCCTGCAACCTACCTGCAGCTACAGGTCTTCCTCATTTCCTTGTCTGTGGAGTGAAAACCAAGGGGAGATGTGTTATGCTGGGCAACGTGGCTGAGACGTGACGGAGTATGAGACTAGAATCCAGCCCTTTCAGCTGGCAAGACTAGGACGGGGAGGAGAGATGAAGTTGCCTTAAAACCGTGCAATACCCACCTCCTCTTCTTCTTCCCTCCGCAGTGGAACCGCTGGCCTAGGGGCAAGAGGAGCAACTGAGGCCTTTTGTGGCCGGAGCCTCGCCCCCCCGCCCCATCTCACCTGCCTCTCTGCTCCGATGAAGCAGTCCTGCTCGCAGGCTTGTCCCCTCAGCAGGGACCACCGGGTTTGGCTCCTGCGGGAAGCCCCGAGCCCCCCTGCCTCCACGATCAGGCTAGCCTCCCACCAGTGTGGGGAGACACCGACCCCACGTGCTGCCTCCCCACACCTGGCTGGGCTGTGCTGCCTGGCCAGCCCCCCCGCACCACCCCCGACCCCAAAGCCGCAGCCCGCGCCGCTGCCCAACACAGCGCCGGCCACAAGAGTCCACTCAGATGTCTGTCTTTCTCCCTGAGCTGTCCCCATGATTGCAAATGCGGGCAGTTTTCTTATCTTTCTCCCTAAAACCGCTGCGCCAGGTCACTGCGTGCAGCTGCAACGCTGCGGCCGCCCCCGCGAAGCGAGGTGGGCCGTGCCTGTACGCACGGGCAGGGTCACAGGGTGCCCCTACGTGCTTGGCACCAGGTTTCTCCGGGAGCTGCCGAGGTCTGAGGGCTCTGGGAAAGCTGGTTTCTCGCTCTGGAAATGTCAGTGTTTTCTCTGCTATTTTTAATTAGTGACCTTCCCTCTGAAGCCTTGATGCTGGCAGGGAAACACTAGATATTTATGTGGTCTCCTTCCCAACTCACTTTCTGTTAGGAGCTTGCCTAGATGGAAATTTCCCAGGCAGCCCCGGCTGCGGGCGATGCCCACCCCTGGCATGGTGGGACAGGGTCGGTGCCCCCCCCGACTCCAGCACCCGCTCAGTGCCTGGCCCGGGGCGAGGAGGGAGGTGAGTGGAGAAGGGGCCACGCGCAGGGGAACAGAGCCGAGCGGGCGTCCGGCCCTCCCAAGGCACTTACTGAGGATGATGAGGAGCCCGATGACAAAAGCTACAATGGCGAAGATCAGCCCCCCATTGCGGATGGTCTCATAGTCTGGGGAGGAGGAGAGCCAGGCAGGGGTCAGCCCGGCCGAGGCGCAGGGCTGAGCCTGCAGCGCAGAGCCCATTGGCAGCAGTGGGAGTGGGCTGCCCACCCCGCTGCCCGCAGCCCCCGGGCTGCACGGGGCACGCACTCACCGTAGCTGAACCTGTCCAAGCCCTGCTCGGGTGCTTGCTCTGGAAAAGAGGAGAAACCCAAGTGAGAGCCAGGGTCTAGGCTCATGGTGGGTGCCTGGACCAGGAGGTGAAGTGAGAAACATCAGGAATGAGGACTGCAAGCAAGAGCACTCTGATTTCCATAAGATGTAGCCAAGCCCGTAAGGAATTCCTGAATTCCTGTTTTTCACCCCAGGAAATAAAAGTCCACGGTGCCTTTGCAGGGTGCATTTGGAGGGTGCGTGTGAGTCTCTCAAGCTCCAGGTGAAGCTGCAGACGGGGACCCAGCTCGACTGTTTGCAGCAGCCGGTTGCTATTTGCTAAGGCTGCGCCGTTGGCAGAGCTGCCTTCACGGTGCGCTCAAGAAGTGCCGCTGCCCGCAAGGCTCAGTGGGGCACCGATGGCTCTGCTCCAGCCATGCAGAGCACTGAACAACCCCTCGAGCTGGCATCTTGCACCGGGATGTGTCCCGGCAGCCTCCCTCCACACCGGCAGGCTCATCCATCTGATGGTTGCGTGTCGCTGCTCGAGCCACCTTACCTCACTGCACATCCCTCTGCCAGGAGCCGTTTGGAAGGAGAGATCCCCCGAGAGGCCGAATACCAGCCGGCACCAATGTGCCAGCAGGCTGCAGAGCTCTGGGGATTCATCCCCACGTCTCCCCTGACTCCTCCGTGAGAGCTTCCCCCACGCAGGCTCCTGCCTGGCGGGGGGGACCGGCCTTGCGCCTCCCACAGAGATGCCACCTTGAAGGCTTCTGCCCCCCCAGGGAAGCCCCTTTCGGATGGGCCGAGCAGGGCGCTGGCTGCAGGTGCCTGCCACCCACCCCGCTCCCTGGAGCGCCCTTACCGTCACCCATCGTGTCGGCGTGTCGTCCGGCGGGCGTCTCGCTCTGTGAGCGGGTGCCCACGGGAAAGCACATTAATTGGGAGACAAACCTCATTAAACATTAACGGCCTCGGTGTAATGTTTATCGCAGTCACGAGGGGAGGCACAGGGCTCCCACCCGCCTTTGGGAAGGAGGCCCGGGAGGGGAGGGCAGGGTGCGCACCCACCGTGCCAGCTGGCGGGGAGGGCTGGGCACCCTGGAGCCGCGGGTGTCCCTGTCCCAGCCGGGAGGGGGGTGGCACGCCCTCCCTCGCTTTGCGAACGTCAGGCCAACTGGGCTTCACCTCCCGCTGCGGAGGCGAGCCCGAGGCAGGGGGCAGAGCGACGGGCTCGGGTACAGGCTGCGACTGCCTTTTGCTAGAGAGAAGCGGGCAGCACGCCCCGTCCCCGCAGCCTGGCGCCGCACGTCCCCGCAATGGCCAGCTCAGTTTCTCCCAGCACAGCATCGAGCCATCGCGGGGGGCCCTGCCGCACCCTGGCATGGCGATGTCTGCGGCGCATCCCGGGCCGGCGGTGGGTACCAGGATGCTGCACCCCTCGGGGCTGTGCCGGCCCTGGCCAGGGAGGCCAGCTGCCAGGCAGGCTGTTCAATCCAGTTTGCTCTAATCTCACAATCAGCGAGCAGGAGTCATGTGCCCAAGCCGATTACTGCTGTGGTGGCCGGGGGGAGCCATCCCCAAGGGAGCGCTCCCTTTGCCA
This sequence comes from Phalacrocorax carbo, assembly GCF_963921805.1. Classification (NCBI taxonomy): domain Eukaryota; kingdom Metazoa; phylum Chordata; class Aves; order Suliformes; family Phalacrocoracidae; genus Phalacrocorax; species Phalacrocorax carbo. The sequence continues at coordinate 7,590,156 of NC_087533.1, read as the reverse complement.
AGCCTGGGGCGCAGCCCCGGCCGAGGAGCACAGGCGCCTGGAGCCCACAGCAGCTCAGCTCTGGCACCGCAGGGTGAAGCCAGGCCCTGGGAGGGTGGTGTGTGGGGCCATCCTGCTGTCTTGGAGCCGAGGCAGCGCCCAGCATCCCCGTCGATCGGTGCGCCAGCAGCCACGCCACAGCAGCTCCTGAAAGGCCGAAGGACAAGGGGACTCTGTGCCGGCGTCCCTCGGGGTTGTGCAGCCAGGCTCGCCGCTCACGCGCTCCCTTCACACAGTCTCTGGCTATTGTTGAAACTGCTGCTGGCTGCAGAAAAGAGCACAGCGGGGAGGGGGCTCGGACAGCCCGCCGCTGCTAGCACAAAGCCCGTCTGTGCTGCCCGGGGGGTGCGCTGCCACTGCTCCCCTCCGCCCCAGTCTGGCTGTCGGTGCTGCCCAGCGCAGAGGGACAGTGTGGGAAGCTGCCCGGCGGCTCGCCCCGCCAGCCTCCCTGGCTGAGCTGGAGCCCTCAGCCCCAGTCCCGCTCCCCGCAGCCTGTCCCCCGAGCCCTGGAAACGCCACGGCCCTTGAGATGATGCAGCCAGGCACCGATAGAAACAATAATTTATTCCTTTCCCCCTCTTAGGTCACAGCACAGAACACACCAGTCCTTTACCACAGCAGGACACTCGCCTATTTAAAAGGAAACACAACAGCTCGGTTTATTTTACAACAGTCAGGATTTTGCCATTTCTACACACCACAGGGATTTCTTTGTTTCATGTTAACACCGATGGCACGCTACAGACACCACGGGCACTCTGAGGCGGGACACGCACACAGCTGACTCTCAGGGGCTGGGCTGCACGGGGCCTGCTCTGCCCAGGCTGCGGAGCGGCGCAGAGGCAGGAGGTGAGCAGAGCTCTGCAACAGCCACGAGGAAGGGAAGGGACAGGGTACCGGCGACACGGTCCCTCTGCCTCGCACAGATGGGCCGGAGCGTGCTTCCCAGCGCCACCAAAGGATGCAAAGCACACAGGGTCACAGCCCACGCTGGAGGCAGGGCCACCAGGTGGGTGGGCACAGCAGGAACCCCTCTCAAAACCATCCCAGAGGTCAAGAACCCAGCATGTGGATGGTGCTCTGATGCGTTTCAATGCAGCCCTGGGGATCTCCCTCTGCTGCCCAGGCTGACCCTGCCTTGGCAAGCACCCGTGACCACACCGGCAGTCCCCAGCCCCAGCTGAGGCCACGGTTTTGCATGAGCACAGGCTTGGGGAAGGGGCCAGACTCACAGGTTTGCCTCTGACCCACGAGTGGACACAAGGTGATGATGGACTCGGGGCTCCGCCCCTCTAGAGCCAGGGCATTGCCACCGTGCAAGCTCAGGCGTGCAAAGCCCCTGAGCATCGCTCGCTGCGGCTCTGTGGAGAGAAGGGGCAGCTGGCATCGGGGGGCTGACGACACGTAACCGCCACGGGACAACACGCAGCACTGACGCCGGTGGCCGTGTCCCGGACCACGGCACAGGGAGCGACAAGGCATCAGGAAGGGCAGGGAGCACCAGGAGAAAATGCCGCTGCCCCTTCCCTGCCGGAGACAAGCAAGGACAGGACCTTTATTTCAGTCCGTGTTTCTCTTTAGCCCTCGGAGACTTTAACCTGCCCACCTCTGTCTCGTGGACAGGCAGAGCGTTGGTGAGGAGCTGCTTTGTGCTGGTTAGCAGGGTCACCACTGCACAGCTGCCCTCTTTCACAGTGTCACCGTGCTGGGGGATTTCACAGGCTTCTCTGCCACCACAGCAGTTCCTCACATTTAAAACTGCATCCCACACAGACGGCTTGGTTTTAGCCAGTGACACAAACAGGGACCGAGCAGGCGAGAAAGGGGAGCTCCCTTCAGCCTTAAATCCAGCACCGAGGTGCCACCACCTAGGGCAGTCAAGCTGTGGGATGTCCCCACCTGACTCACCCCCCGCCGCGGCTGCCTTTGGGCTGGGGGCGCGCAGGAGGATTATTGCTGAAACGGCAACGCGCAGTCCAGAGCCACGCTGGGCCGGCCCCCAAAACACCCAGGACCGGTCCCCGAGCCCTGCCCAAAGCCAGCCAGGGTGAACCACGAGCCCCCGGCTCCAGGCGCAGGGAAGGGTTGGGGGACGCAGGGCTCCGTGCACCGCAGCCCGTGCCACCCTGCCCTGCGGCTCCCGTTCCTGGGCTTGGGGGGCAGCCCAAAGGGGCAGCACCTGCCGGTCGTACACAGCCAGAATCACACGCACAGCACGGGAAAGGTGAAGAGAAAGTCACTATTACAACATCAGCAACGACTAGCCCTAGAAGTAATGATCATCTCACATCAACATTACACACCACTGGAGGCAGAGAGGACGGCGAGCGGAGTTTAGTCGGGTTAGTAAACAGAGAACCGGTGCTGACGTACAGAGGGTAACACAGACACAGCAGCTTCGCATCTCCTTAGAGGGACCTGTTGCTGCGATTTCAGTTTCCTCACAGGCCACTGGCATCTGCAGTCCGAGCATCTGTCCTCGGGTCTCTGGGTCTGCACGGGAAGGAGAGCGGCGAGTCAGGCTGGGAGCAGCACTGCTGCCTTTCCCTGCCGGGTCTTGGCCACCAGCAGCACAAACGGTGCTCCTGCCAGCATGGGCTCCAGAATTCCCCCCTCTCCGACAGCGGGCCACAGCCCAGGAGCTGGAGGAACTCTGACTGCAGGCAAGCAGCGAGATGCCCCAGGGGACTCGCACTCAGCTCTCTAGAGGCCCTAAAAATAAAACCACTTGGGGGTGGAGGAGCACAAGGAAACAAAATGTAAGGCAAGGGAAAATCTGGACAGATGCTTCCTTTTCCTGCAGGGCTGCGTGGGGCTTGCTGAGCACAGGACACCCGGGACCTTGCCAGCAATGCACGTTTCCCTGTCACAGCCCCTACCAGTGCTTGCTCCTGCTCTGTCCTGGGGATGCAGAGCTGCCCAGTCCGAGCAGACTGGTCTACTCAGAACCCTGCAGTTGCCCCCCTACGCAGCCCCGGCTGGCCCCGCTTGCTTCCCAGCACTGAGGCCCTGGTGCCACCACCCACGCTGGCCCGGCCCGGGCCGCAGCAGCCCTGGGACTCACCGCATGGCTCTTGTTCAGTTCTCTGCTTTCTGTGCTCCCGTTGCTGCAAGGAAGAGCAGAGTGGTTTGCAGCGGCTGCCCAGAGCTGCGTGCTCCACAAGCAGGCAAGTGCAACCAGAAACAGCAGCAGAGCACGCGCGGCACAGGACAGGCGACCTTACCGTTTGAGGTGATCAGGTTCTCAGCCTGAGCCTCCTCGTCCCCTGGAGCTCTGCAAGAAACGGTGCACAGTGAGAGCGGCTGCGACCTGCACCCCGTCCCAGCGGGTGGGCTGCCCGACCCCGCGGGGCCATGCTGAGGGAAGTGCCCTGGGAGCAGGCCCAGCTGCTCTGCCACCCAGGAGCTGTGCTGCAGAGCATCCCTCTGCTTTGGGCACCAGGCACCCGACAGGGATGCTCTGAGAGTGCAGCCTCTCTGCCAGCTGCAGGAGGGAGCCCAGGAAGAGCTGACCACAGGGCAGAGAGGCTCTCCAAGGCAGGTGCTGCCCTCACTCACCTGGGCTTCTGGTTAAAACTGCACCTGCACCTCCTGCCTGCAAGGGGAGAGAAACACCATGAGCGTGGCCAAAGTGGGAATGGGCCATGGCCTTTCCCGATGGCCGCCCCCTGTGGGAACAGCCCCCACTGCCCTGGCCCGCACACCCAGTGCCCGCCGGGTCGTCAACTTACTGAGTATGAGAAGAATCCCAACAGTGAACAGGACCACGGCAAACACCAGCCCCCCGATCCTCAGGCTCTGGTAATCTGGGGGGAAGAGACACAGGGGCTGGTTCCTGCTGGGCTCAGGGACGGGGGCAGCCTCTTCTGCTCCCCATCGCACACGCGCACATCTCCCTGCCAGCATACCCATCCCCGTGCACGGTGATGCTCACCATAGTTAAAGGGGTCCTCCTCCTTCTCCTGGGTGGCCACTGGAAATAAGCAGACAAGGGGTGTGAGTTGAGCAAGCTTGCTGGCAGAGCCCCTGCAGCCCCCCACTGCCCCCCTGGCAGTGCAGGCACCTCGACAGGGCTGCGGGCTCCCAGGGCTACTGCCCACACCTCACTCCAGCCCCCTTGGATCGGAGGGGCAGCTGTCCTCCAGGGCCCCACAGCCTTTTCCCACACCCCTGCCACCTCCTGCATGCGGGAAGCACTCGGCACCTACCGTCTGCCACAGCCGCCGGCACCAGCAGGGAGCACAGGAAGATCAGCACTGCCTCCATGGCCGCTGTGAGAGAGGGGAGAAGCAGGCTCAGCCCCCGGGCCGCTGATGGAGGGCACCGCAACAGGGCTGAGGTGCACGGCGGGGACGACAGGCAACCCGTGCCCGACTGTGCGCGCAGGCAGGGCTGCACAGCCCTCGCGGTCCACGCTGGGAGAAGGAGCCAGGCTGGCCCCGGGAAACACCTGGGGGCCCGGCCACGATACCTGGTGCCATAGTTGCCCCCAGCCTGAGGGGGACACGGCAGCTCGCAGGCGCAAAACAGGGGAAGGGTTTGAGCAAAATGACAGACAGACTTTCTGTGGGGTTCTGTGGTATGTTTGCAACCACCTCTGCACCGCTGGCTCTGCTTCTGACGTGGATCTCGGTGCAGTCTCAAGGTTGCACTGCAGGCAATGGGGCCAGCACAAGGGCTGTGATCTCTCCATCAAGGTCAACGCTGTGCCCTTCACCCAGAGCATACTTTAATTTGCCCCAATTAGCATAGCAATTACAGCTCATTCCTACAATGAGGCCAGTGGCCCTGGTGGGACACGAGCTGGCGGCCGCGCTTGCCCCTCCCAGCTCCCAACGCTCACCTGCCGCAGCAAAGAGAGACCGAAAACACTCCTTGGTCCCCCCTCACAGCTGAGCCTGTCCCTGCCCTTCACCAGCACCGACACACTGCCCTGGTGTGGGAAGCACAGACCCTCGCCAAGGGATGCCAGCCTGGGCGTAACAACACTGCGGCCGGGCTGCGACACGCCCTGCCGGCTTGGGCAGGGGCTGCACATCTCCCTGCCCTGAGCTGCTGCTGCTGCACCCATTTGGGATGGTCGCCCTTGCTGCTGGGACCAGCCAACAGCAGGCACCGCTGCTCTGCAAAGGGAGGGCCCTGCCAGCACACACGGTACCTGTTAACCGGCCCCGAGCACAGCGGGGCCAGCACGAGCATCCTTTCTCCCTCTCGCCAGGGGCCAGGCAGGGCCAGGGGAGCTGCTGCTCTCCACCCCGCGGGCTGACACAGGGCACTGCGGACCCAGCCGCCCCTTCGTGGTGGGTGGCTGCATGTGGGGGACGCCCCTCGCCAGGAGGAGAGGGCTTGGCAGACGCGCCTCCTTCCAGGGAGCAGCCGGGGGCTCGGGAGCGCAGAGGCAGGTTGGGCGCTGCCTCCCTGGCTGCCCACAGCTCGCTCACCCATGCAGGGCTCTGCTTGTTTGTGTTTTGCTGCTGCCAGGCAGCCGCTGAGCGCCCCGAGGACAGTGCTCGGTGGCCATACATGGTGCGGGAGCGCGAGGAGGGCTAGCTGCTGGTGCAGGAGGGGAAGGGGCGGTTATCGGGCACCCTGCACAGCACTGATAGCACCGAGTGCTACAGAGCTGCTGCAGCTGCTGTGCTGGATTAGGGCCGATAAGAAAGGGGCCCTCGACAGAGCAGGAATTCAGCTAGCTGACGGATGCAGATCCCCAGCGTGGTGCTATTCAGCCCTGCCAGAGCCTGACCTGATTTGGATGCAACCTCCATCCTAGCCCAACCTGGCTGCCAGTGACAGCGGGGAGGCAGCTGCCCCAGGCTGGCTCCTCGGGGCACCAGGGTCCCCCAGACCCTGCTGCGGCCCCTTGTCCCAGTCTGTGCTGTGAAAGTGCCCAGACACGGCACGCGTGGAGTGGGCTCAGCAGTGCCCACCAGCCTGCCCGTGCTGGCCCCAGTGGCGTTTCGCTCCACGGCTGGTCCCCGGTGCTGCCTTCGGGAGCCAGCTCCCATCGCGCCCACGAAGGCAGCAGCCTCCAGCACCGCGCTCAGCCCCACAAACACGGGCAGTATGTTTCCAGAACCCAATTTATTCATCATAACAAATTGCGTCCCATGATAACTCACGTCCTTCCCTCCCCTTCCATGTCTTGTCATTTTGAAGTAAATGTGTGTTATCTGAACACTGGAGGGTTTAATTTCCCTTGCCTGCAGCTGCTTCTGCCATTGTGTAGCGCGGGGCTGCGCTGCCACGCCGCGCTGGAGCGTGCCACCGGCTCCCTGTGCCCAGACAAGCCCCCTCATTTGCTGAGGCACATAATTCTGCATAATTACCAGGTCTCAGAAACACGTACAAAGAACCCAACAGCTGGTGATACAGTAACTCCGAGTTGCACATTTTCCTACGTCCTTTGTCTCACGTCCTTTACCTATTTACGGCCACGGCTGCTGGCGCAAAATCAGTGTCATTACCCAATACAAGGGTGTTGCATGTGCACAAGGAGATGCAATACAGCACATGCCATTGCTAGATGAAGCGTACTAATTGGCTCCTATAGCGTATTAATGATGCCTTTATTTTCTGAACAAATCATTCATCAGATTTTTACTGTTTATTTTACCGTTATTTGACTACTATAGCAGCAGCAGCTCAGCGACATCCTCCGGAGCACACACTCGGGAATTTTGTGTTATTCACAACCGCCCCTGGCCTGCCCTGAGCCCTGCGACCCCAGCCAAAGTGCGTGGGAACCCTCTCCCAGGGGCCGAGCCCTCCTGCCTGCAGCCCCGGCGCGAGCGCAGGGGTGCCGGCCGGGCGCGCTCCCCTCCCACACCGGGCAGCCCCCAATGCACTTCCCGAAGGCAGTTTTTCTCACCCTGCGCCCCACAGCCCTCTGTCTCAGCCCGAGTCACTCATCACGCGGGAACCATCCACCTTCTCTATTTCGGGGTGCTCCCACTGGCGCCTGGGAAGGTGCTTTACAGCTCAGGGCAGCCCTGCCTGCAACGGTGAGAGGGTCTGACACGCGGGCCAGAGGTCCCACAGCGGCTTGGAAAACGCACGAGCTGCCTTGCTGGCTGCCTGGGTGTGCTGCCAGCACTAGCCAAAGTGAACGTGTCCCCACTGCGGCACCCACTCAAGGCTTTGCTCCCCGCTCTCCCACCGCCGGCCCTCCGCAGCTGCCTGAGGATGCGGGCCAGCGCTGGGGCCCGGCTCAGCCACAGACAACATTTCCAATCCTCTGCTCAGCTTTTGGCTCCTTGCATTTAGTGCAGCAGAGTTCACTTTTTTTGCCAAGCCAAGCACACAGCACACATATGTTCTTTGTTTTTCTAACTCAATTCCCAAAATTCACACACTTCCGGATGCTAAACTTCTCTCTGCACGAGTCAGCCATCAGGATTGGCGGTGTCCTTGCTAGAAAAACAAACACAGCATTCTGGAGCGCAAATGAGCCCAGTTCTCCTCCAAGGAAGCATATGCTTTGCGAAGTGCCACAGGTTTTTTGGGTTGTTTCAAGCTGGCCCACCCACTTTTTCGTGAAGCTGAAATAAAGTGAGAAGAGCAAACATTGCAAAGGCTCTGCCGTTTTCCCTGCTTGTGCCTTCAGACCACAATGTTCCAGGCATGAAGGCGCCGCTCCCTGCCCTCTGTTCACGCTGAATCCAGCTGTGCCTTTGCACTGAGAGAGTGGAAAAATAACAGCTGCCTGATGAGCCACGGAGCCCCGTGCCCGGCCCTGCGGGCATGGCCCACTCCTCACCCACACTGCGCCGCTGGGCAGAAATCTCCTTGTTTCCTCCCTATTAGTGACACAAAGTTTGCAGTCACCAAACCCAGCAGCCCCACACCCGTACAAACCACAGGTAATGGGCAGCATGGTGCACTTCGCATGCAAAGTGAATCAAAACATGTTTTTTTCCTGTTAAAACTGCAAGATCTGCCTTACTACGGAGAGAGGCAGAGCAGCACAGGAAGCAGGGCAGTGGTACCCAGAGCTCTCCTTCCCTCTCACCTCGACCAGTTTTAAGAGGTAAAACCAAATATTTACACCCCCCCATTCCCACTTGCGTGGCTGAGCGAGAGCAGGTGCCGGGAGGAGGACATCAGGCATTTGGGAGAGGCTCCCGGGTGAAAGCAGCAACGCCGCAGACCGAGGAGCAGGGGGGAAATCTGGGCAGACCGACCCAGTCCCTCCTGCCCACTGACTAGCTCTCCACTGCATGGCAAATCATGCCAGAGCAAGGCAGGTAAATTTGTAACGGCATTGAATCCTCAAGTCCCGTTTTCCTTTCATTGTTTTTATATAGATCAGCCCTGTCAAGTCCCAGCCACCACAGCATAACACTGGGCAGCCTCCTCCTCCCATCAGGAGTCCCCAGGGCATCTCCTGAAGATCAGACCTAGTTAAAATCTCCAGTTTCTGTGCAAAGCCCCCAAGACCGTGACAGCAGCGCTCAGTTGCCTGGAGCATTTAAGAGCGTGCATGTGTGAATGAACATTTCCAGCTATGCATAGATGTGCTCTTCTGCCATTTCATGTCAGCATCAATCCAGCTATTAATGTGCCTGGTTTTGTGCCTCGTGTTCCTAAATGAGAGAGAAGGAGAGATTTCCAGACCCTGCCATTCTGATACAGACGGCACTTCCCAAATTTGGTGCTGAATCAAAGGCTGACTGGATAGAAGACCAGGTTTGGGGTATCGCCCCAAAGCAGAGGATATTCAAAGGAAACCCTCTGCAGGAGCCGCAGGAACCCAAACTTCAGCCCCGCTTCTGCTGAACAAGACACACATGCAGACCCCCACGGACCGGCCCTGACCAGGTCAATGCTTGCAAGAAACACGACCACAGGGAATCGCTGAACACAGCTAAGCAAGGCTCCGAGCGTGCCCTGTGCTGCATCCCTTACCTGTACCCTAGCATTAAACTTGCCTCCTGCAGGGCTTCTCCCAGCCTCAGGCAGACATCAGGGAGCCTCAGCCAAACTGCGTGGCCGTATCGGGCTCACGCGCAGTCCCCGGCCCACCCTGACGATACGCGCTTCCCCAAACGAGAAGCGGTGGGCACAAAACAGGGAGGCCAGCCCTTCATTTGAGGCAAACCTCCAGCATAATGACTGTCGAGCTAATGGCTGCCTGGCAGCGCCGGCTTTGGGAGAGCCGGCAGAGAACCCAGCTCCCGGCTCCGGGGAAGCAGCAACCACCTCCACCACCTCAGTTTGCTGCTCCTGTTCTCCCCTCATTTGCTTAACAGATAATCAGGTGCTATAAACCTGAAGAGTGCACCTGCTTGGACTCTCCTGTCCTCCGCCACAACCAGCGCTCCCCAGCCCTCGCCGCACGCTAGCTAAACCCTGGACTCTGCGCGCCGAGCGGGGCATGGCCGGGCACCAGCACAAGGGGAGTCAAACAGGTGAGTCAAAGCAGAGGTTACCTGGCAGGTCCTGGTGGCGAGAGGAATCCAGATCACCAGAAAACACTGAAATAGCAGCGTTAGGAGAAGCTGTTTCAAGCTCCCACGTGTCCTGGGGTACCACCATACCACCGTGCTCAGCGGAGCATCAAAGAGCGGACATTTTCTCCATCCTCTCCTTTGCTGTTGCCATCAGCCACGACCACCACCGAGCACGAGGCAAACAGAAGTCCCCAGCAGGCACAGCCGTCGTCCCTGCCAGCACGGCTGTGCCTGCACGCCGCGAGGAAGGACAGCCAGGTGGCACAGCCCCTTGGTGCGAGCAGTACCTTCTCCACGCGGCACGCCGATGCAACAGCCGCAGAGCTTGGTGGCCTCTTTATGCTTTGGAAACACACAAACAGCCCAAAAGGAAAACACAGGGGAGCAATCAGACACAAAGCTGCCAGTTTGCCGTGCTGGGGAGTTGTCCTCAACACCAAAGTCTAAACTCCTGGCAAAACCGTGACTCTCCTGAACGGGTAAGTTTCAAGGAGGCAGCTAAAATGTGTGTTTCACACTCGCCTGACGAGAGGAAGGTGCAGCCAGCCCCACGCCTCGCAGGCACAGGGGTATTCTCCAGAGGCCCGCGAGCACGCTCTAACAGGTGGCCCGGCTCTGCAGCCACTGCACTTCTGTACGCTGGCAGCTTTCCCTTGCGCGCTCCCAATCACCCCGCCTCGCACTGCCTCGGAACCACGCTCCCGCTGCGCGCGGCCAGGGAGTCTCTGGGCTTGCCTTCATTTCAAACCGGGAGTAAAACCACCCGGGAGAGCTAAAAATCGCAAAGGAGCCCGACAGCACCTCGGAGCACCGCGGGCTTGCTGAAACAGGTGCGGGGACGGCTTCAACTCCTAACCCACATGCAGCTTTTCCTGAGAGGCTGCTCGTTCACGCTGCAAAGCTTATTCACATCCACACAAACCACCTGTCACTTTCCCTCCCACAGAAATATTCCTGCAAGATCCAAGTACCACCACATGGACTCTGGTATCTGTTTCTTCAGGAAGCATTAATTACACACCCCGAGAGACACGCTCTTCCCTTCCTCCGGTACGCCTTCCCGGGATAATGCGCTCCAGTGTTTATGTATTGCTACGGTGTTAGTAAAATATTTAACAACAGAAGCCCAAACGCTGCCAAATACTTGGCGAGAGGTCCGCCCCCCGTCCCCCGCGATCCCCCCGCGCCAGAGCCCGGCCGGCCGGCGGAGCACCGGGCGTGCCCGAGGTCTCCCCACGGTGCTCTCGGGTCCGCCGGGGCATTCTTCCCCGCACGGGGTGGGGGGGGGGCTGGTAACCAGGCAACGGTGGGATGAGGGAAACCGTGGTACCCGGCGTTGCCATGGCAGCCGCCACGGCCGGGGATGCGGGCGGCCCGGGGCGCAGGGCGATGCCCCGGGGGCCTCCCCGGCGGACCCGGGCTGCGGCACGGCGGGACGCCGCCGCACCCCGCCACCCGCAGCCCGGTTCCCGCACGCCGGTACGAGCCGGGCGCGCCGCGGCAGGACCCCCGGAGGCGGGAGGGACCCCCGGAGGCGGACAGCCCGCCCCGCCGCCCCCTCCCCAGCCAGCCCCGCCGGCGGCACCGCGTCGGCCGGACCCACCTGAGCTCTCCGGGCCGGAGGGGAGCGGAGGGGAGCGGAGCGGGGCGGGCGGCGTGTGCGCGGAGCGGGGCTGCCGCACAAAGGGGAGCGGGGCGGGCCGGGCCGGGCGGGGCGGGGGCGGCGCCTGCGGCCGGCGGGGGGGCGATGCCCGGGGCGAGCCGAGCGGGGGCCGCCGCCCCGCCGGGGAGCGGGGGTCCGGCCCTCGCCCGCCGCCGCCCCGGGGGTGCTCAGGCGGCGCTGCCCGCCCTGCCCAGCGGCACTTGGGCTCCCGAAGCGTGTGCGCGCTGCCCAGGGCGGTGGCGACGCGAGGGTCGCTCTGCAGCGGGCTGCTCGGAGACCCCCCCGCAGCAGGTCAGGCTGCGTGCGGGGGGCGGCCGCGAAGGGGGAACGTGCCGGGCTGTGAACCGTCCCTTCCCGCACCGCAGAGCAGGCCTGGACTCTGCCCCGCGGCGTGCACCTGGTGCGGCGGTGGCGGGGGAACGGCGAGCAAGCAAGAGCAACTCCGAGGCTCACAGAAAACCCACGTAGGCAAACTGGCAAACACGGCGCAGAGGCTTTTCTCTCTTGCTCGCTGCCCCCCGAGAGCAGAAGGGCGGAGCTGGGAGGGGGGGTGCCCCGCTGCCAGGCCAGGTGGCCCCGTTCACAGGGCTTAATCCACCTTGCTCGGTCGGATCTCCGGGGCCACCCAGGGAGGGGCAGCAGCGACCCTTCCAGCCTGGCCTGGCTCAGCGCTGGTAGCACCTGGTTTGGTTTCGGGCATGCTCCAGAACTGGTACTTCCATGGGCTCTCCCAGATCCGCCAGCATGTAGCAGCTGGTGAAAAACAGACCCTTTGGGTTTTAACCAAAGCAGATCAGAAACCGGCACAACTTCAGAGAGTCAGAGCAGAATGCTGCCCAACAGAAGGAGAAGGGCTGGACCCACCGCTGCTGTGAACAAACGCCCTGTCACAGAGCTTTGGGGCAACCACTTTATTCCCACTGCACAGCTGGGTGCCTTGGGAGGAGCAAGATCTGGGAGGGAGATACGTGTTTAATATAGCACCGAGGGAACGCCTCTGCCTGGCCAGCCGCGCGTGGCCAGGGAGCAGCCTGGTCGCAGCCACAGCGGGGAGGGAAGCTTTGGTGCTGGCTGTGCTTGGAGCTGCTGAGGTGGCCGCGGGCTCTGGCCTGGGCCACCGCCCTGTGGCTGTGGGCATTGGCAGCAGGCAGGCAGCGAGCTGGGGGCCTGCCCTGAGCTCCTGGGAGCTGTGCAAACCGCAGCACCAAAAGTTCTCGGTGGTATCCACGCAAACCCAGAGCTTCCCGCAGGCCAGGCACAGCATCAGATGGGCAACGGGATGCTGAGAGCGCTGCTGGGCAGTAGCTGACCGCAGAGGGCCGGCGGGCACCTCTCTCTTTCAGGCCAGGCTGGCACACCCGTGTCCGCCTGGCTCCTGCTGCTGCCCCAGAGAGCCATCTCTTCTTGAAAAAACACCTTAGCAATGCTGCCACCACTGAGCTGGTTCATCCCCTAATAACTCAAATGCATCTTAGATAGAAATCAGCCTCACAGACAACGATGACACATAGTCCATTGTACATTCATTTCCCCATTTCCAGTAAAATATAAAAAGAAAATAAACCAGCACTGGCATCTCAAGGCAATTATTCAGAAGGGTCATGAGATACAGACCAACACAGAGGAGCTGGACAACGTCAAGACTCTCTAATGCGTAGGGATAACATGATAAGGCTGTCAGCTACCCCGCAGTGGGTGAGGCAGGGATCAAGCAGTTATAATCAAATTTCGGGCTTCTCTGACCTTACCAGGTCCGCAGCTGTTGTTATCCACTCCACATGGCAAAATATTCTGATGCTGTGGTCATGCCCTGGGGACTGCAGCGAACACGGCGGGTCTCTGCAGAGGCACAGGCTCAGAGCCCCCGTGCAGGCAGCGGCCGGGACACACGGCTGGCTGCAGCTGGATGTGCTGTGGGCTCTCTTTCCTTTAGTTCTTTATTAACAAATTTGCAAGGCATCGCCCAAAGCAAGTAGAATCCAAAAAATTGGCACAGTAGCCTTTTTTCTGTTCAAACTCAGGTGAAACAGAGACCCTATTGTGAATGTAGGAAGTGACGGGTTGGCTGCGCTACCCCCACGGAGGCAAAGTGGCTGCGGCAGTTGCTAATGGTAAATGTCTGCTCCACAGAGCCACACTGCTGGGAGGGAACCGTAGCGAGCAATGGTTTCTTTTCTGGCGAAATTGAGAGGCAAATCTTTTGCTGGTGTGATGCAGGCTAGCAGCGCTGAGGCTAGGCAGGCAATGGTGGCTTATGCTAATGAAGGGGCTGGGCTGATCTCCTCATGCTACTTGAGTCAATAGGAGCATTGCCAGTAGCTTCAACAAGGGCATGATTTCATCTCGGCCTGTGTCATCTTACACTGGAGCAGGCGCGGAGCAGGCATCTCCTTCCTGCGCTCTCCGGGCAGCAAGCCCTGGCAGGGAGGAGGGAGAGGAGCCACTTGCTCTCCAGAACTTTCCCCTCCAATTTTAAGGTCTTCCCCTTCTCTGTAAATGTTTGCAAACCACCCATTTGGTAGCAACACAGCCCTCAGCGTGGCCAGGGGCACAGGAGAGCCGAGCAGTGACAGAAGTCGTGCGTAGCCATATGGCTGCGTTTATCCCGCCATGTCTTCCATGAGGCCTAGGTCATTCCTTGCACCCTGAATTCCCCTGAGTGTGAACAACAAAGCAGCAGACTGTACTGAAGCTGCTGAGGCCCTATTTGCTAGTCGAGCACAGCCAGCGTGGGTATTGCAAAAGCTGAAGTTCAGTGACGCTGGGCCAAGTGATGATGTTACCGACGGCGGAAGGGAACCAATCCGAAACTGTGGGAAAAACATTTTTGTAGAGGAACATCATCTCTGAAACCATATAAACAAATCAGGTTTTGACACAACAGAACAAAGACTATAAAAGGAGAGTTTGGGGAAAAACACCGCTAATGGGTAGTAATTCACACAGTGCCTGCCAGACTGTATTTTTGTAATTTGTATTCCTTGGGGACACTGGCCTATGATTTCCAAAGCACTGAGGAATATGGAAACAGCCCGGCCAGATGTGGGGCCACGCTCGGCACCCCTTGGCCCAGAAGATGCTCCAGGGCAGGACGCAGCCGGGCGAGCAGGGGACAGCCTGCCTGCTGTGGGTGTCGACCCACTGCGGGCTGTTCCCCTGCAGACGGGACTTGCCAAGGACACGCATGAGGGACAGCAGCACCGCAGCTGGGAGCTGCCTGGAAAGACATCAGCAAAACGAACTGGATTGACCCAAACCCCAACATGATCTCCCTCAGCTCCCGACCAGCTGGACACAGGGGAGAGGCAGTTCCGTGCAAGAGAGGAGCCAAAGCAGAGGCAAACCCCACTCCCAGCGGGGCCCTCCCTGAGGCAGAGGTGCCAGGAGCCCTAGCTTGCTGCCATGCCCAAGAGGAGCCCAGGCGGTGGGCTGGGGAGGGCAGCGAAAGGCGTCACCCACCAGGCATCTGCCCCTTGCTCAGGGTGCTAAGCACAGGGGGCTTTGCGAGAGCTGCAGGCGCTGCCCTGGGCTGGTCCCGGGAGGCTCCTCAGGGCTGTGCTCCCCTGGGGACCACAGGCAGCGGGACCTTTTCACTTGAATGTTCCAGGAGCGGAGGCGAAGTGGCGTCCGAGGCGTCCGCTTCGTTGGCACAGTGTTGTCTTTGGGAAGAGCAGAGCACAACAGCTGTGGCCAGGCAGCTTCACGAGAAACTAATCACTTCTAATCTGGTTAGAAAACTTCAGCCCTTGGGAAAACACAGCATACCTGTGGGCCTGGGAGGAGGGACCGCTGGATGGCAGGTTTAGAAGAAGTAATTTAAATTTGTGTTAGAGGCTGAAATTGTTTCTCTGCTTTAAGACGCTAGTTCAGAGAGCAGAAGAGCAATAACCTCTGAGGAGGTGAAATCCACAGCAGAGGAGCAGGTCCTCTGTACTCTAAAATGGCACCGTTACCAGGCACACAGAGCCAGCGTGATCAGCTCTTATTAGGTGCCAATTTTTGTTTCATTCTTTCTCAGAAGATCTGTTTCTCCAGCATGCCATCTCAGACAGCAATGAAACGTGATGAGCCGCTCCTCTGTGGAGCGCGCTACGACTTTCATGAGCAGAAACCCTGAGATCCCAGAGAGACTTTGGACAAACGTAAGCCAGGTCTGTAACTTGAGGCCCATTGAATTCACAGTTTAATCGGACCAACATAAAATGGGGAAGTCACGCAGGGCCCCTGCTCTTACCCTATCTCAGCTGCTTTCGTTTGTCAGAAAAAAGTCACCTTCTCCACTGCACGTGCAGGGCGGTCAGCTGCTGCACCGTCAGCAGAGACGCGGTGCCTCTGTGTGCCGGGGAGCAAGAGTCCCCGTTCCTCCCTGTTGGCTCTCCTGTGACCAGGGCAGAGGTGGCACTTAGCCCCTAACACAGGCCACCTATATGGCCTCACACCCAGCGCTCGATCACACCTGGGTCATCCGCAGTGGGAGCATGGGTCCTGCCCCAGCGGGTCCGTGGTACCAGGAGGAAGGCCTGCACCCCACAGCCACCGCCATTCCTCTGCTGCCTCCAAGCAGGACGTGCAAACAGGTGACACGGAGCGGTGCCGCCAAGGCGCCCGAGCCCGGCGCCAGCCATGTGGCTGGCAGCGCCCGACATGGCACGCTGGCCAGGGCAGGAACGCACCGGCGCCGGCAGCGCCGCGCCGCCGCTTCCGAGGTGAGCGCAGTGCGGTGCTGCAAAGCCGCTGCCCGGGGGGTTGCAGAAAGGGGAGGCTGATGGCTCTGCAGCCAGCTGCACGCGGGGCACCAGCCTCCCCAGGTCACCCGCTCTCCCAAAGAGCCCCGTCTGCAGGGGGGCACCCAAGCACCCCTCCTGGGGAGGTCGCCTCGGCTTGCTGGGAAAGCACTGGAGCCCAAAGGGAGCGGGTGAGCAGGGAGGCTGAGCCCACGCAGGGAGTGCCGGCACCGCAGCCCCACCTCGCATACCCCAACCACACGACTGCTGCAGCAGGCTTGCCCCGGGCCCTTTTCACACTTCAATTTTTTAGCTACATTTTTCGCTGTTCCTCCAGCAGCACCGGCTGTATCAGTGCCGAGCAATGCTTCTGGTCTGGCTCAGTGTTGGCCCAGCTGAGCAGCGCCCCTGAGCCCATAACCTGCCCAGCCAGCCCCCTCCCTCCCTCAGGAGGCTGAACCACCCGGCCGTGACCCCCCCCAGCCTCGGGGTCACCCCAACGGGGGGCAGAGCTGCAGGGCAGCACCTGAACCCCTGCACGGCTCTCCAGCTGAGTGCGCGCGGTGGAGCTCAGCAGGTACGCCTTCCCGCACCCACGGGCTCTGCTCGCTCTCCCACTACCACCATTAATCCTGCAGCTCTGCACCTCCTAGCAGGTCGTTGCCCCATTACCACGGGAACCCGAGCAGGCTGGGTTTTGCACCACAGCTACAAAGGCAAAGTCCCTCTCTGGCCTGAGCTACGGGCAGCTTGTTGCGAGCAGCAGGTTATTCCCCCCCGAACTCACGGAGCAGCGAAGACATTATAAAGTGAAAACAGTCCCTTGGCCTCTGCACACCCCCTTCACAGGCAGCTCGCGCATGCCGTGGGAGGTTTCTGGGTTGCTTCTTTGAAAAGCTATTTGAGGTCAGGCTGACTCAGTGTTTCCCAAAAGGCAACAACTCTTACTGTTTCAGTGCAGGTCTAGAGCGGCTGCCAAGCACCGGCCCGCACGCTGGGGCCTGCTCCGAGCGCCAGGGAGAGGTTGGTGCTTTTTTGTACACGTAGAGCCAGACTAGACCTGCTATCCCAAAATTCAAACGGAAACCGCAGCTCTCTGCCTGTAGATAATCTTTTCCACAGCAGGCGGCCGGTTCTGGGAACCCGGGGGATGCTCCCAGGAGGTGAGGAGGGGACAAGCCTGCAGCAGCCCACGCACCCCAGGTATTTCTCATCTTCACTTTGCAGGTAGCCTCTGCAGCTCCAGAGCCTGTGCACGGTTGGAGATGGCAGTCTCCAGCACGCTTATCGGAAATGAGCCTTCCCAGTCCACAAAGAGCCAGGTGGCTCCACTGTAAGCGATGCAGGTCAGAAACCAGGCTGCCCGGCACACACGAAGTCTAGTACTCACATCGTCTGGGGAACTGGTGTTCCCAGTTCCCCTGCCGGACACGCTGGACACCACAGCACTGAGCTCTCTGCTCGGGGTCTGCCCCCCACGGCACAACCACCTCCTTCCCAAGGAGGGAGAGGCAGGCTGCAGCAGGCGGCTGGTGCGCTCCTGTTCTGGGGAGAGAGGAGGCCACCCTGGCTGGGGTCAGCAGAGGCAGACTTGTGAGGCAGCTTCAGACTATATCAAAGAGAGTGACCGAGCTCCCTAAAGCACCGGTCCCTCCTTTAATATTCCCAGCTGCAAGAAGATGGGCTACAAAGAACCAGTTGCAAGTAACCTTTCCTCTTCCCAGAGAAAATTCAAGGCTAAATGCTCGTAACTACCATTTCTCTAACGTGGGGTAATTGCACAGGCTGCGCAGCCTTCTCAGGAAAGCGGTTTATTCTGGCCCACAGCATTCACAAGCTGAATTTTGATACGGGTCTCCCCTGGATTCCCCCCGCCCAGGAGGCTTTACCCCACACAGCTCTGTCCCTATGTGATGTCCGTACCTGAGCACCTACTGCCAAGCCCCCTTACGACCTAAAACACCCCCTTTCTCCCAGTCATGAGCTGTAACCCAGAGGGTGAAGGGCAGGACGGGTTTTTGTGAAAAGCCACTCCATCACATTTGCCCACATGAATGGCGGCAGCCGTAGAGCAGCTCAGGAGCGGGTGTGCGTTGGGGTGCAGAGCACAACCTGCAGACCCCTGGCTGCAGGCTGCATAGGCGCACCCCCCCACTCGCTCACTGCGCAGCTACCCCATGGGCCCACGGCACCAGGAACGGCCTTTCCCCATGAGGAGGGGGGCAGCCCTGGAGCACTATAGCATGATCGTGGGCCGGGACATGCCCCAGACCCAGTGCAGAGCCCAGGGGTGGGCAGAGCTCTCCCCCCTCCCCAGGACTTCCTTGGTACCCAGGCGCTGGGGCTCACCAGCTTCCTTTCCAGACTGTCCAAAAGAGCTGTCTCCGCATGGAGCACTACCAAAACATTTATTGAGAAGAGTGTTGGGGGGCCAGGCTCCCCAGGACCCTGCTGCAGCTGACCACACGTCTGGGGAGAGGAGTGCAGGCTCAGAAAAGGGGCAGCCAGCCTCTGCCCACCCAGCAGGCTCTCACGCTGCCATGCTGGGGACCTCCCGTAGCACCCTGTGTGCCTCAAAGCAGCCACAGGGAGATGTGGGCACTTGTTCCCTCGGGGGAAATGTGTCCCCCACTCTGGCGTAGCCAGGGAAGCAAGGTTGGCTACGCAATCCCTGCATGCTCGGCGGCCGAAGAAGGAGGAAGCAATCCGGCACCGGTCACTGAACAAACAGCTGTGAGATCTGGGGGCTGGCTCATGCTGGCTGGCCTGGGCGCTGCTGGGGAGGGGTGGCTGCTCTCCATCACGCTCCACCTTGGGCTTTGGCTGCTGCCGGCTTCTGTCACAGCTCCTGCAGCCACCCCTGGAGAGCAGACCTGCCCCATGCTGCTGCCAAAATCCTCATCAGAGCAGGTGGGGGAACCTGGCAGTGAGCGCTTGCTCTGACCATACCCACGACATGGAAAAATAAACAAATGTGTATTTCTCTCATGGGGAGGAACATACTTTAAAAGGTGCTTCCTAAACCTATGTGCAAACATGAGAGCAATTACGGCACCTCCCAGAGGGTGCTGTAACTGCACCTTGGGGCTCCCAAAGGGAAGCTCAGCCCTCCCTGGAGAAGAGAGGGAGCGTGGCCTTGCAGGTGGAGGCAGCTGCTGCCTGCTGGGGCTGCACGGCTCACAGCTGCACCGTGCTGGCTGAGCCCCGTCCCGCACCCCACGGCGGCACAGCTGCGACCTGGCAGCAGCATGCAGAGGAGAGGGCTCCCTCACCATGGGCACCCCACAGCTTTCCTGCTCCTCGCATCCATCTGCAACCTCCTCCGGATCAAGGGGCAGCTCTAGCAGCCCCTCACCCGCCAAGTGTGCTGCAGTCCTGCCAGGAAGCACTCGCGACACCCCCAGCCGGACACATCTATTTACACGAGAAGAGCCACAGACATAGGGCAAGGAGGTGCCCCCCAGCCGGCACAGGCAGCCGCCGGCACAGGCTGCTACCCCTGCGCGCTGCCAGGCCAGGGCTGGCTGGGTGCTGCATCCAGCCACCACCAGGCCATCGCCCTTGCACCGGGCAAGGGCAGAGTCACTTTGCAGGTGCTGTATTTTCTGAAGCTGGGGGCAGCGGCAGGTCCCTGGCTGCGTAGACAGTCCAGAAATGGGTGGGGGATCTGCTGGTAGCATCATGCCCTGGCAGCAACCAAGGGCAGGGGCCCACGCCGGCCGGAGAGGCACAGCCCAGGCAAGTGTCCATTTGTCCATCCCGATCTTAGTCATTCTCGCTCTGTGAGGGAGAGAGGGGAGAGCAAGAGTGAGGTGCCAGGGGCTGGGCAGGGGGGAATACGGCCCCCCTCAATGCACCCCGAACCACCTGATAAGTCTCCCTGTGTGAGCACAGCCCTGCCATGCCCCCTCACCTCCATTTTGCTGTATATCCAGCTGAGGAGCTTTGTCACACGTGTGTAAACACCGGGCTTGTTCTTCTGGCCGCATCCTGTCCCCCAGCTTGTCACCCCAGCCACGTACCAGCGACCGTTGTCCTCACAGACCAGGGGCCCTCCGCTGTCACCCTGGCACAGAGGGGCAGAGCGATGAGGAGAGGAGACAGGAGATGCCCCTCTGCCAGTACTCAGCCAGGGGACACCGGCGTGCAGATGTGGGCAGCCCTGCCGGTCCCCTGCCACCTTGCCTGGTGGGAACCATGTGCCCCCAGCTCACCTGGCACGCATCTTTCCCCCCCTGCAGGTACCCGGCGCACATCATCCGTGGGGTCAGGTAGCCCTCGTACACCTTGTCACTGTTGCAGATCTTGTAGTCAATCAGCTTCACCTCAGCCTCCCGAAGCTTTGGGGATGTGTTATCTGCAAGGCAGGAGGAGCCGTGGGGCAGGGTGGGCCTCGTCCCCCACCACCCCCTGGCCCCTCCGCAGCGCCAGGCGTTTCTGTGGCAGTGAGGGAGGAAGCTGGTATTTCTTGCAGGCCTTATTTCTGCAGAGCCACACAGCTGGGAGGGCAACCACCGTGAGTCACCCCTGCGGGAACAGCCCTCAGATACAGCAGCAGATCGGCGCTTGCTCCTCTCGCATGCTGCGACGCACAGGAGCTGCCTGGGGAGAGCCGGCATCCTCCCTCACCTTCGTTCTCCCTGGTCTTCCCAAAGCCGGTGATGAAGCAGGACCTGCCGGTCTGGAATCGCTGGCCGTACATGGGGAGGCAGGCTGGGCGAACCTGAGCTGGAGGGAGACATGATGAAAACCAGGCGAGGAGAGAGGGATGAGTCACCCAGGAGCAAAATAGCCGCTGTAGTCACCAGCCCTGCGGCGAGGGAGGAGCAGGGCGCACAGGAAACACTCCCCTCTGCGCCCACCGCGGCAGGGTCTCTGCCAGCCCCCCGCAGCGCTGCCCATGCAGGGCACAGCAAGCAGCACTACACCGGCTGCACGGCCAAGCGCACAGCTGTGTGTGCGCAGGCACTGCCGGGGACGACGGGCCAGCTCCCGACCATGGGACAGGCAGGGGAAAGCCGTGGGGCCGCAGCAGAGCAGGATGCTCCAGC
This sequence comes from Phalacrocorax carbo, assembly GCF_963921805.1. Lineage (NCBI taxonomy): Eukaryota > Metazoa > Chordata > Aves > Suliformes > Phalacrocoracidae > Phalacrocorax > Phalacrocorax carbo. The sequence goes on along the minus strand of NC_087533.1, from coordinate 7,569,227 downwards.
CGGCAGCAGCCGGGTGCAGCTCAGGGAGCAGGTCAGAGGGGACCCGAGCTTCCTCTTGCTCCTGCCCATCCCCAGGCGCTCTCTGTCCCCCTGAACCCTAGCCCCAGGCAAAGCCAGCTCTGTGGCACGGCAAGCTCAGGGGCCTCACCTGAGAGCGTCAGTGGCCTGGAGAGCTTCATGAGAGCGATGTCATAGTCATCGTGATCATCACTGTAGTTGGAGTTGATGATGACTTGGGAGACAGGGATTCCCTCCGCACGCTGCTTCAGGTCCGAGACCCCGCCGTACACCTTCCAGTCGTCGAGGATCTTCATGCTGTTCCTGGGCAGGGAGAGGTGGGGGCAGCAAGGAGTGAGACGCAGGGCACAGGGCTGGGCTGGGCGCCTGCGTGAGGGCTGCCGGCTGCCGCTGGTGCCCCGGGCTGGACAGCAGCACTGCCGGCAGCTGCCTGTGGCAGCACTCACATGAAGAAGCAGTGGGCTGCAGTGAGAACCCACTGTGCGTCGATGATGGTGCCGCCGCAGATGTGGATCGGCCCGTACTGCACGCTGACCTGCCAGGGCCATTTGCTCACAGAGGTTTCCTTTCCTCCAATGATCCGGCCAGAAATTCTCTGCCCACAGGCTGGAGGAAAGAACAGGACAGAGAGAAGGGCTCAGAGAGGAGGCAAGGCCGGAGGGGGACGCACACAACATCCCCACCACCCGCAGGCACCAGGTGTGCTCGGTAGCTCGTAGGGGCCAGTGGAGACCACTGGGAATGCAATCTTCGTAGCTTTCTATTACCTAGCAGCTTTGCTGGAAGATGCCCTGTTTGCCCAACCCTGTGCAAAGAAAGGAGGAAAGTGCTCCCAAGCATGTTTTTGGCCTCGCCCGCCCTTGGCCGCGTGCCCTGCCAGCCAGCCCCCTTACTTGTGCATCGGAGAGAGACGTACTTTCCCGTGAGACACTGTGAGCTGCAGGAGAGAACAGGGACACACAGCCTCAACCCTGGCGCTGTGGCACCAGGGCAAGGGCAGGGCCAGGAGGCGATGCTGCCCGGTACCTGTTGACGCTCTGCTGGATGGTGTCTCGCTCGTCAGTCACAGCGAGGCTCTTGCCAGAGATGTGCAGGGGGATGTATTCAGTCTGCGACGCACTGGGAAGGAAGAGGAGAGAGGCAGTGAGTGCCCCTCCTCACTGGGCACTGACCACCCAGTCCCTGCCTTCTCAAAAAGGCCCTGCACACTAAAGCTGGGACAGGGGGATGGACTGAAATGCCTACAGCAGCGCTGAAAAGCACAGTGCTGGGGGAAAGAGCACAGCGGCCATGCACGCGGCCAGGGCAGGAGGGCCAGAGCAACACCCAGGGGACTGGCAGGGCCCCAGCACCTGAGGCGGACAACCCATCCCTGCGGAATTACTTCTGAAATCCCAGCTGCCGGCAGGTCTTTCTGGAGAAGGAGTCGTCCCAGGCGCTGCTGCACACCGGCAGCCACTGGTTCTCAGTGCTGGAGTAGATGTGGAGCAAGGACTCGTCGGACGCAAAGCGCACTGCGGGGATGGAGCCGGAGGGTCAGCGGTACCCAGCGGTACCCAGCGCCCCAGGGGCTCCCCTCGCTCCCATTGCCCCCAGCTCCTGGTGCCTCACCGCAGCCCAGCTCGTCGCTCCTCTGGGAGCAGTCAACGATGCCGTCACAGCGCACGGGGTTGTCCTTGCAGCTCTCGGCAGGCTCCTTGTACACGATACCGGTCTGCGACCGCCAGAACATAACTGGAAACAAGCGCATGCTGTGGTGAGGCGGGGGCTGGCGGTGGGGGCTCGCTGCGGGCAACGGTGCTGTGACCCCCCCGGACGGGAGTCCAGAGGAGGTCTGCCATGGACAGGGGTGCTCCCAAACACCAGGGGCGAGCTCTGGTGCAGGGCTGAAGGAGGACCAGCCAGCCCTGAGCATCCCCCCATGCTAGCCCAGCAGCGTGCAGCTCAGCTGCTGGAAGCCTCTCTCACTTAACCCACTTCTAGTTTGCTCCTGCAGAAAGATGCATTCAGTGGGCTTCAAGACCACGGCTACAGCAGCTGGAGCACTAGCAGCTAGATGTTACGAGGATTAAAGTGATTCCCGCGGTTTCTGTGCCCGCTCCGCCTACGGACTGCACTCTCTTTGACAGTCGGTCCTGCCTGCCAGCCCCTGGGGGTGCCCCGCCGCCCACCGAAGCAAGCCCAGGAGGAGAGCACGGCGCAGCTCCCCGGGACTGCAGGGAGCCCGAGCAGCAGCTCTCCCTTCCCCGGCAATCCTGCTCCCGTATGTCCACCAGATGTCAGGAACGCTCAGGAAATGGGAAAAGCATAACTGCCTGCTTGCATTCCCCCCCGGGGGGTTCCCTGTGGCACTTCCCAGCCTCTGGTGACCCCCAGCCTCTCTGAGGTCTCCCCCCCACGGAGCCCCGAGCCACCCCAGGTTGGGACCGCACTCACACAGCAGGATGAGGGCGATGAGCAGCACGATGAGGACGGAGATGCAGAAGATGAGTGCAAGCCGTCTCTGGCTCATGCAGGGAGCTCTGAACATGGAGGATCCTGGTTGCAGGGCAGAGGCAGGGTCAGGGGAAGCAGCTGCCTTCCCAGGGTGCCTGGACCCTGCTGTCCACTGGCACATGCCAGAGCTCCCTGGCTTCACACAGGAGCCACGAGATGTAGGGCAGCGGGGCCATGCACACCCTGCACCTCCCTGTGGCATCCCCCCATTCTGCCTCTCATCCCCCCCATGGTCACTGTCCTCTCCCTTGGCCCCAGCACCCCTCACACCCCCAGGGAAACACTGTCCCATGGCTGAGGCTTGTGCCAGCAGCGGGCACAGGGACCCATTCCCTGCCTCCCTCCCTTCCCAACCTACGTGGGACCAGGGCCACGGTGGCCAGAGACCACCCTCAGCACCATTCTCTTACGTGTGCTCTCACAGGTCGTGCAGGCGGCTGGGGCTGAGCTGGACTCTGGGCTGTAGGGCTTGAAACTAATGCCAAGGACACTTTCTTGAGGCTGCGGAGGTCGGGCACCAAAGATGCTGCTGACTGTGGAGGCATGGAGGCTGGGAGGGACACTACTGGGTGATGCCGTGGTCTGTGAGCAGAGGAGACTGTTACTGGCAATGAACGTTGCCCACTGCAGAGTCCCTGTGGCTGGCACCCCGCCACCCAGGCAGCTGTGAAGGAAAAGGCGGCGTGGAGCTGAGCTCCCTGGTACGGCGCTGAGCTCCCCGGTGCAGCCAGCCGTTGCCACTGGTGGCTGTTCCTCCACAGTGCCGTGAACTGCATGGCAATTTACCGCTGTGGTGCCTCTTTCTGTACCCCAAGGCCCGAGCTGTACCCCATCCAGGACAGCTGAAAACCTCTTTGTTGCAGAGCTTTTCCCCTTTAGGTGGCTGCTGACCAAATGTCCCAAACTGATTGCTTTGATCAGAGCGATCAGCTGGTTATTTGGCATCAGGTCAGTCACACTGTGGCCCAGTTCCATGGGGCTAATGCCCCAATTTATGCATCTATCCTTAATTAGCCATTTGAAAAATACAGTGCAATTTCCAGCTGTTATTTAGTAATACTTAATAATCAGTGTTTTCCAAGCCCTGAAACATCCTGTACCCTGGAATGCTGTTCTGCAGTTGTGTCACTCCCGATCCATGAATTTGCAAAAGAATATGTTTTTGTTTCCTTTCCTCAAGATACACTCTTCCAAGCACTCCATCAGCTTCTATCAGCTACATAAGTGACAGCCTCTCATTCTCCTTCAGAGAAGACCTATGTAAACAGCCCACAATAAACGCCGTTTCTGCTGCCACTGTAATTTCATTTGTAAAATCTCAGATACATTTTTGGCAATAAGGAACGGCTGCGTGCCTCACAGAAACTGCGAGGGCATTGCCAGCCAGCGCACGGCAGCATCCGCCTGGCCTGGGCTTCGTTCCTGGCAGGTGCTTACCACGCTGCCTCGCTCCTCCTGCCCTGCTCCCGGCGCCACGCAGCCACAGCTGTCCGTCTTTGCACCGGGTTGTTCAGGGGAAGCCAGTCAAACTGTTGACAGTCAGATTTGCACTATGCCTGTCCCTACAAGTGACATTTCTCCTGTCCCACAGGAGGGGCAGCCAAGGGAGAAGCGGAGCCGCCATCCTTTGGCAGCAAAGTGCAGCCAGCGTGGGCACCCTCACCCCAGCCCACCTCCCAGGGGACCACTTAGCAGCCGGGAGGTGGGCTCAAACACGCCCCTCTGGAAGCCTGCCTCTGATTTTTGGCCCTGCAGTCGCTAGCAGCCACAGTTCCTCATAACCAGAACACATCCCCTTCCCTGCCAAGCCGGCGAGCAGCACGTGGGCTGGCGCCCAGCTCTGGGAATGGGCAGAGAGGATGGGGCACCGGGCAGAGCAGGAGCAGCAGCAGGAGCTGGGTTGCCCCCTTCCAGCTGGATTTTCTCTACCCTCGTGTTTCCTGCTGGGAACCAGGGGCCCTAATGAGCACGTCAGGAGCCTGCTCAGGCTCATGCTTTGTAAATACGGCTGTGCCCTTTCTTGCAATGCAGTGGTGTAACTTCCTGGGCATTATCCCGTGAGTCACGCACCCCGGCGTGGCCACGCGCACGCCCCACGCAGGGCCTGCCTCAGCCCCCCCGCTGAACGTCGAGGGGGACGTGCAGCCCCTCTTGAACCGTGCCGTAGTAACAGCTTGCAGCCCAGGTGCAGCTGCCGCAGCACCCCGCGCTCCCGGGGGGCTCCCTGGCCACCCGCCCTGGCCAGCAGCAGGGCGCGCAGGGCCACCCCCCGGCTCAGGCTCTCAGGCCTGGGGGCACAGACCTCTCCCCGCTGCCCGCGGGGCCCTTGGCACAGGCACCGCGAACGTCTCCCGGCCATCGAGAGCCACCTCCCCGCTCACGTCAGGGGACAGGGACAGAGCGAGCAGCTCCCCATCCCTCTGCACACATGGGGAGGAGCAGAGGCACTTTCTATTTCACAGCATCACCCACCCCTTCTCGCTCCTTCCCTGCCGGACAACGACAACAAGCCTGAATTTGCTCAGCCTGCAGCCGAAGAACAGTTTTTCCTGACACCCGCATCTCACAGCAGCCGTGTGAGCAAGCCCGGGACAGCCGTGCTGCAGGCTTGCCTTCTCGTGGGCGCACCAGGGATGCCCCTCGGTGTGCTCTGTGGGGCTGGGCTGGCACAGCAGCCGGGAGGGCTGCAGAGTGTCCCTGCAGCATCCTCCCCTAATCAGCCTGAGCAGTGACGCCGGTGGGATTCAAGTCCTCACAGCAAGTATTGCACGCCTGCACCGTGAAACATCCCCGGGTATCCTTAGTGCCCGTTGTTAGAAAGCATACGTGATCAGCAAGACAGAGCTGCAGCGGGTCCTGCGCCACTGCTTCTCAGAAAAAAAAAAGCTATGAACAGATGCCAGGAACTTCCCTAGGAAAAGAATTTATCTTGTTTATGTATAAATGGGGTTTTTGTAAATACCCAGGCAGTATCATTTACGTTGGCATTTGTATGCTATCTCCCCGTGTCTGATATTTCATATGCCTCATCCTGCAGCGTGTGTAACCCTTCAGTTATCAGATCAGCAGAATTACAATGCTGTTAAGGACGAGCCTCTCCACTCTACTAGAAGACAGCCCAGAAGACAGAAGTAAGCCAGTGGTGCTGGATGCTAAAGCATTTCTACCTCCAGTGTACAAATATTTCAAATTAACAGGTAAATTCACTATAGATGAAACTGCTCTTACCGTTCCTTAGCAGGAACACATGCCTTTTCTTACACTTGGGTGAACTAATAACTACTTCTTTCTTTAAAAGCCTGAAGTCCAAGTATTTTTTTTTTCTACATCTATCGCAGAAGCCAACAGAACTTTTATCACGGGCTCCCAGTAACCAGCGTAACTGGTTGCTGTTGAGCAGCCACCGGACCAGAGAACAAACAGCAGCAGGTTTACAGAGATATTTCTGTTAAGGAGCATGTATTACCCTGGGGATTGAGCTGCAACTTCTGCCCACAAAACCTTTTGTCATCCTTTGCTGGCTTTTGAGTAAAAGCCAGACCCGGAGCCATGCCTATCTCACATGTGTGGCTGTGGTTTTAGCCTTTTTTCTGACGTCCTCTCTGCAAACGTTCCACCAGCCACAAGAGCATTAAGTGTTGCTGTGGGCTGGCGCCTGAAAGTCAGCGTGGGGACAGGGAGCACAACCAGCTCCTTTCCGTGGTAAGGCTAACTTTCAACCGACAGGGGAGGAGGGATGCTGGGGACACACAGGGACCCCTCGCCAGCTCTGCTCCCCTCGCACCCAGCACGGCCCAGGCTGCCTGGGGGATGAGCGGATGCTGCCTGCCTGCAGCATAAGCCCTTTGCTAAACTTGTCATGAGCGTAAACACCACCTTGGTCCTTCTCCGCTCTGCCCCAAGGCTTGGAGCAGAGCTGGGAAAAGCACCTACGCCACAGACAGCAGCGTGGCACTTTGCACTTTGCACCCTTTGCACTGTGACCTGCCACGTGCACTGACCTCCAGCTTGACTCCCTGCTGCAGAGGGAAGGCCACCAAATCCACGCCAGCAGAGGACAATCACCCAGGAAAAGGCGGTCCAGGCTGGATTCAAAGCTTGGGATCCACGCATGACGGGGAGGGAAGGCAAGGAAACCAGCCAGCAGTCACCCGCAGCTTCGGAGTGGGAGGGAGAGAGGAAGAAGCCAGGCAACACCTGGGGTGTTGCAACCAGACCCAGGGCCCAGCTGTGTCTCAGAGGAGCAAAAGGGCACAGCAGCTGCCCAAAATTTGGAGCATCAAGAAGGGAGGGAAGCAGCCTGGCTTAAATAAGCTGGAAGAAGCTGCCTAAATACTGTCCCAGCTGAGCTTGGCAGCCCACCCCATTGTTCAGGGCAGGGAACCGGCTCCTTCACCTGCTCAAGGAGCGCTGATTGTCCACGGCAGATTAGCTCAGCAAGCACACAACAGGGACATTGTCCTCACGCTCGCCTGGGACAAAACCCTCCTGAGCCTGTGAGAGCCCCGTTCCCTCCTGTGACACCAGAGCTCTGCGAGTTCCGCGGCTGAGGGGTGGCTCAGCGGGGCCTTTCTGGGAGGGGACAGACTCCCAGGCCAAGCCATGGCCCCCCCAGCTCGCTGGCCTCGCTCCCCTGGCTGCTGATGGCATGGGGCTGGGCAGGGCCACGAGGGACATGGGACAAAGAGGGCAGGAGCTGCGGGAGGATGCTGCACACCCAGGTGCCACAAAGGGGCGATGCATGGGGAAGTGAAATCCCAAAGCACGCAGGGGCCATTTTGCAAGCACAGATGACAAGCCGCGTCAATTGAGTAAGCCCGATCTGGCCAGGGACAGGTTGCCTTATGCCACTGTGAGCAGCCCTTCAGGCAGAGATCAGGATATATTCCAGTAATTGCTTCTCGCTCCATTCTACGAATAGGGAAACCGAGGCACGGAAAGATGAAGTGACTCTTCCGCAGTTGCAGAGCTGAGGGTGGCACCTTGGACTCCTAAGGCTCATTTAATCCAAGCAACAAGGCCAAGGTGGCCCAGTGGGGATGCCCAATATTGGGTAATTGTTGCCGTATGTGGGCATCGGAATTCCTGCCCCCTCTCACCGAGACACAGTGCTGCTGCCTGCTTTTGGGGACACCCAGAGCCTGGATCACACTGCAAAGCAGTGCTGGGGGCAGGCTGGCCCCCCCTTGGGACCCAGCCAGGATCTGGCTCAAGCCCACTCTGCTCCTGCTCCTGGCAGCCTCTGAGACACCCTCACACCAAGGGGCAGGAAGAGAGTGGCTTTTTACAGCTGGCCCTGCCTCCCCTCGAGCCCCATCCACCCTGTCACTGCCGGCTTTGCACGTTCCGGACGTCGCTGGCACAGCCAGCAGCACTCGGCATGGTAATTATCCGCTGCCTCACCCAGGTGGACCGAGCCTAGTGCCCAGCCAGGGATGGATGTTTTCCTCATGACAGGATGCTCAGCAAGGCCCCAAGGCCGAGACTGAGCAAGCCCTGGTCAACACATCCTGAAAAGAACATGGGGAAGACTGCCAGCAGAGCAGGTGAGGGAGAGCAGCGGAGGCTGGGGCCGCTACCAGAGTGCTGGTGGGATGTGCCAGGGGGCTCAGGAACGTGCAGCTCCCATGGGTGCTGAGCGGCACCGGCTCCCACTGGCAGTGCCAGCCTGCCCCGCCAGCCTGTCCCCCCAGTTTGCAAATCCACTCCAGTGTGGACAAGCGCAGATGCCAGGGTCCCTGATGCCTCCTCTGCTGGCATGGGGCTTACACCAGGGATGCTGGCGGCTGTCCTCCTCCCTCCCTGTGCCTGGGGGGTGACGGAGGCAGCAGCCCCACGGGCAGCTCATCCCAGGTCCTTCTCCCTGCCAGCAGCAACAGGCTGCTGTAGAGGCAACGCCTCAGAGAGCGGGAGGGATAAACCAGGGCCTCCACCAAACCCCGAGGGAAGTGGGTCCCTATGGTCACAGAGCAAACCCCGGTGCTCCTAGCCAGGTCAGAGCTGGAGGAGCTGCCCACGCCTTACCGGAGAGGTTTTCCCGTCCATCGGCCGCTGCAGGGCTGGGCTGGGATCACAGCTCCGGCACAGCCATCCTTCGCTGCGCAGCGCCGTGCAGAGCAAAGTCAGGTCTGCAGGGACGGGGCAGAATCTATTTGGCGAGCGGGCTTGTACGTCAGTGCCAGCGCCGGGCGCGGAGGGAAACCAGTCCAACCTGCCGCCCAGCTCCACCACTGCCTGTTTCCCAACTGCTCCAGGCACAGCATGCAAAACACCTGCCTCTGCTGCTGGTGACCCCAGCCAGGCACTGAGGAACACTGGGCAGGGGCAGTAGGAGCGCCGGCTGTGGCCCAAGGTCTGGGAGCAGGTCAGGTCTGGCCCTGGGGGGAGAGCAGCATTCTGGACACTGGGGGCTGCTGTGGGCTCCTTGCCTCTCTCCCAGCTGCCTGCCTGCCTGCCCAAGCACCCCCCATCCTCTGCTGTGTGCTCACCACACGTTCACCTCACCTCTCCTACCCCGGCCGAGGGCTGCGAGCGCCAGCTGAGGAGGGGAGAGGAGGGGACACACAGCCATGTGCCAACCCCAGCAAAGCCCCCCTCGTGCGCCCCAGGTGACCGAGAAATCCAGAATGCCCTTTTTCAAGGCAAATGAAATGCCTTTCTCTAGAGGCTTTTTCACTCCTTTGCTTATGGGGTGATGCTTTTGCATTGTGCAAGGAGAAGGCAATGGCCTCCCCCATCCCCTGGGGGAGTGAGCTAGGAGATGCTTTGCTTAAACCAGAACTCACGTTTGGGAGAAACAGGTAAAAATATCCAGATTAAAAGGAAAAAAGCCCAGCTCCATTTTGTGTTTCCTGATGCCCAGGCCCCAGACCCATGTCCCTCAGTGTCACAGGCCCCGCTTGCCCCAGCCCCTGGCTGCTGGAGGAGCGCCTGTGGGGCGGATTAACAAGGCCAGCGGGGAGCCTGTGCCTGCACTCCTCGTCAGCCAGAGCTGCACCACAGTCTCTGCTCTGCCTTGCCCAGCAGAGAGGCACGATGGTTTCCCAGAGATGTAAATGGTGCTTCGTGTAACCCAGACTGCTCCCAGCCTCAGCCAGCGTGTGGATGAGCAGCCTCTGGGATAAGAGGTTATAGCAAGCTATGGCCCCACTCTTGCCGGCCCACAAGGGCTGGCACCAGGCAGTGCGAGGGCAGCACATGGCTCAGCAGGGAGGAGGGTAACCTCTCCGACAGCCTGGTCCCAGGAGGCTCTGTCTGGCAGTGTGGTGCCTCCTGTGAGCCCCATCCCGACACTCTCTTTTCCAGGCACATTTCTCCCGGCATTATTCATAGCATAAGTCCCTTATTCATCTGGCTCCCCACCCATACCTTCTCATCGGAAGGGCAGGAGACAAGCAGGGCCTTCCAAGCTTGGAGGAAACCTGCCTCAAAGCCCCTTTGATTTCAAGACTGAAAATCCCAGGATGGATCCCACCATCCCCTCCACTCTGCCCCAGGTCTCCCCATCTCATCCCTTCCCAGAGGGGTTAATTCCTGCCCTTCTCCCGTGCACAGCCTGGAGGCAAACTCAGGCAGCCAGAGAGGGGGATCGGGGGGCTCAGAGAAGACCAACACCTGGGTCCATCCTGTTTATGGGGTTTACTCCCATTTTCTTCTGGCAAGGTCATTGCTAAGCCCTTTGCCTGCCTCTTTCCCATGAGCCCACCCAGGGCCTCGCTGCCGTGGCAGGTCCAGCACGTGCGCTTCAGCGCACAGGGCAAACGCTTCCCACGGCAGTGGCCACGAGGCAGGCTGCCTGCTCTGGGGATCCCCTGCTTCCAGGGTGGCTTCTGACCCAGCGCTCACTCTGAAACACACTCCTCTCTAGTTTTCACACACAGAACTAACAGCATTTTGTTTGCGTTTTGCAGCTACCCTATGCCTCTGAGGGCTCTGTCCTGCTGGGTGCAGGGGCAGAGGGAGGCAGGGGATGGCCAGGCAGTGAGCTGTGTCCCCAGGCAGCCCTCAGGTGGCCTTGCCTGTGAGCTCGCATGAGCTGCCACATCCTCATCTGAAAAGGGATTCTCAGAACGTAGCTCCAGGTGGCAGCTCCAGAAATGATTGCTTGCTGGTGTTTCTACAAAGCCACCTACAGAAAGCAAGTAATAGAGAACCATGTGTCTGGCCTTGACCCCAGCAACCTGCTGTTAAATGTCATGCATGCACAACACCTCCCGGGTGAAATCCTCACACTTTCTTGCTGGTAGCTGCTCCTATGGGCCCTGCTGCACCCTCCTGCACACACAGCCAGAGCCAGCACCTCCAGCCTTGGAGAGTCCGGCAGCTTCTCCACTCTCTGCTCTGACCTCCAGGCATGAGGGAATGAGGAGGGGAAGGGGATAACTCTGCTCTTCCAGGCAAGGTGCCTTCTCTGGCTATTCGTCGTCCGGCAGGGCAGAACCAGCCCTCCAGCCCCAGCCCGAGCCCTGCGCTGCACGGAGCAGCGTTGCTGCCTGAGCCTGCCCCCCTGGGGCTGTACGATCCCCCTACCACCCTGGGTGAAACTCCCCAAGGTCCGCAGTGGCGGAGTGCAGGAAAAGCTGGTCTCTACCAGCTCTGCCAGGTGTTCTCTGGGCCAGGTTTCTCCGCAGTGGTGTCACCCTGCCTGGCCAACACAGTGGCCCACAAGGGGATATTTCAGGGTCAGCCACATCACCTGTGGGGCTTGGCGGCGTTTGGGAATCCCAGCCCCACTCCAGCCTTGCCCGTGCTGAAGTTGTTGGTGTTGCTGAGGCTGCGGCCACCTCCACCCCAGCCACAGAGCAGCAGCTCCAGGATGTGGGTGCAGTGAGAAGGAGCAGCAGCCAGGCAGGTGGGAGGACGAAGCCAAGGACATGCTTTGCCCTCCAGCCTGCCCCACAGACAAGGGCAGCCCCTTTGCCAAGCCGGTGCCCATGGCTAGTGGCTGGCAGGAGGGTCCCAGCGGGAGCCAGGCATGGGGCCAGGGTGACTGCAGCTCCCAGCCCTCGCTGCCACCAAGAGGAGCTGCAGAGGCTTGGGAGAAAGACGTGCTGTGCAGTTCTGACTCAGGTGATTTCCAGGTTATTAAAAACATGGCTATTCCTATTCAAAGATTAGTCAATTATTTTGAAGATGAAAAGGAAACTCAGCAGTGTTCTTGAGGGCTGGTTTGACCTGTGAGTTCAAAACCTCTCCTGCTGAGACTTCAAACACGTGGCTGCTCTTTACTGTGATGCTTTGGTTTTAATGCGGTACTTTGGTGGTCACCAATGCCTGATACAAAGCTCGTCTCTGGTTATCGCCGGGCCCCTGCCTGTGCTGGGCCTGCAGGGGCTAGGGGGTGCCTCAGCACAGCGCACGGCTGCGGGACAGGCTGGGGCTAGGAAATGGGTCTGCCCTCCTTCCCCTGCAGCACAGCGGCTCCCTCCCTGGGGCCCCTTGCAGCGGAGCTGGTGGCAGCAAAGGTAGCACAGAGACACGAAGCCTGCAGCCTCAAGGATGCTAAGCAGCATTTCATGGAGGGTGAGGGGAAAGCACCCACAAGACAGGGATCCTGGGCAGCATCTGCACCACGAGCTGTGGAGCGGGCAGCGTGCGGGCACACTGCCACGCTGCCCCAGCACCAGCTCCTCCCGTGGCACCTGGCGGTGCCCGCACGCATGCAGCAGCTCAGGTGCCACCACAAACTCGTGGGGTAGCTGCACCGCTCACAGCCTGAGCATTCGGCAGAACTGTCATTTCTCTTCAGCCTGTTTCATTTTCTCCTAAAGTGCCAACCATTTCTCCAAGCCTCTGAACCGCCTCACCCGCAGAATGAGCCTCACAGTTTATTTTCCACAAGGCTCCCTCCTTCCTCATTTTTGGTCCCATTGCTTTTGATTTTCACTCCTTTACATAAAACACAAGCTGCGGCTTTGTGTGGGATGGGCTGTGCCTCATCTCAGAACTCCTAAATTCAATAGCTGCTAGATCTGACTCACGCACTGATAGCAGGGTGACAGGACATCAGCTGGTCTCCCAAAGAGGGGAGAATAAAGCCAAGCCGGGGTGAAGCCAGGGAGGGGATCTCCTGCTGGAGCCATCCTCCCCTGCCCGTCCCTATGGCTGGCCCTCAGCAGGAGAACAGCCGTCAGCGAGGCAGAGTCTCTCCCCACTGCCAGGCACCCAGCACCACCGCCCCGTGCCCGTATTCCCCTTGGCCTCGGCAGAGCCGAGCCGAAGCCTGTGTGTCCCTGGATGCCACGAGAGCCGGGCATGCCGTCGTGCCATGCCCGAGGTCCTGTCGCCAGGGTCTGGAGAACGGCTTAGCAGCACTGACGGACCGACCCTGCAGCTGATGAATTTGCTGGTGCTCAGGCAAGGCTGCAAGTTCGTGGAAGCCCGTGGGCTTTAGCAGGAAGGATGAGTCAGAGAATGGACTCTGTTCAGAGGCTGGGAAAAAAGCAGGACTCTCCCACTTTGGGCATTTAAGATGGCTCTTTGAGGAGTCAGTTCGCTGTGGCAAAGGGACCTGAAGTCCTGTGCCTCTCTGTTCGCCAAGCCAGGGACTGCTCTCAAGCTTTCTGAGGCTGTCCAAAGCACTCTCGGTTTCTCTTGCTCTTTCTATTTGTGCCCTTTCTGCTAATTCCCCAGTGGGAAATTCCTCTTTTTGAAAACAAATCACTCTCCATCACGAGGGTCCCTGGGTTTGCACAGGCCTCAGGAAAGCCCTCAAGCAAGCTCTGCTGCAATCCAGCCTGCCAGAAGGCAAATAAGAGGACTCACAGTCCACTCCGTGGTAATTCAGGTCCTAGCACCTGAGGCCAAGATCACCAGACAGGCAGCACATGGCCATGGGGCAGAGGCCTGCAGCCACATGCATCGTGGCCATACCGGGGCCCTGGGTCTGGCTGACAGCTGCCGGAGCCCTGGGGACACCTTACAGCCCCCTCCACTGCACCCGACTTCAGAGCTCACGATGCCACCCACGTGCATAGGCGTTTCCAGGACATGTAATAGCCCAGAGGTTGTCACTCGTCCCCAGAAATGGGGAAAGGCAAACTGCAGACTGAAGCAGGAGAGTACGGGAAAGCAAAAACCTCCTCCTGGGGCTCCAGGGCTCCCCAGGGATGGCTCTGACCTGGCTGGCTTTAGCCACCGGCAGGACAGGACATCGGTCCAAGGGACACTACCGGGTAGGTGCTATGCTTAAGTAAAATCCCTGTAACAGGTCATCCTAGGTGCTAACGCTGGCCCCCTGTGCTGTGCTTTTAACACCTCGTGTAATAACGAAGTGGCAAAGGCAGCCATGTGATTTATTCCTATTTTCCCTTTCTCAATGGTGTACCGTTTTGTTCAGAAAAGCCCCCAGAGCTCTTCCTTTAAGGCTGCTTGTAGGAAATGCCCAGCCTGGGCTGAGACATTAGCTGTGGGTGAGTGGGTGGACAGTGAAGAAAAGTGGAAGCCGCTACACAGCTACTTTCCTCCCACTGCGCTAACGCCTCCAATACGTCACTGAGCCAGCCTCCAGGGGAAAAACAACTGTTCAGCAGCCTGCCAGAGCAGAGCTCGGCACCCTGCTCACCCAGCCCAGTGCCCGCAGAGGATGCTGAGCCGGCATGGCCCCCTCCACCACAGCCCTGGCACTGTGCGTGGCACTGCTGCTCGCCCGGCGGACAGACGGTGAGTCTCTCTTCCCCACACCGCGCTCGTCTTCAGCTCCCCACTCGCTGTGCCGCAGCCCCACGGCTGCTCTGCTCCCCTCCGCACCCGAGACCCCGGCACCGGGAAGGCGCGCAGGGCAGGTGGCGAACAGGGGTGCCGGGGTATAACCTGCCGCTCGGACACCTTTGCCGGCTGGTCAGCGCCCAGGCTGGTGGTGCCTGCAGGCTCCTGCCTGCTTGGAGCAGGACACAGCCAGGGCTCCCTGCTTGCCACTCGCCTTTCTTTGCCGTCTGGGGGGGGCTGTGTTCGTCCTGAGGCACCAGCCTTGTTTATCTCCGCTGGTGGGGACCAGCGTGCCTTGTACTGTGGTGAAATGCCCCGGACGCTAGCGCAGTGCTCTGCTGCCGGCTGTCCTCCCCAGGCAGCGGCGCTGCTTGGTGTTTGCTGGCGGACACCGAGGAAACCAGCACAGAAAAGGTGACAGATGTTATCTAGTGATGCTTTGCTGCCAGGTGACAATACCGAAATTCAGGCAGGAGGCGTGAAAAATCCTGTTTTTACCAGATAGCAGATAAACAAAACAGAAAAGCTGAATCCAGACAGAGCTGCTAGCAAACAGCAAGGGGGGGTCAGGGGAGCAAATACAACAGGCTCCTTTCTTGGGCCAGAAAAGGACCAAGATCCCCTCAGCCAGGGTGAGCTGGGCTCTCCCCAGAAGAAAAAGGAAGGGAAACAGAGGGACCAGCAAATGCTAAAATTTGGAAGTGGGACAGGCCTGGACAAATCCTAGTGCTTTTCATGTGGGTGGGTGGTCATGGCTGAACACAGAGGGTCAAGCTCCAGGCGAGCCATGAAGGAGGCAATCGTGAGCAGCTCTGCCCAGCTCCCACAGGCACCAGCGAGATGGGATGGGACGCGGTCCAGCCTCACCTAACGCTCACCTTTGGTCCTGTAGGTGAGGAGCTGGCAAGCCCCAAGAACGTGCGCTTTGCTGCAGAGATAGCGCATCACCTGCTGCGGTGGGAGCCAGGACAAAACCACCCCAGTGATGTCCACTATGAAGTGGAGCACAGAATGTGAGTACAGTGATGGGGACGCAAGGTGGTTCAGCCCCTGCCTGGGATCTGATACCGACAGTGGTGACAAGAAAGTCCCTGGCCCCTGCCTGCAGTGCTCTCACCCCAAGCACTTCTCCCTGCAGCTATGGCATGAATTTGTCCTGGACAGCCACCCCAAACTGCATGAGGATCTCAGAGCACTCCTGCGACCTCACATACTACACCCTGGATCCTGACCTGCGCTACTACGCACGGGTCAGGGCCGTGTCTGGAAACCACACATCCCAGTGGAAAAAGACCGGCTCTTTCTCCCCACGAGAAGGTAGGTCGGGTGTCTGCCTCCACCCTGCGGGCAAGGGCAGGAGGCTTTAAGGATGACAGAGGTCAGGGCGCCAAACTGCTTGGGAAGGACTTTGGGACAGATGAAAGCAGGGTTGTCTCTCTCTTTGTACCTTCCTGGAGGGCCATGGGATGGGATAGGACAAACCTAGGACAGGTGGCACCAGCTGCAAGGAGCAGTCACAGCTCAGTCCACTGCTGCAAAGGCTCTTAGAGCTGCCAAGAGAAGAAAACCCTAACATGCTCTTCCAACTTACTTGTTTCCAGCCAGCCTGCGCCTGTCGCGCCCGTTCCTCTCTGTGACAGGCAACACCGTCCATGTGCAGCTGCAGCTGCTCTTCAGCGTGGGGAACCTCACCATAAAATACGATGACATACAGAAGCATGCGAGGCTATACCAGGTGTACATCAGGAGGACACAGGACAATTGGACGGTGAGATGAGTTGCTGGCCCCATCTGTCGCATGCAGTGCTGCTCAAGTTGAAAAACACAAAGTAGAGTGTTCCGTACAAACTTAATATTAAGCTTTCTCATAGCCACAACATCGCAGAGAGATTTCTCTGTACAGTTTATTGCAGTAAGTTCCCCAAATCTTGTTGGGATTCTGGGTCTAGCTGCTGTCAGCTGTATCGCTCAGTACCCTAGGGACTTTCCCCAGAGGACAATGGAGGAGGAGGGAGGAAAGCACAGGGCCCAGCATTCCCGCAGGAGCTGGGGACTGTCAGGTACCAGCCTGTCCTCTGGTCATTGCAGCACGAAGTGATGGAGAGCACCCCGGAGTTCAACATCAGCAACCTCTTCTGGGACATGGAGTATTGTATCAGCGTGGAGCCTGACGTGGCCAGCCGGCACATCCGCACCACACGCAGCACCGAGCAGTGCGTCACTATCAGCAAGAGAGACAGTAAGTGGTGGGGGAGCCAGCGAAAGGCAGATCCTCCTCAGCCTCCTGGCCCTGAGGATGCGGGGGTCTGCACCAGGGCAGCTGCTCCGTGCCCCCGCTGCAGGGCCTTCGTGCTATGTGCACCAAGGACTCTGCCTTTCCCGCCCTCACCTGGGCATGTTCTCTCTTGCAGGGACTGCAGAGCTTGCCCTAAGCATCATCAGCTCCTCCTTCATCACCCTGTTGTTCTTGGGCCTCCTGGGGGCTCTGCTGGTGTGCACCTACATAAAGAAACCTGTGAGGCCGCCGTCTGTCCTGGTAAGGCAGCTGGGAACGTGGCACCCTTTGTGGCCAGTGTGAGGGTGCAGGGCTTGGGTAGCTGTTGGGAGAGGCTGGCAACAAGCAGGGATGAAGCACAGCTCACTCCCCTCTTTTCTCTCCTTCCCAGAAGTCTTTCATAAAGCAGAGCTCACTCTGGGTGGAGCAGGAGTCCTCGTCCTCGGGCAGCCCGGACGCAGACCCCGTCCAGCAGCTTTTCCTGTGCCAGAAGGAGCCCCAGCAGGACAGTGGCCCCAACGACAGCACCTGCACAGCCCAGCTGCCCCTGGAGAAGGGCTGGAGGGTCCCAGCATGGCCCGAGGACTGGGTATGCCTGCTGGGGCCAGAGGCCACGGGGAGCGGAGACAGCAGCTGCACCAGCACCGACAGCGGCATTTGCCTGCACATCTCCTCCTCTGAGCTGAGCTACTCCTCAGGCCCCAAGCCCCAGGGCTACAAACAGCAGCTACCCACTGGTGACAACAGCGGCGTGGGCTTGGAGAGCACCTGCCCTCGCCCCACATGCTCCTCCAGCGGCGGGAATGCCAGCCCCGCGGAGACCAGGCAGCCCCACGGAGAGGAGCTTGGCCTCTCCCCTGCCACCGGCCAGGACAACCAGCAGGACGTGGAGTTCTGCGGGTACCTGCAGCAGTCCAAGGGCACAGTGGAGCCAAGGCAGGACCCAGCCAAGGGAGTGCCCTTGGGCTATGCAGGATCCCCGCATGGCTCGGGCAGCACGGACATTGTGCTGGATGTAGACTGCTCCAAGCTAGCTGTGGCCAAAGGGTATCTGAAGCAGTCCTCTCCTGAGCACCCCTGCAGCCGCACACAGGACCTTGCTCCATGGGGGGCCCCTCAGGAGCCCACCGCCTGGGACTTTTCTAGCCAGGTGGGGCGCCGAGCCCCCACTCTGCTGAGCTATGGGCTCCCGGGTGCTCCCTTGGCCTCCAAAGCTGGCCCTGAGCTCCTGAAAGCTCCAACTGACCTGAGCATCTTCAACACTGACCTCCTGGGGACACTGCCCTTCATCTCCAGCCTCAGCACCAACGAGTGGCTCACACTGCAAATCAACCCCCTGAGCCTGCTCAATGGGGACAGTAAGGACAGCCGCCTGTGAGCCACCCCCGTGCTGGGGAGCAGGTACCTGCCAGCCCCACACGCTGACCCAACTACCTCTTCTAGCCATTGCCCTTTGGGAGCAGCTACTCCAATAACCTACCACTGACCCCTGAATGTACCACACTGAGCGGTGCCCCAGCCAAGACTCACACGGGAAGCACCAGCTTAGCTAATTCTGGGGCTGCTTTGGCCCTGGTACTGCTGTGGCCAGCCCATAGCACGCCCTGCACCTTCCCTCCAGCCAGTGTCCAGTGTAAAGCTAAGGAGACATGGGGCAGCCTGTGCTGGAGGGGCTCACCCACCCTTCTCTGACCACCGAGCCCACGGATACACACCAGGACATTTCCAAAGGGCAATGCCGCCTTGTGTGCCCTCCCCAGCAACCCAGGGCACGCAGCCCCCGGGCTCAAGGCCGCCCCCGGGCTCAAGGCCACCCTCGGGGGCCAGGGCCAGCTCCAGCCCTGCTCTTCCCCTCCCCACTTCCCCCTTTCCCAGGCGAGAGCTGCCCCCTCCAGCTGACGTCTGCACCCATGCGTCCAAAGCTTTCGCAACAGACAGCGAAAACAGACAGCAGCCTGACATCAGCCATCCTGCTGCTGGGAGTGCGGAGCTCCCACCACAGCTGGACTCACTTGGAGGGAACGAGGGACTCTCCTGACCCTACAGCGGCCCTTCAGCGTTCAGCCCTGATGGCAGAGACCCAGCGCGCTGGCTACCTCCGACAGGACACAGAACGCACACAGCAGCTGCCGTACGAGCTCAGCATGAGCCAGGGCAGCCCTGCTCACACTATGGTCTATGTTCTGCCACTGTTGCATACAGACCTTATTTATTCTATTTAATTTGCAAATGCAGAAAGAATGTGGTGTTATTTATTTGGTCCATTCACCCGTACATCCTCTAAGGTCAAGCTGCGCTTTCCGTGTTCAGATACGGACTTTCCCCTGCAGTAAAGCGCAACATGCCTTTGCCTCACACGGGGAACAGTGTTTCCACATCGCAACTGGAAAAAAAGAACAAAGCCAGCCCACTGAGAGCTTCACGCCCATCTGCAGACCGGGGTAGCTGTGCCAGGCAAGCGCTGGGTTGTGGGAGCACGCACCAGAGCAGCAGCAGGGAGACGGACCTGGGCAGCCTGTGGTGATTGCACGGGGCTGCACTGGGCATGCGGCGCGTCCCGCACGGCACCGGCCCGGGGACCACACGCCAGGGAAGGACAGGAGCACCCCCAGGGCAGGGCACAACAAGTCAGAACCGGGGGGCAGGGGAATAGTTTCTGTGAGAATGGACGTAAGCATGAGATGGGAATGACTTACCGTGGGTTACATTTGACTACTGCCAGGTCACTAGAAAGTTTTTCCAAAAGCCACTTCGTTTCCAAGAACCTTCACTGTGGGATAGTCCCATTAAAACTGTTGGTGGAAACCCATCTTGGGGAGTACTTGTTTTCAGGTGAAAACACGAATCAGTGCCGTCAGAAGGGCTGCTGATGCATTGCTACATTTCCTTAAGTCTGACGTTGCGCGACTCGCGCTTACGATACACGCTGTGTCACGCCGAGGGCCCAGCTCCTGGCCGTGGTGAACACCCCGCTGCAGCACCACTGCCGATGCCAGCCCTGCTTGCTGCCAGGCATCCTCCTGCCTTTACAGTTCCACCATCTCTTCTGCCTCTGGGTATTTTGGGGGTTGGGGGTTTTTTTGCCTCTTTTTTTTCAACTTCCTCTGAAAACCAGAGTCATCAAAATTAAGCGCGACTTTTTTTTTTTCTTTCTTTTTCCTTTTAAATGCTCCTGACGTCAAGCTCTGTGGCCGGATCCCGCGTAGTGCTGGGTGCTGCCGGTTCCTGCTCGCTGCGAAGGGCTCCAGCCAGCAGTGCCCCAGCGCAGCACCCGAGGCAAGGGGAGGCAGCATTTCTTTCCCCCCTCCACGAGCAGCCAGGGCTCTCCTTTCAATGAAACCCAAATGATTTTGCCAGAAAGCTACAGACCACACACTTCGGCTCCGATAGCTGAGAGCATGGACTCTCTGGAAATCCCGGATGCTCACATTTTCCTGAATTAAGTCACAGTCTAATGCACGGAAGACGTTTGGCTCTGGCTCCTGCAAGCAGCTCTCCTCCTCCCGATCGTCCTTGCAGCACAGAGCACTGCACCTCAGCTGCCCCAGCGAGGGGCTGCACTGGTGCAAACACCCTTCTTCCCCCAGCACCTGCCTACGCAAATGTTCCCAACCCGTTTCCAACACCAGGGCTGCGAAGCCCCCAGCATTGCACAAAGGCTGTGAGGAGCAGCGCAGTGGGCACGGGGAACAAGGGAGGGGGAAGGCACGGCCATTTCACCCGCCCCAGCTGCCTGCAGAGCCACCCTGCGCTCAGGGTCTCGTGCACACGAAGGCGGTGGTAAGCCACGGAGCCTGAGCTTGCAGTCCCTGGGCAGTGCCCCACAGCCACCCCGGACCAGCCCAACCCCTTCCCCAGCCCTGGAGATCCCACAGCCCCTGCTTGCAGCCGGCCACCAGCACCCTTGCAAGCCAGGGAGCAGACTGGGGGTCTCTCCTCCATCCTCACCGGCTTCCCTACACATGGCCACACAGTCTCCCAGGTTCTCTTCCTTTTCCTTCTGAGAAAAGAGTTTGGAAAGAAACAGCCCAAGCCCCCATGCCTTGCCAGTCCCCACCTGCCAGGCAGGGGCCCTCTCCCAGGGCCACAGTGGACTTTGCCAGGGCTGCTCTTGTGTCCAGGCACTTCCACAGTGGGTTCCCATGCCCAGGTTGAAGGCAGCCGGCACGCGAAAGCCCACAGGGGATTTCTGAGGTGTTAGCTTGCACTGCCAGCGTGAAGGACAAATTTCCACATTGGTCCAGATATTTGACCAAGAAGGGAAGTCCCAATCAGTCTCATTTCCTTACAGCATTTTCCCCTGTTGCACAAAACGAGCCATCCAGTTCTGTGGCTCACTGCCATCCTTTTTAGCTGGTTCCTCGCACTCCCACTGTCCTGTACACCAACAGCCTGGTCCAAAGTCTCCTGGGCATGCAGTCAGCTGCTCCTGAGGGCTGGGGTGTCTCTGAGCCATGGGGAAGGGGGCGTTTCTCTCCAGGATGCATTCTGAGGAAGCCTGGGCTAAGTCAGCTCCCTCTTCCTCCATCTCAAGCAAGGGGAGGCTGTGCCAGTGCACCAGCATGGGGGTGGCAGCCAGCCCCAGGCACCTTCCCATGCTGCCCATGCACAGGGAGGGCCAGCAAGAGAAACGCAGCTGCAAGGAGCAGGTGGAGAAGCTCTTTTACAAACAGAAACTGCACCGTTACAATTTCACTAGAAATCCAGCATATTCAGGGGCTGTTTTTTAAAGAAGCAAGAACAGAGGAATTCCCCCATGGCTGGTTTTGATTGCTCTTTCTGTGTCTGCTGGAAGGTGGGCGTGAGGCAGCATGAGGAAGCGGTGCAGGGAGCACACGGGCTCCTGCCCCAGCCCTCTTCACCCCAGCCACATGGCCTGACCCAGGCTGAAGGCAGCAAGGCGCTGGGAAGGAAACGCAAGCCAAAGCCCGCATAGGGGAAACAAAACCAGAGCCCAGGGAAAGCCCCTGATGGCCCACAGGCACGGGGAGGAATTTTGCAGGCAAAACCTTGGGACTATCCCAGGGAAAGCTGCGATGACCAGGGGCTATGAGGAGGCATAGAGGCTCTGGGGCATCGCACGCATGGCCAGCACCTGGGCTCTCCCCTGCAGGGACGTGCACTGCTGCAGCAGCCCCGAGCACTGGCTGCTCCCAGGCACCGCAGGGCGGCTGCACGGTGCTGATGCTGTGGGCTGTGCCGGGGGACATACACGGCAAGGGACACGCTCGCCCACTGCCAGGCAGGGAGGAGCAGGGTGATGTCCTACCTGCAGGCCAGCCTGGCTGCCACCTCACGGCCGCCGGTCGTGGAAGGGCACGTAGCCGCTCCCTGCCCCGCTCAGCGAGCCGCTGATGCTGAATGGCGGCACCAGCTCCACCGCCACCGACCCCAGCCCACTGTGGGAAAGCAGAGACGTCAGAAAGCTGCCTGCCCACGTCCAGCCCACGGGGTGGGGGCTGTCCCCAGACAGCCAGGGATCCCCAGGGCATCTGTCCCGGGGAGGCAGCACGGGCAAACAGCAGAGCTCAGCGGGTTTGGGACTGGCAAGGGTTTGCAAAACCTTGGCACCCTGCGAAGGGAGCACCCAGCCCACCCCAGATCCCCGGACGGCTTCACTCACCAGGTGTGGTGGAGGTTGAAGACAAAGTCAGGCCCTGGGAAGGCAGGAAGGAAAGGTGTCAGAGCCATGTGGTGCCATGAACTCACCTTCACAAGTCTGTGCAGCAGCGTGGAGATGGACAGGACAGCCAGCCACACCAGGACACCACTGTGTCATCCCCTCCTTGGCCTCTGCATGCCCCCAGCCTGCCCCAGGGCCACCCTGCATGTGGGTTTGCCCAACCCCCAGGGACCAGCAAATGTCAGACGTGCTCCCCGCACCCCAGGCCCCGCAGCCTTTTCCTTCTGCGCCCTCCCTGTCCTGCTGCTACCCGTCCCCCTGCTCTGCCCGTACTCACGGCGCCAGCACTGGCCGTTCTGGTACCACCGGACGAAGGTGTAGACAAAAAGCACCACGATCAGCAGGGCCAGCCCGACACCCAGGACAACCCCGAGCACATTGATGGGCTCTTGCCCTGTAAAGCAGAGGGAGAAGGTGCTCTGCAGACAAATGCTTCCAGGAGGCTGGGGGTTCTGACCATCCCCTTCGAGGGGCAGGACAGCTGTGGGGCTGGGATACATCCCTGCACCCTGTGCTGTCCCTATGGCATGCAGGGACTGTGCTCCAGGAGGCTCTTGAGCATTGTGGCACAGATTTTTCCTACTCCCAGAGCCCTGTGACGGAGACCGGTGATCTTGGCTGCAGAGCCACTACCTCCGTTGTCCCTAGATGAGCTGGTGGACAGGATGGGGACCTGGGAACGGATCCCAGAGGGGAGTGTGGGCGACCTGCTGCCCTTAGCCTAAACAGGAAGGGAATGGATGTAAACAGGAGCCCACGTCCTCCATAAGCAGGGTCCCCTACTATTCCCGCTTCTGGCCCCACCGTGAGCTCACCCAGACCCCAGGCAGCTTCTATCGGTGCCCAGGGCCCATCACATTGTGCTGCAGACAGAGCTGGCCACCCTGATGGTGCCTGGATCCCCTCTCCTGGTCCCATGCACACTTGTCTGGGGTGAAGCATCTGTCTTGGTTGCACAAGGAGCTGCTGGCAATCAGCAGGGTTTAGCCATGCACTTCAGCTGTAATTTTGGCAGCAAAAGCACAGGTCGAGCAGGGAGGCAGCAGAGCAGGGCTTGGGCTGAGGAGATGCTTGGTGGTTTCACCTCCTGCAGGCAGGGTCCTGCAGCTCTGTTACATCTTGCTGGCCATGACCTGGCAGCACCCGTGTGAGTGAAGAGGCAGAAGAGTAGCAAGGTGCCACAGCTGTGGCGCTGGTGCTGGCTATCCCAGTGCTCCCAAAGCCACGCGGTGCCATACCCCAGTCTGTCTCTGCAGCCATCCCTGTGCAGCTGCGCAGACCCATTTCTGGACAGGCAGTTCCCTCTAGAGGATGCATTTGTCAGGGCAAGCAGCCTCCTGCTGGGCTGTGATGATGACGGGGCCATGCAGGACCTCTGCGGGAGCTCTGCACCCTCTTCATCCCTCCTGTCTACACCACAGGGTGTGGCAAAGCCCAGCACCAGCCAATGCTCACAGCATTGTCAAGGGGACACCAAGATGCCCAGGCACAGCACAGCTGATTAGCAGCCGTTTCTCCACTGACAGCAAGGTTGCACACTGCACAGAGCAAATCTCATGCCATGTACAGCACAGGGCTGCAAATCATACCTCTCCAGCTGCTACTAGCTCCTGTTCTCTCAGACCCCTGGCAAACGCCATCCCGCACCCTTCTCTGCTGTCACAGGGGGCCCCAGCATGAGCCCAACTCACAAGCAGCACAGCCTCTTGCACACCCGCCTGCGCCCCAGCATCCCCACGGGGTCTCCTTGACCAGTAAGCTGCCCAGTCAGTCCCAGTGTGGCCCATTCGCAAAACACAGGCAGGAGGTGGTGGGCACAGCTCTGGGGGCTGCTCTGGGAGCTGTGCCCGGGAGGGGACGGCAGGGTTTGGCCACTGCCCCAGCACACGGGCAGCCCCACAGCACTCCCCTGCCTGTGTGGAGGGCTTGGGGCAAGCACAGGGACAGGGTGCTGTGCCTTACACCATCAGGAGTCAGCGGAAAAGGGTGACCTAACAGCAGCTAAATTTAGACAGATGCCAGTGGAGTGAGACCATTTCCCCTGTGGTCACAGTGTTTACATAGTGAGCAAGGTCCCAGGCTGTCCTGCAACCCACAGCACTTGCTCTACCTCATGGGACCCAGCAAGGAGCCGGGGAGCCGCAGAGCGCTGCGCTGCCAGCTCCCAGCTGCACGGCAGACGAGCAGGACCAGCCTGCCCTTCCTTTCTGCTGGGCCCTCATGGCAGGTCTCAGGAGGCAGGAGACGTGGGCAACTGCCCTGCCTCTGCTGGGCGGGGGATGCGCTGGGAGCCCCAGGACCCCAGTCCCCAGCATGGGCCGGTGTGGGTGAGGTCAGGGAGTCTGCTGCAGGAGTGACTCACGCAGCAGGAGCTGTGGGACAGGAGGAGCATGGTGCAATAGCCTCCCTGAATCAGCCTGCTGCCGAAACTGCCCTCTCCCCACGCCTACCACTGGTGGGAGGATGACAGCTTCATGCCCAGCCCCGGTCCTGTGCTGTGCATGGGAGGCACTCTCTGCCCCATCACCCGCAGGAGCAGATGTCCTTGCACCCCAGCGAGACGCCTCCGAGCAGCACTGCTCGAGGCAGAGCCAGAGCAGCAGCTTAGCCCTGAGCCCCAGCTCCCCAGGCAGCAGAGGGGAAGGTTGCCCAGCCACCACCTGTGCCATACACATCCCCATCTCTGCTCCATAAGGAGAGAAAATGCCACCTACTCACCTGCCCGGGGGTCCATCTCCTGGCGCCCAGCGCTGTGCCGCAGGAACTGCTCACGGCTAGCCCAGACCGGGAACTGCTGCAGGAGAGCCTGGTGTGCACTGGAGCCTGGCACGTCCCGCCTGTCCCCTCCTCTCCCGGTGACACAGCTGCCTCACCGCCCGTGCCACAGCGAGACCAGGCACCGCTCCTTGCCCGCCGGTTCAACTGGTTCCCAGGGGAGAAAGCAGAGGAGCTCCAGCAGACATCACTCCTCATGTGATGGCCGGTACATCACCCGTGCCCCAGCCCAGGATGGCTGCTCTTAGCCCAGCCCAGCCTCCCTACCTGCACAGGGTAGGCACGATGCCTGCCCATGCAGGCAGCCCTGCCCTCCTGCTGCTGGCAGGGACGGGCACCCTGGCAGAGGCTGAACTGGTAGTGCTGGGAGCCCAGGGGGCAAGGACACCCTGGACACAAGGGTGTCCAGCCTTGACAAGGTACCCGAGCAGCTGTATCCTCTGACTGCCACCTCCTGGCAAAGGACAGTGGCCAGGAGGGTGGCAGGGCCCTACAACAAGCCTGGGCTTGGGTGTTTGGGGATGCCCAGCAAGGTTACGGCCCTGTGCAGTGTGAGGGCACCCAGGGGAGAGCAAGACCCCAGGGTAACAAGGCATCTCCCACCTGCTGCCCCCAGCCACAGACACCTCCCGGTACGATGCACTTACAGGTGTATTAGATTGTCTTCTCAAAGCCCTGAGCCACAGGGTTAGGTGGCAATCACCGCCTGCTTGCAGAAAGAGGGGGAAACCGTCTCCTGTGGCTGCAGGTGGAAGGTAGCAAACAGGGATAACCGTCAAGAGCTTGGAAATCAGACAGCCAGGGGCAAAAACCCTCACCCCAGAAACCTCCTCTTTGTGCACACTTTGCCAGGCACACCCTCTGACTATGCTGTGCCCCAGTGCAGGCAGCCAGGGCAGGAGCCAAGCCTCTATGCAGCCCTCCCCAGGAGCGAATATCTTGGCACCAAGACCCAGGGCTGATGTCTGGGACACATGGAGATGCTGGCCAAGGAAGGGTGGGGTGCAGAGCTGGTGCGATGCAGGGGGGATGATGCACATTGCAGATCCCAAGGCCCTGGCAGCGCTTGGCTTGGACGAAGAGGCCACGGCTGCTCCTCGCTGGGCAGCACAGAGGAAAGGGGCAGGAGGCATGCCCATGTGGCTCTGGGAGGCTGGTGGCTGCGCAGAGCCCCGGGCCAGCCCTGCCTGGCCCCTGCCTGACCCTAGACGGAGCCAAGGTGCCTGGAAGCCTGCGTCATGCCAGGGCTCTGCGTGCACATGACAGGCCAGGGAAGGGTGACGGGCTGGAAACAGACGTACTCCAGGAAGCAAAGCCCCGAAGGCGCGCGGAGCCATGACATAACATCTGCAAACCTCAGCTGCTTCCTCCAAGCCTTCGCTTAACCTCAAAGGAGGAAGAGCCACTCCCCAGCATGCCACCTCCCACCCCACAGATGCTGCCAGCCTGCTCTCCCTTCCATGAGAGAACCCACCATGGGGTGTGTGGGGCTGGCACTGGGATGATCTGGGAAAGCAGCCCACACCCCAGGGGGGTCTCTGTGGCACAGCACAGGGCTGCAGCTGCGCAGGTGGTGCTGGATGATGGGGCTGAGCTCACTCCAGAGCCTCCGCCTGATCCCTGCTGGCCCAGCAGCGCCCAGCTCTTGAGCTGCTTTTGCTTTTAAGCCGCAGTTTGTTCCCTGACAAGGGACAGGCATGCTCAGGCTGGACAGGAGAGCTCGCTCCACCAGGCTGCATGTCACACTGCATCAGGTGCCCACACAGCCACTTGCCTGTGCTGCCTCGGCCAGGACCTAATGTGGCACATCAGGGACACAATGTCTCTCCCCAGCTCCCCGCTGCTGTGCACAGCCCCTTAAACCCATTTGTGAGCTGAAAGCTCCCGTAGTAGTGCTGGGCACCCTCCTGCACAAAGTGCGTGGCTGCACCTGCCAGATGCTGCTGCCCACCCTCCATCCCACGGTCTCTGGGCATCGCATGGACCACGTGGGCAGGAGCTGAGACTGCAGCCTGATGAGGTCTCCACGCCTCCCGAGGGGGCTGGATCCCCACCGGTGAGTGCAGGGAGGATGTCCCTTACCTGCAGAGCCACTGACAGATGCCAGGATGCCTGGCCAGGCTACCGGGTTATGCTGCCTGCTGTCCCCAGAGCGGGCAGGGTCCCTGCTGTGGCAGGGGTGAGCTGGCACAGGGACTGCAGGGCTCCCTGGCCGAGGAGCTGCATGCCCAGGACACGCCACAGTCTCCCCACTGGCACAGTGCACACACCTGGCAGCAGCAGCTCTCCCTGACCGCTGCGAAAGCTTGATTCCAGAAGGAGGTGAGGGTAATTAGCTGCTCAGCAAATCCTGCACACCCACCACTTCCAGCACGAGTCTGCACAAGGCCAGGCTTTCCAGACAGCTGCCAACAGGGCCAACTGGAGCCCGCAGACTCCCTGACCCCATCCCACTCCCTGCGCTGGCCTTTGCCCAGCTGGAGCAAGTGTCTCCTGCACGCCTAAACCTAAATGCCCATCCTGCCCAGCAGCAGGCTAAAGCAAGCCACTCTTCATCCCAGAGCGATTATTCCTGGGCGCGTAGCCCAGGTTTGCACCAGAGACACGCACAGCTTCACAAGCGCTCTGAGCACCTGCCTACAGGCACAGCACTTCCTCAAAACAGAGCTCAGGGGCTGTAAGAGCCCCTCTCCCCACCCAGCCCTGCCAGCCCCGTCTTGTGCAACGTCAATGAGCTCAACCAACACAGGGCAGCTGCTCCACAAAGGGACAGGGGTGGTGCAGGAGAAGGGCACAGGCATCCCTGAGCTCACCACGGTGCCCCACTTGCAGCCACAGCCTCAGCACCAAGCCCAGCACATCTGCCTGCATAGTAGGCCTCTGTAAATCTCCATAAATCACCCAGGAGCATCCCAGTGGCGTAGGAACCGGCAGTCAGCACGCTCACAGCGCTGCCATACCACAACAGGGACAAAAGCCAGGCAGAGGGAGGGAGGTTTGTCCCAGAGGGCAGGTAAGGGAGTCTTGAGGGCCACGCTCAAACCTCTGCACGGCTCAGCTTCCCAGGGTACCTGCTGTTACACCCGCTGGGCAGGGACCGGGCACCCCGCTCCCACCAGGGAGCGACCACTTCATACAGCCTGCCCCGGACACCAGCGACTCCCACACAGCCGGGCGTCTGCCCGCGCCCCCAGCCTGCGTGGCAACCCCAACACTAACCTGCCACGGGCACCCGCTCGCTTTCCTTTTATCTTCTAACTCTGGTTCTGCCAGGAGCCAGCCGCAACCTGGGGCTCTGCAGGGACACACAGACCGAGTGACCTGACAGACAGGGGCATGTAATGGCCTGGTAACCTCACGCATAAACTCTTCTCCTTTCCTCCTCCACCTACTAAAACTTTGTTTAAAAACCACCTGGTGCAACACGGAAGAGACGGACAAAGAACGGGACAGCTGTGGTTCCTCTTATCATCAGTAAAGGAGCAGGAAAAATCCTGCTCTGTCAGTCAGCTCACTCCTGATAAGGTATTTTGTGGCAGCAGCTCTGCAGGTGAGTCACCCTTCAGTGGCAGATGCTCAGGAGATTATTGCAGGTGTTGGTGCTGCTGATAGACCGGTGTTATATTACAATACAAATCATAATTCCTGTTGCACAACTCCTGTTGTGGGTTTTAAGGAGTGCTTGGGCGGTACTGCCCCAGTGTTAGTACAGTGTGGGCAGAGGAGCACAGGCTCAGGGGTGGTGGGAGCATCGCCAGCCCGGGCTCCCTGGGCATCGGGGCACCCACCGCCTCCCTGTGTCCCACACTGGAGGATATTTGCCAGGTTTCTGCAGGCAGAAGTCCACGTCAGAGCTGGATGAACATGGTGAGTTACCGACAGCTTTGCCCACCGCTCTGCCCCTCCCTGCACGTCAGCCCCTCACCCGGGAGCGGGCAGCCAGCACCCTGCGCACCCCACCGCTGGCTGCCCTCGCACCAGGTCTGCCAGGAGCCATTTACTGGCAATGAGGCAGCCCAGGCTCAAAAGAGCTGCTGCTCCCTGGCCCTAGCCCCCTGCAGCATCCAGGAAGGGAATGATCGTGTGTCTGTCTCAACCCCCCTCCGCGGCTTTTGGGTTCGGTGCTTGGCTATCTCCAGGAGCTTTCGCTCCCACACTTCTCTGTGGCTTGTCTTGGCCCTCTCCCAGAGCGGGAAGCAGACAAGTAAGGCAGCGTGTCTCGCAAGTCTGCTCACCAAGGGGAACGTGCTCTTCTGGAGCATCTTATCCGCCCCCTAGAAGGGGCTGGTTCTTCGGCAATGCCTGGGCGAGAGCCTGGCGCCCCTGCCCCCCAGCACAGCTCCCACTGCGGGACTGCTGGTCCCTCTGCTCAGCACAAGGGACACATTCAGCTCAGCTTCCTGCAGGCAAAACCATGGCCACCAAACCCCAGCTTGGCATGCAGCCCCTCCCAAGGAGGAAAACGCTTCCTTAGCGGCGGGCTGCCACGTATGGCCCAGCTCGCTGGGCACCGTAAAACCCTCCACCAGCAATACGCAGGGACATCATCCCCTCTTGGGTGGGGAACTCGCCCCACCGCTCGGCAGCAGCAGCTACACACACCCATGGGTTACATCCCCTGCAGCCAAGGAGTTATCCCCTGACCCGAGCACCCTGCGCCCTTTGAAGCTGGGTTTCACATAGGAACATCCCACCTTTCCTCGTTCGGAAGCCCCTGGCACAGCGACTCAGCGTCCCGCAGAGCCTTTCAGCCACACGCTGCAGAGGGCGAACGGCAAGCGTCCGACTGCACCCCAGCTGCCCACGCCTGCTCAGATGGCGTGGGTGAGAGGTTCCCTGGGAGCACATGGCTCCTGGGCTGGCGTTTGCACAGCTGGAGCACAGGCTGGCCATAGCAGCATTAACCTGCTTCCACAGCAAGGGACCTCAATTAGTTACAGTAGCCTTGAGTTCTCCAGCAAATCACGTGCTTCCACTCCACGCGGGAGCCGGCACAGCTCTTGCCTTGCTTTGAATTTAACCAGTGCAGCTCTTGCATGTAGTGTGGTTTTGAGAGCAAGTGTGTAGTCACGGAGAAGCAGCCCCTGGGGCAGCTCCAAGCTGTGAACCTGTTTGAAATGGAAAAGGTTCATGGACTGAAGAAAATGCAAAGAAGAATATAAAATCAGCACTGGGCAATACCTTCTCTGCGTGGGAAGGCAGCCAGCACCACAGCACCACCCCTGCCGCCTGCACAGGGCTGTTGGAAAGGAGCCCGACGCCAGACGACACGATGGGCGCGAGTGCGGGCGGCCTGTGGGCAGGCAGGGGCAGCTGCGGTGCCCCTCGGCTGCAGAGCCCTGGCTGGGCCGCGCGGCCTGGAGGAGCCGTCGCTGCCGGGGCCCTGGGACCGTTCCCGCAGGGAACCGTTAGGATCCCATTATCCAGGTCATGCCCGGCCCAGGCCCACGGTGACACAAGAGGTCAGCATGAGGAAGGACCGGCCTCATGTGCCCTCAGCTGGCTGCACTGGAGGATGTAGGTGGTGTTTGGGAGAAAGCCGAGCTGGCATTACAAAGCTCCCAGAGCTCCTGCAGGCAGCAGGCCCACAGATAAGCAACTCGGGAAGGGCAGCTGGGATGGGAGGTCCAGGAGACACACTCCCGTTCCCACCCTGCCTTCCTGCTCCCAGCAGGTCCCCGACTCCCTGCCACCAGGAACCAGGCTCTGTGCCCCCGGGAGCTGATCTGGAGCTTGGCTCCCCTGGTAGCACTGCAGTGCCCTTACAGGAGCCAAAAAACCCCAAGGGGCTGTGCAGAGCCCCTCCAGGGGCTGGGCGCTCGCCACGACTTGCCCATGCTCAGCATCGGTGCCAGACGAGCCCGGCTGTTCAGAGAAAGGCCCCTGGCATTCCCTCAAAAGAGCCAGACGGCTGGATGCTAGGGCACAGCCACATGCCCGCAGCCCCGCCAGCACCGGGCAGGATCCGGCCCTCCCCTGCACAGGTCGCTCCTTGTTCCCAGGCTGGGGAGCAGCTGAAACTGGCGGCCCAAGGCATGCGGCAGGGCCGCGAGGGGCAGGCAGCATTCCCTGCCTGGGCGAGGGGCAGCAGGCGCTGAGCTTGCAGCACCCGAAACCCAAGCTATCTTTGTGTGTTAACCCACAAATAGTCGCTTGGCGCTCACCTGTAAAATCCTGCTGGTAGAGTCCTGGTGCATGGCTAAGGATGCCCAAACACAGTGGTCCAGAGAAGGAGGGCTCCACCACTCCCTCCTACCCGCCTTGGCTGGAGCACAGCCCCTTTTACAGCCTTACCACATCCCTGGTCTCACTGCACCGCTCTTCTTCAGAGCCCCAACCTCCAAGCCCTGAGATTGCACCGGGGCCTCTGCTCTCATCCGAGACAACAAATGCAATCATCTCCAGCCTTCTGCTGCCCAGGGAGAAGCACACTGATCCCGAAGCTCAGCAGCCAAAGGAGCAAAGGCTTCTAAACCCCAAACTCCTGAATCGTGCTCCTGGATCTGTGGGTTTATTGCAGTGTTTTCCATCTTCCTTACCTCTGGTCTTGCTGGGTACAGGCCCTGCCAAAAAAAAGCTTGTCCTACCTGTCGTGGCAGAGTCCAGAAACAATAGCAAAGGAAAAGAGCTCGCTCGGGGCTGGAAGGGCATTCAAGGGAGAAGCAAGTGTGCTGCTTTCCACAGCCTCAGCAGGGACAGAGCATGCTTTCAAACCGCAAGCTTCCAGGAAGCAGCTCAACAGCTCGGCACAAGCATGGCTATGAAACAGGGCAACAGAAACATACAGCATCCACCCAAAACTCTCCCAGAGGGGCTCTGATCTTTGCCCAGCACCAACCTGCCCACTGAGGACAGGGGCAACGGCTGGCCGGTGCAGCTCATGGGACCTTTCCTACTGCAGCTGGTCATCTCTCATATGAGGAGCCATTACAGGAAAATAATTCCGAAGAGATCAAGTGGGATCAATACCTTATTCACCACTTGCTCCAGCGCTGACTGCTACCTGGGCTGTGTTTACTCTGTGCCCTAGCAGCGGCACAGCCCTCCCTCCCCACCCTGAGAGGGCTTTGTTCCCGTGGGCCAGGCTGGTTTCTCCAGCAGCGCCGGCAGTCTGCTGGGGAGGACCGGGGCTGTGCCACTCAGTTTCTGACCCCACACTGGGACAGCTAAAGAACATAATCCCTGTCGTGACACGTCTGGGCGGCACAGCCCTGCAGGCATGTGTATTTTTACTCAGGGTTTCTTGGCACGTTGCAAAGTGCCTCTTTCATAACACCTATGACTTCCTAAGCCTCTGATGCATTAAAGGCAGTACCTCTATGACGTTAGTACCCAGTTACTGGAATGGCATAGGTGGTGTCCATGGGAACAACGCAGCCGGTGAACCCAGGCAACAGCAGAGCCAAATGTTGTCACATCAGGCCATGCCACCCCCCGCTGCCACCTCCATCACCAGCAGCTCTAAAGCAACCTCAGCTGTAGGTTGGGGCAGTTTCCCTCTAATCCTCCTGGTGGGCCTTGAGCAAGCCAGAGACTCAGCAGCCTCTGTGCCTGCCCAGGCTTAGCTGATCCTTGCTTTCTCTGGGCTGCCCTCCCCAGGGTGGCTGATCATGTTAGCTGTGTGCTTGGCGTGCTGCTACAGACCCTTCCGATCTGCCAGCTGCTTTTTGGCTGAAGCTTCAGCTTGGTAACTGGTTTTCTCCTCTGGTTTGCAGGATTTAGCCTCCGAGCCGCTGAATGGCAGAGGTAATACCCATGGGAGCTGGGGGCGCAGGTGCTGCCAGGCTGGGCCTGGGGATGCAGGGCCACTCCCCTCTGTGTTGCAGGTCCCAGCACAAGACACAAAGCCTCCACAGCACTGGACTCCTTCAAGCGGATCGGCCTCCCCGTCCTAGCAGCAGTGCTCAGCCTCGCCTGCGTGGTTACGGTTGGGTTCCTGGGTACGACTCCTGCTCTCCTCTCCCCCCTCCTCCTGCCTCTGCTGGGCACAGCCATGGCTCAGCAGTCACAGCTCGGGACCCAGGGCTCAGCCAGGACCAGCTCTGCCGCCTCCTTGCTGAGTCCCCAAGTGCAAGCCCTGAGCCTGCCCAGCACCACAAGCTCAGCGCTGAGCTCCCCCTTTCCCTCTAGTCAAGGTTTACCTGGACTACCACTACTTCTTCTGCAAACAGCCCCTGAAGCTGGTGCCACTGCTGCAGGTGTGCGACGGGCAGGCGGACTGTCTGCAGGGTGAGGACGAGGCCAGTTGTCCCCAGCGGGTCCCTGAGGGGCCACCAGCTGCTGGTGAGTCCAGGACACCCTGCTAGAGCTCTGGAGGGGCAGGGCTGCTGCAGCAAGCCTCTGCCAGCTAAAGTCACCTGCGACAAGCTGACTTGGTGTCTGTCTCCAGCCCGTGTTTCCAAAGACAGATCCATCCTGCAGGTGTTTAACAGAAACACCAGAGCCTGGTCCTGCGTCTGCCATGACCACTTCAACCTGGTGCTAGCAAAAGCAGCCTGCGAGCAAATGGGCTACAGGAGGTACGCAGCTGCTTTCTCCCCACCTCTCATGCCTTCTTTATCTACCCCTCTCCCATAAAAGCTCTTTATGAGTGGGGGTCTGTTCACTTATAAAGCACTCAGAGCGCTGCACTAGTGGTTTTGGTCCATCCCCACCACACAGAATACTCTGTGTGTCCCCAGGAGCGGGCTGGTCCCTGTGCTAGAAGGCCTGGCAGCTTCCCATGCAAGCACAGTACTGTGCCCAGTGTCCCTTGCTCTGTCCCCAGCCCACAAGCCCCCTGCTCCGCTCCTACCCCGCACCTGACACCCACCTGCTAGCAGCCACCCACGCAGCAGGGCTGCCCTCCAGCCCCCAACAGCATGTGCGCACTCACCTCACCAGAGCAGCCCCTCCTGGGGCACCTGTAGAGCTCAGCCCAAGCCCCCACCGCAGACGTAGCTCTCCCAGGAAGGGAGGGCAGCGCTGCACTCCCCTTTTAAAGCCCTAGGAGAGCCGCAGTTGGCCAGGGGTGTGGTGCTGGGCCGGGGGTGTGGATGCTGCACAGCTGTGGGCAGGGCTGGGTCTTTACAGCTGCGATGAAGCTCCATGTAACCCACCTGTGTCCACCTCGTGTGCTGCCCTGAGCTAGCAGCAAGTTTGTAGGGCTGCATTCAAATAAAGCTGGTTAAAGCCAAGATTTGGGGAAATAGCTTGCTATCCTTGCGTGTTTGGTATCAGCCCTGCATAGAGAGTTTGACTTAAATTAGGGGTATACTAGGGAGATGGGTTCTGGTGTTTGAGCCCCTCCAGGAGCCTAGACTGAGCCCAGGATGGTATTTTCCAGTTCCAGAAAGTCAGGGATTGAGGCTTTGAGCACAGGCCCCAAATGTCACAGCAGCAGGGACACCCCCGAGGTCCCCTGGGAGCTACCTGCCCCATGCTTCTCTGAATAGCAGTGAATAGTCTCCCTTCCTTCAGTACGCTCCTGTCCCTAGCCGTGAGCTCAGTGGCCAGTCCCCCTTTGCTGCCCCCAGCCCTTCAGGGCTGCGGCACTTCCCTCTTGGCATCCCTGCATCCCTGTCCCAAGGAAACCCCTTTCTATGGGGTCTTTCTCTTGCTCACTGGCACAGGGTCAACATTCCCTTCCTAAGCTCCTGCTTCCTTCTTATATCACCAGCACTTTGTTGGGGCCATCAACAAACATTTAGGACCTACTCGTAAGATTTCAGTCCCTAAAGTTTTAAACTGGTTTATACCATCTTTGGGTCAGCCTGAGCCAAAACCGCCAAGTTTCCAGACACCCAGAGGTGCTCAGGCACCAGTGCCTGTCCTCTCCCAGCATCTGAACCCCGTGGGTAGCGTGCCTGGGGCTGCACACCCCAGAGTGTGCTTCCTGACCCATGCCCTCCCCTTGTCTTTCAGCACCCCAACTTTCCAGCCGGTGGAGGTGGGCGCAGGGCAGCCCCTGCCTCCCCGCGAGGTCGTGCTGAGCAATGGCAGCCTCCATGTGCTTGAGCCGGGCAGGTGAGTAGTGGGGCTGTACAGAAGAGGCTGCCATGCCCCTCGCCCTGCATGGGAGCCTGCTGTGCCTGGCCAGAGAGCCAGAGCTTCTCCCCCACTGCATCCCCTTTTCCTCCCTCTTCCAGGAAATGCCTCTCTGGATCGGTTGTTTCGCTCTTTTGTTCCAGTAAGTATCATAATGCTGTTTGCACCTTGCAGGCATGCAGGGCCTCATACCACTCCAGGTCCTTGATCCTGGCACAGCCCCGTGTGCTGCACTGCAGCCCCAAGAGCTCAGCTATGGCCCAAGGCCTGGCCCTCCCCAGTTCCCGCACTGTTTGCATGAGAAAAGTTGGATTTAATTACAGCTAACCTTCTTGTTAAGCCAGTATAAACCTCCCAGAAGTGAAACACCTAAGGGAGGCTTAACCAGCTGCCTGGATGGGTCTACTTTTGCTGATGAATCACCCTGATTAAACTCACCCCCCTGGTGGCCTGGAGAAGGCAAGGAATGGATGAACCCATTTCAGCAAGCCTGGGGACGATGTGCAGAGGACAAAAGGGGTTGTGACAAGTGGCCCAGGAAGGGGTGACATAGGCAGTGTCACGGGGGGTGAGGCACCTGGCCCACGATCCCCTCCCTGGGAGGCGCAGGAGCCTCTGTCCCAGCTCACCCATGGGATGGAGGAGGGCAGAGCGGGTGCTCTTTCTCTCCACCGCTGCATCTAATATGTTGCTTTGTCGCTGCTCCACCACCTGGCAGAAGACTGTGGGGATAGCATACGGACTCCGCGCGTGCTGGGTGGGAGTCCGGCCGCCATCGAGACGTGGCCGTGGCAGGTCAGCTTGCAGTACAGGAAGGAGCACATCTGCGGGGGCAGCATCATCGACCCCAACTGGGTCCTGACGGCAGCGCACTGCTTCAAGTGAGTCGGCCACCTCCCTGCTGCACCGTGCCCATCAGCCAGCGCCGACGTGCCGGGGCTGGGTCGGATCCTCGAGGCCAGGCTGAGTCCCTCTGGGTTTAAGCCACGCATTGCTTAAATGCCCCACAATTAACCCACCTGCACAGGGCTTTGCGCCCCTCGTTCCAATGCAGCTAACTGATGCTGAGCAGAGCAGCATGTAGGCAGGGCTTTGCTGCCAGTCCCTGCAGCAGAGTCATGGCGGGGAAAGAGGGGAGCAGTAACAGACACGTCTGTGCACAGGAACAACCCCATCATTCAGAGCTGGAGTGTGAAGGCTGGCTCCCACCTCCTCTCAGGCACCATCACCCTCGCTGTGGAGAAGGTCTTCCTGGCTGAGGTGACGCCCGCATCTCCCAAGGACAATGACATTGCCCTGGTGAAGCTGCAGTCTCCCCTGTATCTCTCAGGTGAGAGGTGGCACACGCCTCCTTGGGGCAAGAGCTTACAAAGGCAAAGGCACCGCTAGGCACCGAGCGGGGATGTGGAGGGACCCACGTGCGAGCGGTGCCTTACCAAGAGCGCAGCAGAGCTGGGTGCCCGGCTGGCACGTGGCCCTGGCCAGCGTGGGTAGGGGCACCTTCCCCACAAGCCTCCCCAGACGCCTTCTGTGCCTCACCTCCCCCTTCCAGACAGCAGCAAGCCCATCTGCCTGCCCTATTTCGATGAGGAGCTGGTGCCAGGCACACCCCTGTGGGTGATAGGCTGGGGCTACACGCAGGAGCACGGTGAGTGAGACAGCGCGGGGGCGAGCCGAGGGCAGAGTACCCCGCCAGCACCGCTTGCAGGAGCAGTCAGGGCCGGTGGGCTCCTGGTGGGCTCCTGGTGGGCTCCCTGCTCACCTGCGGCTGCTGGGGGGCCCTTCTGAGCGGCCACGTTTCACACAGGCAAACTGTCAGACACCCTGCAGCAGGCGGAGGTGAAACTCATAGACCGGGAGAGCTGCAACCTGTCCGGCTACCACGGGGAGGTCACCCAGAAGATGCTGTGTGCCGGCCTGCCCCAAGGCGGGGTGGACACCTGCCAGGTGGGGGGCGGCTGGTCCAGAAGGAGGGGGTGGGTCCGCACCTATCAATGAAAGAGCCCCTTTCAGGGAAGAGCTGTCCTCCTGGAAGTGGCCGCAAGCTGCAGCTGTGAGCAGCAGCACCCACCTTGCTGGGCGTCGGGGGGCTCCTCAGCCTCCCCTCAGACGGTTTGTCCTTTGCAGGGGGACAGCGGTGGGCCTCTGCTGTACTCGGGCAGGCACTGGCAGGTGGTGGGCATCGTCAGCTGGGGCCAGGGCTGCGGGACACCCAGCACGCCCGGCGTCTACACCAGCGTCCGTGCCTACCTCAACTGGATCTACGCCGTCCGGAGGGTCAGTGCCATGCTGCCGACACCATGGCAGCAACACGCACGGCTGCTCTGTCACGCAGGTTTCGGGGGCTGGTGGGGAGGGGTCAGAGCCCCCTCGGTGGCTCTGCACAGAGAGCCACACCGGCGGAGCGCAGCGTCGCTGCAGGGATGGGGCCGCAGGGCTGCAGCCACCAGCCCACTTAGCTCCGCGCAGGAGCTGAGCCGGCTCCTTAAGGACGCGACTCTGCCTCCTGGTTTCAGCTGCTCTTTCAAAGCTTGCAGTTTCTTCTCTCCCTCTCTCTCCTTCTAGTCGGAGCTCTGAAACCTGCTGGGACAGTTCCCTCCCCTCTCCCCCAGCCTCCCTCCCCAGCCTCCGGCAGCAGCTGGGAAATGGATCTCAAGCCATGAAAGGTGAGAGGCGCCTCCTGACCCCTCGCTGGCAGGCTGTCATTAGCACACCAGAGGCCAGCCAAAGAGGCAAAAGGTGGCTTGGAGCAACGGCCCCCGATACCGTGAAGGAATCTGACCAGATCAAGCTCCCTTCCGGAGAGATTAACTTATTGCCCTGTGCCGACGGTGCTGTGGCAGATAGGCTCACGCGGGGCACAGCTGCCGTTTGCTCACTACTGTTATATAGAGATAAATGATGTTTGGGCTGTAGAGTATCCCCATTAAAAGAAAGTATTTGTTTTTTCACACAGCCTCTGAAGACTTTGTCCCTCTTGCTTGCAGGGGTGTTTTTTGCAATACCCTGCACTATATGGCAGAGCTGCTTTCCCAGCGTAAGGCAGGGTTTATTTGCTGGCTCTTGTGAGCAAGCTGTTTCTGAGCACAAGGAAGAACGTGCTGCGTGGACCTCGGCCACTCAGTCAAACAAGCCGATCGGGATGGGGTCAGTTTAAGTTATTGTAAGCAAACAGGGATGCTAAGCATTATTTTAAAATCAACCTTTTCTAGCATAGCTTCAGCCCGAGTAGAAATCAGGGCGTTCCCATGCAACATGGCAGGGCGGGATCCTGCTTGCCATGCAGCTGACCCGGAGAGCCTTTTGTGCAGGGAAATAGCCCCAAGCACCCTGCAAACACTGCCCGTCCAAAGGCGGCAGTGCAGCCCCAGACAGAGATGTCTCCTGCCCCGTCCCATGGCCCATGCTGGGCTCGCTCCCCGGCTCCAGGCACCCGCAGCTCCTGGGCTCGAGCGGGCAACGCAAACCCGTGGGTGCTGGGAAGCCGCACTCAGCCCTCGCCGAGGGTGTCCAGGGGGGAGCAGCAGCACGCAGGCAGAGCAGTGGGGACAAGCAGCTACAGAGGACCAACACAGCCCACACTCGGCATGGAAGGAGAATGCTGCTGCTTTTCGCCTCGGTGCAGAGTTTGCAACGCAGCGTGCACACCCAGGGGGTTCATAGCAAGCCTAAACAGACGCCCACAGCAACCCACGCTAGAGTAAGTTTCTCTAGTAAACGTAAACTTTATTTAATTCAAGGCAAAGCTAACTAGACCTCTACAGTGCAAAAATGTGCTGTAAGTCATCACACAGCATGTTGTACACATCCTGTGTTTATTCGCAGGTATCTCCTACATGTATTTATATATGCTCATACACGTGTGTGTGTCGCATCACGCACCTCCGGCAGGGCCTTCTGCCCCGCGTGCCCCGGAAAGCCTGTGCAGAGCCCCCAAAGCCCTTGTGACAGCGGGATCCCGCAGGAGCTGGCACAAGCTCCCACGCCAGCCCGCTCCCCCGGCGCTGCGTACAGTACCCACACACATAGGCATATAGGGAGAGTTACATTTCAGAGACGGGTTATGTTGACTTTTCCCATCAAGCCAGAGGAGTAATCCATGCATAGTACAGCATTGCATATCCTGTGGTAAGTGGAGCTGTGTCCAGATACCGTCTAAAAAAGGCCAACAGGTTAGGACAGCTAAAAATAGTTCTTTAAAAAAATCCCTTCCCTCGCTGTCCTCTCCCATCGGAGGCCTCCTCCAAGGATGGGCGGGGGGGGCTCTTGGGGCAACTGGGAGGTCTCATGCCTTCCTGCCCAGACTCTCATGTGGGACACTGGTATGTTAACAATACTTTGCATTTACAGAGTGCCTTTCGCCCCAGGATCTCAGAGCACTTTGCAAAGCCATGCAGGGAGCCTCACACCTCCTGTGAGGTAGGTCAGATTTACTGTCCCCATTTTACAGATGGGGAAACTGATGCACAGAGAAATCAAGTGATTTGCCTGAGGGTCCCGCAGATCCTCAGAGAGGGAACCGGGATCCCCAGGACCTGACCCCTACTTGCCTATCTAACCAGCAGCAATGGAAACCTGCCTGGGGCCAGGTGCCTGTACCTGTCCCCCCGTCCCAAACGCAGGACCCTGCTCCAGTGGGTGCCTCTGAGCCCAGCCCGGGTGCGGCCAGCTGGCCGTGCCCCCAGCCAAAGGCCGCAAGGTGCTCCCCACACCTCCGCCCCCACAAGCGGGCAGGTGGGGTCCGACCTCTCCCACAACAGTCTCCAGAGAAGGTCGCACCTAACCTTTCCTTGTTTGCCTTGCCCACCAAATCCTCCCCTACCTTCCACTCCAGCCCCTCTGTTGGGGTGCAAGCCCCCACAGCCGGGGAAGTTCAGGCTCAGCTTTGATTCCCAATTTCGAGTGGGGACGGGGGAGCTGCCTGTCCTACAGCTTCACTGACAGACACCCACAAATAAAGAAGAAATAGGGAACAAATCACATTGTAAAGGACATTGTCAACCTCAGTTGTAGGATCAGTTCATTCCATTCGTGTCTCATGTCTTGCCACAGCCCTTGGGAAGGGGGCTGGGTTGCCCAAATCCCCACTGTGGGTACCCTTCGCAAAGACCCTTTCTGTGGCACCCCTCACCCGAGGATCTCAAAGCACTTTACAAATGTTAGCCAAGGAAGCCTCACAACAACCCCTGTGAGGTAGAGCAGTATTATTATCCCCATTTTACAGATGGGGAAACTGAGGCATGGAGGGGCAGAGCGACTTGCCCAAGGTCGCCAGTGGGCCAGTGGCAGGCCTGGGAATGGGCTGGCGCAGCTCTAGCCCGGCTCCCCTCACCGGGGCTTGACTGTGCTCCCTCCCTGCATCGCGGATGGAGTGCCACAGTTTTCCTCAGGTGAAAGGGAAACGCAATCAGCCATTCTCCCACTGGAGTCTGATATAGAAAATATCTGCGTAACGAGTTAAGCCTTGGCAAGTCAGCATCAAAAGCATCGCTGCTCTGAGTGCCGAGCTTTAAAAAGAGGGGAGGAGGAGTAAGAGCAGCGGCAGCACAAACCCAGGGAGCGCCTCCCGAGAGGGCTGGCTGGGGGAGAAGCCCCCTGCCGCCCCCGGGGGACGGCCCTGTGCAGGGGAGAAGCGAGTGTGAAACGTGGAGCTTCACCCCGCCGTGGGCCAGCAGTGACCCTGGGACATGGCCAGCCCCAGACACTGGCCCTCCCAGCCCTGCCACGGGAGGAAGCGAGGCACCGTGGGGTCAGCCTGCCCCGCGGGAGAATGGCACCCAGCCCCAGCCGGGAAGCAATGACAGCCCTGACAGCAACGGGCCTTTCACTGATTTGGTTCTCAAGTGTGGTTAACAGGAGAGCTGAAGCTAAGCCCTGCTGTTTTGACAGTCCTGCTTCCTCCCTTCCTCCTGCGCCGGACCCATGAGGAGTGCAGCGAAGGCAGGAGCCTCTACCTGTACAGCAAGTTCCGTGCATCCTTCCTCTGCTCCAGAAACCTTCTGCATGAGACAGGCAGCTACCGCACGCCCTGGCTCAGCATCGCCAGAGTCAGACAAGGCGCCCCAAGCTCCTCACAGCCTCTACCCTGCAGGCACGCCGGGCCCCCTGGCTGCACACCACCCTGCACCCCCGTGAGCACAGTGCCTGCGGCACAGCACCCGCCCGGCTGCAGACCAGGGTACTCCCCAGCACCTGGCCCCTTCCCTGCCCGCCCGGCACCCTCTTGCCTTTGTTCAGAGCAGAGCAGGCAGCTCCCTCTATCCCAGCAGCGTCCCAGTCCGAATCCAGAAGAAGCTCCCAGTCCCCGCGGTGGCCGAAGTCTTTTCTGAGAAGCAGTGCAGGTTGCAGGCACGTGTGTAATAGAAACATGTCTCAAGCATTGGCAGTTTGGAAAGAAAACAAAAGGGAAAGGCTTGCTTGTCCCCCTGCCCACCCTCCCTGCTGCTGGGCGGGCTGGGGCTCGGGGCGCCGCTGCTTCATGCCTTTGGTGGTGCTTTTTGTTCTGCCTTGGAGCCAGCCAGGCCGTTCTCGGTGTTGTCGTTCCCTGATGAGCTCACGAGACACTCCTTCCTGGGGGAGAGCACACGGCCAGCTGACAGCGTCCGGCCCCCCCGGCCCCTCTCACCACGACCCCGGCCCCGTGCAGCCCTGCCCCATGGCAGCACCCACTGCAGGGTGCTGGGACCAGCACCCACACTCACTTCCCATCCTGGGTCTTCTTGATGATGAACAGGACTACCCTCTTGATGAGCATGAAGAGGATGAGGAGGCCGATAAGCCCCCCCACAACGCCCACGATGATGAGCGTCACAGTGTTGTCTGTCTCCACCACTGCAGGAGAGAAGGTGCTGAGGGGCCTCAGGACGGGAGCAGGGAGCTCCCAGCTGCATGGCCCACCCAGAAAAGCAGCAACCCCCTCCACCAGCCACTGGCCCACAGCACAGAGGGGCACAAGGCCAAGCTTTGCCCTTCAGGGATGCCAACTACCTCCAAGAAGCAAGGACACCCCGTGCACCGCCACAACCGTGAGCCAAGGTGGGGTCAGCCCGGGTTTCCATGCCCACTACCCCAGTGCCACTCGCGGGGCACAGGACCCGCAGCTGGCACTTACTCTTCTGGACCACTGTGAGGAAGATGGTGGCGTTGTGCTGCGCTTTCTTCTCCCTGGGGTTCATGACGTGGCAGGTGTATCTCCCAGCATCGCTGAACTCCACGTTCTTCAGGACAATGGAGATGTTGTTGTCCTTCCCGGTCGTCGAGCCGACAAACTCGACCCGTGGGTTGCGTGCCACAAGGAAGGGCTCCGAGGCTTTGCTCTTTATCTTGCCGTGGTAAATCTGCAGAGGCAGGGATGCAGGACTTGGGGTTGGCTGGGCTCCCAACAACCCCAAGTGAGGGAAAGGCTCAGGTTCTCCTGCCAGTGCCCTGCCCCGCCGCTGCACACACAGACACACGTGGCCAAGCGTCCCAGCAGACCCCATTACAGCAGGAATGGCTGTGGAAGGGGACTTGACGCATGGCCCACCAGGGAAACAACCAATCAATCTGACTTGCCCTGCAGCAGTGTTACAGACCATGCAAAAGGTGGAAGAAGCCCAGGGTAGGGAGTCCCTTTGCTCTAGGCCCATCCAGGGCTGGCCAGTCTCCAAGGACAGACCTGCTCTAAACCAGCCCAGGAGTTGAAGAGCAAAATATTCCGCAGAAAGCAAATCTATACCTTTAGTATTTCAGAGCAAGTGCAGGCGGAGAAAATGAACCATATTCTGCCCAAAGTGCAGCCTTGCATCTGAAAAGCCAATTTATGATCAATTTATGAAAAGAAATTAGGCTGTGGGCAGCTAAGAATCCAGAACAGCTTTGTGCCAAAAGCACAGATGTGCCAGGGTATTTGAGGCACCCTGTTTGCACAGTCCCACACCCCCAGAGCCGGAGACACTTGGAGGGAGGGCATCCTGCCCTCCAAAGGAACTCCGTGAGAACTGCAGTGCTGGTCTGCACTGGGAAAGTACAAAAGGACCTGCCAGAAAAGCAGAGGCAAAGCCCAGAGAGCCACCCACCATCTCTGTAGAGTTGAAATACCATGTGAAGACCAGGTTGTGAAAGCCTATGCAGGTGGTGAAGGTGCAGGGCAGCAGGACATTGGAGTTATTCAGAGCCATCACAGTGTTGGTCTTCCCCACTGACACCTCCAAGGTGAAGGCAATGGCGAAGACATGCAAACCTGGCAGGAAGAGGGGAGGAGAGAGTGAGGACACGGCGCCGGTACGCAGCCCAGCCCGCTGCAGCCTGGTCCTTCCCAGGGCCGCGATGCAGCCCAGCCCGCTGCCGGGCTCTGCTGCGGACGCGCACCCTCGGGGCAGACGGGGCAGGGAGGAGAACGGTGCATGGGAAGGACTGCTTCTCCCCCGCTGCAGCCCACCTATGCAGCCCACCTATGCTTGGAGCATCAGCCACAGTGGGGACCCCCTCCCAGGGAGCACGTCAAGGGGCAGCAGGGCTCAGCCGTCACCCCACTTCGGTCCCGCTCCGGGCTCCTCCGGGGACCCATGGCATTCTCCTCCGCCCCACAGCCTCAGCACAGGGGAGAGGAGCCCAGCTCTCCTCCTGTCGCAGAGCCCAGGTTTGTTCCCCTCGTCCCCTTTGGCACAGCCAGCTGACACAGCAGCGCGGCAGGAGCAAACGCGCCTGTCCCCAGCCCAAGGACAGCTCAGCAAAGATAGGGGACCTGCTCCTGGGGGAAGGGCAGGGGCTGGCTGACACCCACGGAGACAGCACGGATTCAAAGGGAACCATCATATCACCATGAATAAAGTATGCAGTTAAACCCTCATTTGCATGTTATCCACCAGGCCTTCAGCTAAACCTTAAAGGGGGTAAAAAAAAAAACCCCAAAGCAAAGCAGAGCTCTCTGTTCTTCAAGCAGCCAGCTGGAGCACTAATTAGCGTTGCCATCCTGGACCCCTGCCACGCTGCCCGTCCCCCACCCCGGCCAGGGGCTCTCTCAGCGACCCAGCAGAGCAGGCTCCTTGCAGCGCCTGTGCAGACCTCCGGAGCGGCACCCCCTCACGCCTGCCTTGCAGAGAGCTTCGTCTCCTGCTGCAGCTGACAGATGACCTTCACACCGCAGAATGCAGCTCTCCCGCTCCTCTCCTCCCTGTTAGCAGGGAGAAACACATGGAGAGGCAGGTACAAGCCCAGCTGCGAGAGCTGAGGGCATGCCTGAAAGCTCCTGGTGTCCCACACAGAGGACTGGCGCTGCACCCCTGTGCACCAGGCTGAGCCAGCAGCGTCCACACAAACCCTTTCCAGGGCCCCAGGGATGCTTTGCTCTGGGCCACGGGAGCAGCCCCTCCCCTCATCCCCATCCCACCGGGACCCTGTCCCACTTGTGTGACATGGTATAGCCAAGGAGGAATACAACCCAGCAAAGCACTGTCCTCCCCCTTCCCAGACCCTGGCCACTCAAGGGACTCAGCCATCCCTGCAAAGCTTTCCCTGGGCACTCTGACAACCAAAACAAGGGGACACAGCTCTTCACAGACCCACGAGCCGGTCCCCAGCTCCACTGACACTTTAACTTGGACACCCTGCCCTTAGCTTCAGATTTGCGACCCTCTGCAGCTACTTCAGCTCCTGATTTATTCCCCCACACATGCCCGTGCTAACAACTCCCCAGGCACATTGCTGCCCAAGCCAAGCCCAAGATCCCTGCATCCTGGGCTTCAGGCCCTGCTGCAGTGCTGCATTGCAAGCACTGCAGGAAAGCAGTTACTTAACTTGTGAAAGCAGCACTTTTTGTTTTGCTTGAGAGGCTTTAGCTAACACCAGGGAATGGTTCCCGCCAGATGGAGGTCTCCTGCAGTTGTCAGGCTCAAAGATCAGCCCTGGGGATGCTATAGAGGGGAGCCATGTCACAGCCAGGAGTGTCCCAGGGGAATTACACTGCTACACGGAGTACGACTTAGCAGGGGGATGCCTGCCTCTGCAGATATGC
The DNA here is from genome assembly GCF_963921805.1 of Phalacrocorax carbo. Classification (NCBI taxonomy): domain Eukaryota; kingdom Metazoa; phylum Chordata; class Aves; order Suliformes; family Phalacrocoracidae; genus Phalacrocorax; species Phalacrocorax carbo. The sequence continues at coordinate 7,524,254 of NC_087533.1, read as the reverse complement.
CTGAGCAGGCAGGGTACTGCAAGGGGACAGTTACTTACAGGAAAGACGATTCGTTGCAGTTTGTAACACTTCTATTCCTGTCTGCCACCATTATAACGTCATGAAAATTATCTGAATTGAATGTGTGGGGTAAAGAAAGGCTGGTCTTGCTCCTGTCATGCTGTGGTCTCAAGAAGACACAATTGATATGCTAGCACTAAATAAAGCACAGCGGAAAGCACATTGGGAGGCCAGGAGATCGCTGACTGAACCTGCCACACCAGCTGCCGCTGCTACTTTTCTGTATGCCCAAAGTTGCTGCACTTATTACCGCCAGAGCCCCAACCTTCAGCGCGCAGGGCAAGCCCCTTCAGGGACTCCAGGCTACCTCCCACGCCTGCAGGCACAAGCTTTCCCCAAGAGACAGGGAAGGGGGACCGGGGAACAGCCACTCTTGCTGCTGCCAGATCCTCTGCTGCCTGCTCTTTGCTCTCGCAGAGGGTGAGCACCTGGGGCAAGCCCCCCTGATGAGGGGTCCCAGAGCCGCTGAGCTATGTGCAGTAGTGCTGGGTATGCAACCCAGGACGCAGCCCCAGCCACAGCAGCAATAGTCTTCCAACCTCGGCCAGGGCCCAGAGCAAGCCTTTCCCCCCATGGGCTGCTGGCAGCCCCCTGCTTTTCCTGCAGCCTGTCAGGAACCTGGTCTGGGAAGCACTGTCCTGATGGAAGGGGCACACAGCGTTCACCTGAAAAGCCATAGAATGGCCCCACCATCTGTGAGAAAGTTGCTCCATAAAAACTTTATTGCCCATAAAAATCAGCGTGACCTCCCGGCACAGACAGCAACCCAGCCTGGCCACCTGGCCAGGCTCCTCTCCACCGAGGTCAGAAGGGAGGAGTTCCCAGGCTGGTCTGAGCCCAGGCGTGATGTGCTCTGGGGCAGGACACCCAGGCCTCGCCCTTCCTGCAGGCTCCGATGGAAGCCATGCCGTGGCCCCGTGGTGCAGCCAGGAGCCCACTGCCACTCCCTGGAGAGCACGGCATCCCCGAAACACACAGACCTGCCCAGAAACTCTCCCTTTCCCACCTCCCCCTCCAGGCTCCCAGCGCACCCGAGTGACCTGTGGAACAAGGTTCCCACCTCCACACCCTGGCCCCTGGACCCCAAGTGCCCTGATCTCCGGCATCTCCGAGTCTCTCCCGCCACCGCGCTACCAGCCCCACGCCGAAAGCAGCTTGCACTGCACCTCTCTGAGGGGCACTTTCAACCAGCGACCAGCACCCAAATCCTGCAGGGAGTCTGGTACTTACATGTCTTTTCATGCCTCCAGCTTACTTAAAACAAACTTAAGAACTATGCCCTCTAAAACGCCTCTCAAGCAAGTTTTCCAGCAGCAGGTGCTGCAAAGGCAGCCTTTAGTTTCAGGCTCTCTGTGCCGGTCAACGCAAGGATGACCTACAGGAACGGAAGCGTACCCCGTGCGTGAGGGCTGATGCAGGTGGCTTGGAGCCCCAGGAGCTGCAGCGGGGAGGGGACGGCTGCAACCTCCTTCCTCCACCCTGCAGCTGTGGGATCTCGGGCATTCCCGGACACAGGTGTGGGCGTCATGCCCCAAGCGGCAGCCCTGCAGTGTGGGTTCATCCCTTGGCTGGGGAGAAGCGCATGCAAATGGTTGTTTTACAAAATTAACTGTAGAAAGAATGACCTGTCGGCAGGCGTGCTGGCTGCTGCGTTGAAGCACTGCATTGCTTCCCTACGACTATTTCCCTGGTTCACGTTAGCAGGCAGGTAGCAGTGGTCCCTGCTCACAGAGCAGCAGAGCGGAGCAGGGCAAAGCGGGATGCAGCCGCAGTGCTCAAGAAGAAAGCTCTGGCGATGTTAGCAACTGATGCAGGCAGGGCAGGGGGCTGGAGCCAGGACTTCAGAGTCCGCTCTCGGACTCGGCTGCGAAGTCACCTTGGACAAGTCACTTATCCTCAGTGCTTCGGACTCTCCGTCTGCAGAGCAGAGATAATTGCATTAGCGTCCGTGGACGGGAAATTCATCCGAGCAGCAGCGTCCGATTCCTTGCGGTGCAGGCGGGCCAGATGCAAAGCAGCCGAGCGCGAAGGGAGGGTGGCTTAGCGAGGGTCACCCCGCCTCGGGAAGACGCGGGGGGCGGCCGGAGGCCGGGGGCAGCCCGCGGTGCCACCCTCCACCGGGCTGCCGGAGGTGCCCGCGGGTCCCCAGGGGCGGGGGGCGGCAGGAGGCCGGCGGTACCTGGGGAGGAGCGGGTCCCTGCAGCCCGCCGGGGTCCCGCAGCCCCCCGCGTCCCGCAGCCCCCCGCGTCCCGCAGCCCCTTACCCAGCAGCGCTGCCAGCAGGCGCGGCGCGGCGCGGCGGCGGGCGGCGGGCGAGCCCAGGGCCATGGCTGCGGCGCGGAGCGGGGCGACGCCGTCCGTGCTGGCCCGCAGCCGCCCGGCTCTGGCCGCCCCCGCGGAGGGCGAGCGGAGCCGGGCGGAGCCGCGCTGCGCCTTCCTCCGCCCTCCTCCTCCTCCTCCTCCTCCTCCTTCCTCCGCGCATCCTCCCGCGCCGCGCATCCTCCCGCCGCAGCGCCCGCCGGCGGGGTCCCGGCCCGGGCTGCCCCGCCGCGTCCCCTGCGCGCCCCGGCATCTCCTCCCCGCGCTCGGGCCGCCGCCCCGCACGCCCGCAGGCCAGCCCGGCTCCCCCCGCCCGGAGGCCGCCCCTTCGCCTGCCCTCCGGCGGGGTTTGGCCCCGGCATCGGTGGCGTGCCCGCTGCTGGTGGCTCCGAGCGAGGGGCTGGGGTGAGCGGGGTGGCAGCGGGGACCGCGGGGTGGGCTCGGGGGAAAGCTCCCCGCGGGGAGAGCCCAGGAGCGCTGGGCTGGTGCTGCCCTGGGGCCAGCTTTGGAAAGGGGCAAAGCACCGCTCAGGCTGGTGGCTTCCCCTACCGCTGCCGGGAGGACCACAAAACGGGTCGAGGCTGGGGCTCGGCTCTCCTTCGGCGCACCTCAGCAGGGTGACGCCGCCAGTCTCCCCAGCCTCCATCCCCACAAGCTGCCAGCGCCCCTCCAGCCCCAAGGCAGACACCAGACAGCTCCGCAGCTGCAGACCCGGGACACAGCCGGACACCGACGGGCAAGGCGGCAGGGCAAAGCCGGCTGGCGCCAAAGGGAATGCTTTGAAAACTTATTTTTCTCACTGTGAGCTTTTTCCAGGATAATTGGCTGCACATAAGTTCACGTCTCCAGAACCTTTTCCTCACCGTCACATCCATTAGACCTAACCTTCGGCAAGCCACATCCAAAAAGGTGGTGGTAGGGGCCCTCCTAATGGAGGCCTCCAATGATGTGGTGTGCCGAGATGGAGCTTTACCTTTGCGCCCATGTCCATTAGACAACCAGTCCAGAGCAGCAATTTGCTGGAGGTGACGTGTTTTGAGAGCAGGCATGGCAGCAAGGGGGAGGAGGTGCCGCCGTGCTCGTGGTACAGGATCAGCACTGATGGTTTCTCCGGGCTGTAGTCCTTGCTGGCACAAGGCCTGTGTCCCAGCAAAGCTCACCCCAGGGGCCGGGCGAGGCTGTACCTCCTTTGCTGGGTACAGCACTACAGCATGGCTTCCCTGAACAGGATTGCTTCTTTTTGGGTGTGAGAGCAGCTCACCTACAGGGATACTGCCTAGGGCCCTGCCTGCATGGCCGGGGTGGCATGGCCTGTCAGCTCCAGGGCACTTTGAGAGACTCCTCGGCCCCACTGCAGTCCCCTTTGCAGCTCAGTCTCCTTCCCACCTGGCCAGGAGCATGAAGCAGGAGGGAAGAGGGAAAGCAGGAGGCTTCGCAGGGCACAGGGGCATCCCGGGGGACCCTGAGAGGATGCCAGCAGTGCCTGTGGGTTGGGGAACTAGGGCTGCAGAGCTGGTAACAGAGACAGGAAACGTACAGGCAGAGCAGGCTGGGCAGCGCTGGCAGCTGGCGCTGCGGGAGCGGCGTGCGGAGTACTGCTGATGCAGCAGAAGGTGTCTCGGCAGGCGGCTGTGATGGATACAGTTACGTGATGAATACGGCTTGGTGATGGATTCAGCTTGGTGATGGATACGGCTTGGTGAGCGGAGGCACTGGCAACCAGGCAAACGGTGTGCTGAGACAGGAGGAGGAGTGCTGCATCTGCTGGAGTCTTGCTAATTGTGGGCAGGGCGGGAGCGCACCTCCAAGGAACAGTTTGGCAGAGAGGTGCAGAGGGATGGAGGGATGCCTGTCATCTCTGCAAGGGTGCATGACGGCTGCTAGGTGCTGAAGAGCCCATGCTGGGGGCCTCTGGGACACAGTCACAGGTGCTGAAGCAGGGGGGCAGATGAGGCCGAGGCTGCACCCTCCAGCCTTGTCTGTGAGCAGGCCCACAGAGATCTGCAGCACTGGGGCCCTGGACCAGTAACACCCATACCCTGGTGCAGGGAAAGGCCTTTGCATGTGGAGGACTCCTCCCCAGGACGCTCAGGTGTCTGAAGTTTGCTTCCAAAAAGATGGGTAAAGTTGGGATGGGTTTGGCCAAGCTGCCATTGTGAATCCCCAGAGCAGAGCCCTAAATCCTTTTCGAGGCAGGGAGGTTGGGAATAGCCGCACCACCCAGCTGGGAGGGTTGGCCAGTAAATAAATACAAAGGGGGTCCTGTGACACAAACCAGGCATGCTGGGCAGGCCAGTACCCAGCTTCTTCCATTACGCACCCCTGAGGGCACTATCTCCCTGCTGAGCATCCCTGCCGAGGCAGGGCTCCGTGTGCCTGGCCAAGGAGAGGCAGTGAGCCTGGCACCGTGCTGCCTGCTCCTGCTGCACGCCTTGGGCCAGCCGTGCCCTCCTGGCCACACGGCCCCAGGGCTTGGATCGGGAAGCTGCCTGTCACAGCAACCTGATGGAGCTGTCACACTTGGCAGCTCTGGCCAGTCTCCTCGGCCGACTGATCTCATGAGACATCTGCCACTGCCGTGGGCCTGGGAAATGCTCTGCTCTCCTGCCACCCAGCCTTGGTTGAGCAGTGTGTGCCATGGCCAGGAAGGGCGCTCACGGTAGCTGGCCCAGGGATTTTGGCATGATGCTGAGATGTCCGGCATGGGACCCGGTCATACCACAGCTCAGCGGAAACCTGTTTTGCTGAGTCTAGCACAAGGCTGCGTGTCTGGTTTCAGGCAAAGTGAGCTCCCTCTGCTCGGACACTGTCACCTCCCCGGAGGGACAGGAAGAAGGGCTCGGGGTCCTGCCAGCTGGCTCCCAGCCTGCTGGGGGGTGTGTGGACGGCAGTAGCTGCCAGGCCCCTGTACACCCCTCACTCACTCTCACCTTGCACTAATGGAGCTGGGAGGGTTAAAATGCCAGGTTGCTCTCCGAGGAGGGCTCCTGCTTCCCTCCACGTGGGTACCGAGCAGGGTAGGGCTGAGCAGAGCAGTTGGGCTGCAGCCTCCCAGCTCAATGCAGCAGGCGCTGCGCTGGCCCCAGCTGCCCTGGAGCATCTTGTGGGGGGGCGGCCCTGGCCCCACTCCCAGCAGCAATGCGAGAAAGCCCCCTCCCAAACCTTCCAGAGTCAGGGGCTGCTGGGCTCCCAGACCAGGAGCAGGCAGAGCCCTCCTGCTGATGAAGGAGGTGGGGACGTGGGAACAGCTTCCCATCAGCACCTTATATTTACTGCAAGGTCCTCTGGCTGTGACCTTTAAAAGACAAGGTGGCCTGGCAGCCTGGGAGCTGGCAGCGGGCAGGAGGCGCTCACAGTGATCAGACACTCTGCAGGACCGTCCCGGCTGGCCCAGGCACGCCAGGCTGGGAGCTGAGCAAGAGGTCCCGGGTACACAGACTGCGGGTGAGTGCTTGGCTGCCTTTATCATTCTCAGCCCTCCCTTGCCTGCAGCTCTCCCTCAGAGCAATGCTTTCCCCTCTCCATGCCTCCCTCTCCCCACGCAGAGCCATCCTGCCTACTGCCTCCTCAGCACCCTCCAGCAGAGCTGGCTGCCCTCTGGGGAGGGCACATTCCTTGCCCCCTTTCACAGGCCCTTTAATACAAGCAGGGGAACAGGAGCGGTGTGCCCAGGCAGCCACTGCAGAGGCATCTGCAAGAAACACTGAGACAACCGTCCTGTGTCCCAGGAGAGTGTCTCTTCCTGACCCGGCACAGCCTGAGGCCACCTCTGCTGGACCCTCCCCAGCCCCGGCTCCATCTCTCCCGTGCTGCCCTTCACATCCCTCAGCTCCCCAGAGTTCACTGCCCCAGGCTGTCCCCTTTTCCAGGTCCCCCCACATTACTTAGTGGCCCTGCAAGCAGGGCAGCCAGGCTGCAGGCAGCATTGCAGGGGCAGCGGCTCCGTGCTCCCAGCGAGGCACCCCAGAGGTCCCCCATGGCTCTCTGCACAGCGCTGAGCAGAGGTCTCTCCAGCACAAGGAAGGCCCCCCCCCCCATCTCCCAAACAGCTTTCTTGCTCTTCAACACCTCTAATCCCACCCGGTCCAAGGAAATTTATATGGTCTGTAAAAGTGACTGTCCTGGTTCTGGAGGAGCTGCGACGCCCCGGCGCTGGGGGGTTGCAGTCACTGCCCTCGGTCCGTTGCGGTGATGAAAACTCACCCTCACTGTGTCCCACGGGGCTCTCCTCCGTGATCCCACAGTGCCTGCCTTCCTCACGAGTTTCTCGCCAGTGACTCCCAGAGGCGTCCCCAAACTGCCAACCTGTGGGTCCCCCATCCCCTATGCCTATGGCTGCATTCAACCCTCTGTCGGGCTGCCTCCTTCTGAAGCTGCGCGGGTAGATAACTGCACGACCTCCTCTGGAGAGCTGCTCCTTTCTGCAGCAGCGAAGCTGTTCCCTGCCACGGGCCAGGTACAGATTGCAGCCTGGCTGGGCTGTACCCCCCAGCACCAGCCCAGCTGCTGTAGGACTGTGAGAGCAGAGATTTGGAGGTGATTTTCATGCCCTTCCTCCGGGGAGGGAGAGGTGGGAGTTTTCTGTGGAGTTAACCCCGCGGGCACACGGCGAGGTGCGCAGGACTCGGCGTCTGTGCCAGGCAGGCGGCACATGGAAGAGCTGACGCTGCTAGTGCTGCTCACTGTCACCCTGCTACTGGGAGCAGCAGTAGGCTGAGTGAGGTGGGGTCACTGGGGAGTGGGTAAGGCAGGGCAGGCAGGCAGCGTTAGCCCAGGAAAGAGGTAGCCTCTGTACGTGCATAGGGGCGGTGTGCTGGCCAGACCTTACTTGTGTGCGGATTTGGGATGCGCAGGCATTCAGCAGCCCGGGTTGGAGGGAGAGGCACAACTGGGGGCGGCTGTCAGAGCCCCCCTCGCCCTTGTGTCTCCACGGTGGGTAAACTGATGGATGTGCCTGCTAACTGTGCCCCAGTTGTGCCGTGCCGCTCTGGTCATCTGCACGGCACTGCTGGAGTGCTAAATCGGACAGCAGCCCGGTTATGGGTGTCCATCACCCTGTGCGTGCCCTGGGCTCCACTGGAGCCTGCCGAGCCTTACCTGCCATGCCCCGAGCAGCTGCTGTCCCCAGCTCTCTGCGGAGCAGAGGTGGGGAAGCTGGCAGGGCGCAGCTCCCTGTAGCACAGCTGGAGCCCCCGCAGTGCATGTGGAGCACCCCTGAAATCTCGGTGCGTGAAGACTCGGGCAGCACCGGCCACTCTCCTGCCCCCAGCACTGCCCTGCCAGCACCTGGCTCTGTGGCAGCTCCCGAGGACTGAGCTGTGGAAGCACAGGTTGCTCCGGCCCCCCTCGGTACCTAAAGCAAACTGGTGCCAGAGCGGGACCGAGCGCCGGGCGCACAGGAGCCTTCTCATCCCCCTGGACAGGTGCACAGGCAGAGCAGAGATGAGGGACCCCGTCCTGCCCCTCCAGCAGGCAGCAGCACAAAAGCATTGAGTGCAAAGTTTGCATTTTGTTGTTCTTTTGTTTGTTTAACTGTACAAAGAGCAATAAAAACATCCTACGCTCAGCAGAGTGTTTGGCAAACGAAACCCATCAGAAGGCGCAAACCCAAAACTATAGTCATGACCGATAACAGCGCCTCCTGTGTATATATATATTATATTTGTAGAGATCCTGTCTGTTGTGTACAGCTATGTACATACAGATGCATTGGCAAGTTGCAATCCAAGGATAGTGCATGAAAGAAATGAAAGGCAGATGCAAGACTGGTCATGTGCAACAGTCAGAGGCCTCTGGCCACAAAGGTGCCAGCTCAGTCCCTCGTGGAGCTGCTCACAGCCCAGCTTCGAGCAGCCCGCAGTCCCAGGGAACCAGCCTTGCGGCTGGCTCCCCACCAGCACTCTATGGGGAACTCCATCCGGCGTGGGCACGGGGGTGCACGGGGGCAGGCAGCCTCAGCCCAGCCCTCCCCGGGCAGGAAAGCCCACGGGAGAGGGGGAAGCCACGCGGCAAGACACGGCGCATTCCTGCGGCAGAGGGGAAGGGGAGCGGTGCAGAGCCCGGTGAGGTTGAGCAGGGTGGAGAGGGCACGCGGGGCCGGAGCAGAAAATTATGGGGGCAGAGCAGGGAGCGCACAGCCATCCTTTCATCCCGGGCCCGACAGCATTGCCAGCGGTGCTGCCGGGACAGCACCCGTGCAGGGACGCGGCAGTGCTGGGCGGCGGGTGGTGTGGCGAAAGTGTCCCCTCTCCCCTGGCAGTGCTGCCCATGGGTGACAGGGCACCTCCACCACCGGGCCCTGGGCAGTGTCCCCTGGGGCTCCGTGCACTGCCTCTCTCCTGCCCCATGTCTCGCCTGCCAAGGGAGAAGAGAAGCCCGGGCACGGTGCAGCAGGGGACGCTTCCCCAGGTCATTTTCCCCACCTGACCCGCAAGAGGCACCAAGCAAGAGGCTCCCCAAGCGCTCCAGCCAGCACGGCTCACCTGCCAGGTCTGGCGCAGGGGGCAAGGGGCTTTCCCAAAGCCAGGCGGCAGGCCGGAGGCAGGCGGGACGGCCAGTTCCCAACCCTGGGGCTCACCGCCTCCCCCTGCACCGCAGCAGTGTGGGACCAGCTGGGGTCACCGCTCGCTCACCCCTGCCCTCGCCCTCCCGAGATGCCCGGGCCACTGCTAATAACGAACCGCAGAGCACGCAGGGCAGCTGCCGGCGTGCGCTGAGGGAGCTGCCGCAAGCAGGGCAGGCGCTGGACCATGGATGGGACTGAGGCAGGCGGCAGCCAGCACTGCGGGGCCCGTGGCTGGGCGGGCTGGCAGTGCGCTGCCGTGGCAGTTACGGGTTGTGCAGTGCTCTGCAGGGACGTTGGAGGAGGCAGTCTCAGCATCGCAGGGTTGCTCAGGGTGACAGAGCTCTCCTGCCTCCAGGCCTGCAGTTGTGCCCAGTACTTCCCAGCAAGTGCCCAAAAACCCCTCTTCCTCCCAGCACCTCTTCATCCCTACCAGCCACACCCCACCGCTCCTCACCACCTCGGTTTGGCACACAGCAGAACATTTTCCATTAGAATTGCCCTCCCCAAGAAAGAAACAAGCACAAAAAATTCAGCCCAGGACATTTGGCTGATATGCTGAGGCCCAAAAATAGCCCAAGAGGCAGAAGGATGCATCCATTACACACCAGGAGCCATTAGCTGCTCTGAAAACCTGCAAAGCTCAGAGAGTGCGTTGGCTAATGGTCATTACCCAGCCATCAGCTTCTGAGCAGGCTGGGGCAGTCCCTCAGGAGCACGAGCTTCTTGTCGCAGCACCCTCAGCACTGGCACACAGGTACTTGGAAGGAGGAGATGGGCAGCAACTGGGATCCCTCAGGGACAGGTATGCCAGTGCCTGTGTCCCGGGCACAGCAGGAGCACCTCAGGGGTGAGACACGGCCCCAAGGGCAGATAGCTGCTGGCTGCTGGCCCCTGCTCTCTTTTTCTAGTGGGACAGAGCACATACATCTGGGCACATCCCCCTCCCCTGCATGTACCGCTCCTCTGCCCCTCCCGGCACCCCCTAGCCCAGCCCCTCCGTACGTGGGGCCTCACTCTTCCCCCTCTCCCCCAACACCCTGTGCCCAACACCTCCCCATGGCCCCATGCAGTGCTCTGGCACTCAGAGCATGCTCAGCCGGAGCAGGGGACAAGTCGGTCCCAGCTCAGCCTCAGGGGCAGCCTCGATGTGCTTCAGCCACCCTCCCCAGCCCTGCCTGCTGCGGCTGGGCTCTGGGGACCTTCTCTCCGCGCCCTGCTCCAGGCTGGGTTGGGTATTTAGATGGAAGGAGGGATGCTCTGGGGAGACAGAAATCCTTGCTCTGGGAAGCACATCAACGGGGTCACGCTGTACAGGGGTGAAGAGGGAGGGGCAGGCAGGGGGTGTTACTTGGTGCCCTCATCTGGGTTGCCTTCGCCGTCTGTCTTCCCTTCCTCCTCCGTCTTCTGGTCATCTGTGTTCAGCCTCTGCTGCTTTTTCCGGCGCACACATTTCACCACCATCAGCACCAGGATCACCACGGCCAAGAAACCACCTACAGAGGCGCCCACGATGACAGCCACTGTCGAGTCATGCTTCGGGGGCTCTGGGGAGACAGGGCACGGGGCTCAGGGCACGCAGCCCCCCGCTGGGACAGCCAGCGGGAGCAACAGGGAACTGGCAGGGCTTGCTCCCACTGCCGGAGAGCAAACCCTGCATGCGTAATGCAGGGAGAGGGCAGGGCACGGGGCAGAGCAGAGAGCCAGCACCCATGGGTGCCCAACAGCAGAAGGGACTACTATACCACTCACCCTTGGTGAGCACCTTCAGGCTGATGCTGGCGTGACCCCGCTGCCGGTCCGGGGGGTTCAGGACATAGCAATTGTAGGTGCCCTCGTCCTCCAGCTGCACATTTTTGAGGGTGAAGGATACATCGTACTTGGTGGGGTTCCCAGTGAACTCCACCCGGTTCCCAAAGCGGTCCAGCTGCTTATTCATGATCTTCATCCGGAACTGCAGGAACTGGGCAGCCCGTGCGGGAGAGGAGGTGAGACAGTGTCTAGCACCCCACGCGCTCGCCTCCCCGGCCAGGCATCCCTCCCCTGCATGGACCGCCCCAGGCGCGCGCCCACGCTGCACGCTCGCCCCCGAGCAGCACGGCCCCCGCACAGCTCTGGCCGCCGCAGCGCCCAGGGCCGGGGTCTCCTCACGGAGCAGCGCCGCCAGCACCTCTCCCCGCTCACACCTGCCTGTCCTGCCACCTCAGGGCAGCTGCCCCCAACCCTGGTTCTGTACGCAGTTGGTTGCTAATTTTCCCTGTGGCACAGGAGGGCTGGAGAGCAGGATTACACATAAGGAGAAGGCTCAGGACCCCAGGCAATGTACATGACTACTTCAAGCTGGTCCCGGGACCTCTCAGCAGATCCCTAGCCGCGGCGAGACTCACCAGCTCCTCAGAGCAATTCCTGCACTCCTGGTACGTCCAGTTGAGGGAGAACTGCTTGTTCTCCACCTTGTAGCAGGAGTTGAAGGTGCAGGAGAGCTTCACGGAGGAGCCATTCAAGGCATTGATGGTGGCGGGAGCCATGACCTCCATGCCCAATCCCATGGGCGCTGCCATGAGCACAAAGAGCAAGAGCAGAAATGCAGACGCGTTAGAAAGGGGGCACAAGCAGCCATCCTGCTGGCTGAGCTGCTCTCCCCCTCCCACCCTCCAGCTGCACAGGGCTCACCCTGTGGCCTGGGATTGCCTTTCAGGCACATCCACGCACTGACCACACTGTGGCCAGCCAGGACCACGGTTTCCCTGTGCAGCGGTTACAAGGGGGGAGCAGCCCCAGCCCTGGCATCATCCCTTGGCTGGACAGAAAGAGCATCAGCCCTGCTCTGCAAGGCCTGATGACCCCTCCCTGCCATGCCTGGCCTGATTGTGCACGGCGCTAAGTTCTGCTGGCTCCAGGCAAGCCCTGCTCCTTGCCACTTAAACGAGGTTTTCCTGCTGCAGAATCGATAACGCTATGCAAAGGGCTGAATGCAGCATTAGCATGCAGGGCTCAGTGCCACATCCGCTGAGAAATTTATGGCTGTGTTCATCAGATTTCATTCCTGGCAGGATGCACTACAGTGGCGAGGGCTGGGATCTGCGAGGGCCAGCCCCCGGGGGCTGCAGGGGGAATGCAGATGCTCCCCACTCCCAGTGGTGCTCATGGAAGGATTCTCCAGCTGGGAACGCCTGGGTCAAGATGTCAGTCACTCCAGGGAGGGCAAGGCCAGTCCCTGCAAGCTGGCCTCACTGTGGCAGAGAAATAGGGGCATTACGCAGCACAGCTCGCAGGGCAGGACAGCTCCCTCAGAGCATGGGCAGTGATGGGGTGTCTGTGCCCTGCTCCCTCTTCCACTCCTTTCCTGCAGCTCCCCATGCCTGCTGGCTGCCGCAGCAGCACCCAAAACCCAGCGCCTGCATCCAGCACATTCTCCCAAGCCTGCAAAGGGAGGGCGCGCATGCCAAGACAAGCTTCCGTACAGCCAACAAGCTGCAAACTCTAAGGCTAAGCCCCAAGAAGCACAGGGGTGGCGAGCCCTGGAAGGACTGCTGGGAGGGACGAGGCTGTAGAGGGCTGTGGCACCCACAGAGCAGGGACAGCGACACTAGCAGCAGGTCCTTTTCCGATCACCTCACCTCTCCCCTTTGGCTGCTGTTCTTTGCTCTCAAACCTTCTTCCTGAGGTGCTCCTGAGTCCAGCCCTGTGGCCAAGCTGGATGCATGTCAAGGCTGCTCCGCTGGCCAATCCGCTCCATCTGCAAGCAGGGCAGGAAAGGGGCCATGCTCTGCAGCCATGGAAAAGAGGCTTCTCCAAGTTGCAGACATGGCTGTTTTGAGCCACAGGTCTAGCTGCAAGGTGCGAACCAGCAGCATCCTGAAGCCAGCTCTCTGGAGGCAGAGGGGTGCCCTCCAGGTACGGCCGAGCCCCTGGAGATGGCTCCCTGCTCGTGCTGGCAGCCAGGCAGCCATGATGAGCACCCTCCATCCAGCCCCAGCGCAGGGAGGGCTCCCCACAGGGTGCTGGGAGACAGGAATGGGGAGAGCTGGTGCATGGGGACAAGTCGCAGCACCCGAAGAAAGAAGTGCCCAGGCCCAAGCTGGTGAGCCAGTCTTGCTGTCCCACTGCAGCCCACCTCCTTAGACACTTTCAAGAAAACCTTGTCAGGGTGGGAGAGAAGAGCTGAGACCCTGCCTGTCCCAGGAGGCCTCTTGGCAGACCCAGCCCAGCAGGCCTGCTTAGAGGGGTCCCTGCAGAGTCACTGGCTTGGGTGCCTGGCGGCCCTCGTGCTATGCCCTGTGCGCCTGAGCTTGGGTGGCACGGCTTGGTGCTGTGTCCCTGGGGCGCCCCAGGGCTCCGCAGAGGGCTGGGGTGCCACCAGGGGCTCTCCCAGGCTCTGCAGCGGTGGGGCAGCCCTGGCGAGGGCTTTGCCCTGCCACCTGCGACAGCAGGACCATAGCGCAGCCAGAGGGTCCTCGCAGGCAGCCAGCACACGATAGACACGTGCCCTAGGAGCACCTATGTGCGCAGGTCCAAACTCTGCCGTCGCCCGGGCACCCAGCACCGAGGGACAACAGAGTTGGGGCAAGAAACCGCTAAAATCCCAGGGGCTGACCGTCCAGGCTGCATCCTTTGGTGCTGCGCAGATTCCCAAACGCTCTGTCACACTACACCCTGCACCCAGAGCTTGGGAGATAAAATTACACGCAGCCTCTAAAGCAGACCTTGCTAGGCTTTTTATCCTCCATTTCCCAGCCTCTCTCTTAAAGCAAAGGCAGCCCACCAGGAGCTCCAGGACAGTGCAAACAACACTTCAAAGAGGTGATGTGTTCCTGTTTCCAACCAGTATAGACCCAAACCTGCTGACACACACTGCTGGCTCCCAGACAGGGCAGAAATGCAGAGACCAGTTCCCCACCACCCCATGCAGTGCTGTCAGCCCAGAGCCTGCCACCCCAGCAGCCAGCTGCCAGCCAAAGGACAGTCACAAGCCACCCGTAGCCCACCAGCCACCACCTTCCCAGCGAGGCAAAGCCAGAAGTGCCCCCTCTCCCCATTGCAGCCCACACCTCTGCCTGGCATGCAAACAGCCTTGCGCTTAGACAATACCCCACAGCAAGCAGGATGCACGGCTTTTTTAAAAGAAGATGCAGTTACAACATACCCCCCATCCTGCCTAAAAGCAGGTCACCCTGGCTGGCGGATTTCAGAAGGGTGCATATCGGACCACCTCCGTCCCCGTCCCTGCGGCACAGCGTTTCTCGCTGTCTCGCTGCTTCCCCGGGGACAGGAGGGGCTGGGATGTGGGGAGGGGGCTCCTGGCCAGAGAGGGTGTTTCTCCCCAGCCTGGGTGCTCTCCCCTGGCAGCCATGTGCATGCAAGGGGTCAAGTCGACACTTACCCAGTGAGAGGAGCAAGCTGAGGCCAGTGAGGAGCAAGGTGGGCTGTGGGAGCCAAGCTTCCGGGCTCATTTTGAAGGACTTTTGTGTATGGAGAGGACCTGGTGTTGGTGTGGATTTTGGTGGTGGTGGTTTGCTTTTTTCGAATGCCCGGGTTATTTGCAGGTGACATATAACATTAGAGCTGCTTTATTTCCACAGCCCAATATGGCTGGCTGGAGCAGTGCTGGATCCAAAAAACCAGTAAATGCTATGGTTGGTGGATTTCAGCAGGGGAAGTGGGAGGGCAGAAAAATTTTCCCCTGAACAGTCGGCGAACGCTCCTGACGCTTCTGCTCTGGGGTCCAGTTGTGGGCTGTGTTGGTGTGTCTCCTGCAGCATGCTGAGCCCAGGGTAGCCGAGGAGCAGGCTTCTGCTGGGATTCCCTCTCGCCTTGCAAGCTTGCTGTGGGAGCAAGCAGCGCTAAGGGCTCTGGGGACTCAGACACCCAGGGACTTGGCCAGTGCCCCACAGCACAGGCCTGACCCTGAGGGTTCCCATGGCCCCTGCAGCCCCCTGGTTGCAGTGGGGCCATGTAGATGTGTTACCTCTGCCCTGCTGGAGGCCGGCGACCCAGCCCTGCTTGCGCTGCTCACAGCAGCAGTTCCCATTCTCAAGGGGGCCCAGGAACATCAGAAATGCCCTCCCGAAGCCAGGCAGAGAGCAGAGGGACTGATCTGCCCTGGGAAGGGCAGAGGGTCCCAGGGAAGCAGCCTGCACAGCAGTCCAGCCCAGGAGGAGGCATGACTGTGGGCAGGCAGCCTGCAGCAGGCAGAAGCGCTCTGGGTGTCCCTGCCCACTCCCACGCTTCTATGAAGGCAGACCCCTCGCCTCCCAGGGGTGTCAGACTCTGACTGCACCTTCCTGCTTCCCTGGCAGCATGCTATCCCAGGGCAACACCCTCCCTTCATCCAGCCCTCGGGATGCAGAGGGTCTACCCAGCAATAAGAGGGATGGAGGAGGTCTTTGGTCCCTTCACTCCATCCACCAAGGAAACCTTTGGGCCAGGGACTCCAAGCCTGGATTCAGGCTGCAGAGATGGGTGCAGGAAGGAGATGATCCGTAACCTCAGGGACACCACAAAGCTACTGACAGCAGCTGCTTAGCCACCCCGTTCTCATGCTGCGGGACGCAGGATGGTGGGGCTTGCTGCAGCAGCATCAGTGAGGAGGAAGGCAAGGGGGGCCCTGGAGCCAGAGCACATCTGCGTTCCTGTGCACCAAAGCCCAGGAGAGGAAGGGGTGGGGCAATGGGGAGGCAGGAGGGATGCAGGGGTGCTCTGCTCCTTGACCAGCTCCAGGAGGGGAAATGGGGCAGCTGGGAGACAAGGCATCAGAGAAGTGCCAGGGTGAACACAGGCAACTGACTTAGCATCCGTACTCAGTGCACACACAGCATGGTTTCCCAACGATGCTGGGCAGGCAGAGCACGCTCTGCTCTGATGGAACAGGTCCCACGACCCCACAAAGGTAGCAGAAGTCATACATAACCCCCAACACCCCAAAGTCAGCTCTGGTTGCTGATTCCTCCTGTAAGCCACTTACGCGGCTTCATTCAGGAAAAGAGAGTAGGGAGTCAACGTGAAACCAAGGACTGCAGCCCAGAGCAGCCTGTGCTGCAGTCTCCCATCTAGCAGAGCCGGGTGGGAAGCGGTCCCCAGCGGCTCCCCGCTCTGCACCTGGAGATGTCAAACATCTATATATAGCGCAGGAGAAGAGCCAGCGCACACCGAGACGCTGCCCCGGAGGCCCAGGAGGGGTTGCTGGACTCCCCCCGGCCAGGGCAGCGAGTCCCAGCTGTAGGGTGCACACAGAGGTGCTCACCCACGGCGAGCAGCTGGGGCATGGGAGACACCTGTGAGCACACACACGTGGGGGGACCCACTGCCCGTGGGGCCTGCCCCACTCCCCTCCATCCCCCGCAGAGCCAGGGCAGCAGGGGGGCTCGGTAGCTCCCAAGTGGGCCCCTTCCCACTGCAAAGGGACCCCTTTGTGGCCCATTTAGCTTTACTGCTCCCTGGAGCCAGCGGGGCAGGCGCAGGCGCGTGCAAGGCTGCACATGGGTGCAGGGGCTCCCAGGCCCTGGGCCAGGCAGTCTTTGGCACACTTGGACATCACACGCTCAAGCAGGAGGTAAAAGGAAGCCAGGAATATGGAAGAACCCCTCAGTTTTATTATCTTCAGAAGATACCATTGGTGTATCTGCACAGCTCCCACTGGCTCTCCTTGGAGATAGTTATCTCTGAACCTGGTGCTCCTCTGGAGACTAGGAGGCAAGAGCCAGAGAGACATGTTTCCCCTGGTCCCCCAGCAGACAACCAGGGTGGGACATACCCCAGCGGTGGCTCCGGCACGGCGCACACAGTGAAGCGGCACTTCTCAGGGAAGGGCTGGCAGCAGCAGAATGCTGGCCTGCCCAAAGCAACAAAAATGTCTTGCACACACCTGCTGGCTAAGGGGCTTAAATCCCCCAGCACAGCTATTTCTCCCGCTCTGGAGGCCAGGGAAGTGCCGCCTCTGGTCTACTGTAGGGTTCCTTGCTTTGTCCATCACCCTGTCTCGCCTCTCCCATCCATTCTGCTGGGATCACCCTTTTGGCCAGCTCCACATAGATGCCGTTCTCCCAGAAGAGAGAGGGGTGCTGCAAGGAGCAAAGGACAGGGCGTGAGTCTTTCTGCAGGTATCAGGGCCCATTTGGAGTGGGCAGGAGGCAAGGGACGCTGTTGTCTGGTGTGGGGAGTGACGGGTCAGGCCCTGGATGTCATCACCCGGGCGGGGCTGGTGATGCAGGGGGTCACACTGGCCCTACAGCTGCACACCCTGCCCATGCCTGCCACAGCTCAGGGCAGCTGCTCGCCTCCTCACCATGGTTAGGTAGGTCTCCTCAGCTCTCCTCTTCTTCCCTGCATCCTGTTCAGCCTTGGGCACCTCAGCTCCAGGGACCGAGAAGTAAAGTGCTTCCTATGAGGGGGAGATCAGGACACTTGGAACCGAGCAGTCCCCAAATACAAGAGGGCCTTCTTACCCCATAGGACTAGCACGGAGCGCCACAGCCATGGCTGGCCAGCAAGCAGCACCTCATGTTTGGCCAGTGTGAGATCCCCTCCTTCAGCTTCCCCAGCGCTGTGCCCCATACACCTCATGCCAGTGATTCCTCCATGTCCTGAGGACACACAGCCCTAGTGACGAGACAGCAACCATCCTGCATGAGGATAACCCTGGCTTCAGCCTTCGACACCCACCTGAGTCCAGGTGGCCCAGGACCCCACCTCCCCGTGCCAAGCCTCTTGGCCCTCAGGCATTCAGATGCTGTGGGAACATTTGCACCATCAGCCTCCTCTTAACTGCAAGCCAAACGAAACGGCAGGACCTGGGGCTCGTTCCAACCGCGGCCCATGCACGGAGCCAGCGGCGCAGGCAAGGACCCCGCAGGTCTCCCTCACTGGGGGGGGCTGGCCACGGGAGGGCATGGCCCGGTGTGGGTGCTCAGCACCTGTCCTGCAGCCCTGTGCACCCCATCCCTCCCTTTCTCCGCCTCTCCTCCCTCTCTTCAGCTCCCGTAGGTTGTGGCAGCCTCCCAGGGCAGGGCAGGCACACACTCCCCTCCACTCCACTCAGCCTCAGCTCTCACCTCTACTTTGTTCTTGCTGCTACCGTCTTCATTCCTCTCCAGGGCGGTGTTGGCTGCAGACCTTGAGGGAAAGCAACGGCGGTGTCATCTTTGGCAAGAAGCATCTCCTACTCCTCCTGTCCCTGCCCTCCCTCTCCTGGGACACTGGGACCCCTTGGCACGTGCCTCGGCCAGGCCATCATGCTGCTGGCACACCGGGAGCCCAGCAGGTTTGGGAGCAAAGGGGGGACAGGCCAGAGCAGCGTGACACTAGAGGGCAGCAGGAGTCTGCACCCTGCTGCGGCCAGCAGCATTACCCGGGGAGGTACACCCTCCTCTGCTTCCCACAGCTCCAGCCCTGCTTGGGGCAGGTCAGTCTAGTGCTTGGCCAGGGAGAACGGGGCAGGAAGGCTGCAAGGAGGTGCTTGGCTCAGCCCCATAAACCCAGAGCTAGCCTCGGTACCTCTTCCTCAGGCTGAGTCCAGCCAGGAAGGCCAGCACAACGGCCACGCAGACACAGCCCACAGCCAGAGGCCAAAATGCAGTGCCTCCCGGGGCCGCAGCGTCCAGGGCACCTGCTGCTCCTCGTCCTGCTGGGGAGACACCAAGGCAAGGGATGTTACACACAGGGACCCCAGTCCTACTCCAGAGGAATCCTGGAGCCTCTGCAGCTCCTCTGCTTGGGGCCAAACAGGTTGGCAGAAGAGGGGAGCGGTGACAGGGCACGTACCTCTCTGTCCCACGGGGCTGACGTGCAGCACCGTTTGGTTCTTGAAGATGCTGCTGCACTGGAGCAGCCGGATCTCACACACATAGATGCCGCTGTCGTTCACCTGTACGTCCTGCAGCTGAATAGAGCCATCCCAGCGGGACATGTTCCCTTGCCACTGCACCCGGTCCCGGAAACGGCCCACAGGGATGCTATGATTGCTGTAGTAATAAAACACCATCTCCTCCTGCCAGGGCACAGACAGCATCAGGTGAAAGGAGCCCAGTGGAAGAGCGCTGCCCTGCGTGCCTTCCCTGCTCAAGAGCCCTCAAAACCACGCTCTCTCCCTCTCCCCGTGGAGCGCTCACCACACGCAAGAGCCCAGCTCACTCCCCTGCTCTTTTGGAAAGCCCCAGGACACAGCACCCAGCGGTACAGGGCCATGGGGAGTGGTGCAGATGCCCCACCAACACAAGGAGAAACCCTCCTCCTCTCATGGCCTGGTCCAGGCAGATGGGCTTCCCTACAGCCTCCCGAGAGCAGCAAGGCTGCCTTACTTGCCCTGCCGCCACCTGCCGCCGTACCCTGCTCTGCCGCTCACCCCCTGGTCCCGACCCACCTTCTGTGTGCCAGCTCCTGCCATGTGCAGCCAGTCCACCTTGGCCATCGTCCTGCCCATGGCCACCGGGTCTAGGAAGAAGCACTGCAGCAGGACAGAGTCCCCAGCGCTGGCTTGAAGCTGAGGCTCTGTGAACACCCAGCCAGCCGACCCGCTGCATCGCTCTGCCAGGGACAAGGACAGCAGGATGAGTCCAGGGAGGACGGCCAGATGCAGCCTGCCTGTCCCCATAGGTATCTCCTCTCCAGATAAGCCTGGGGCTAATGGCACTGACCAGTCCAGAATGCAACAGGGAGGCCCTGGTCCCTGTGTGGGCAAAGCCTCTCCCTGACCCCTGCTTTTGGCGTGCCTGGGATGCAGGGCAGCACATCCTCCCAGCCACCAGACCAAGGGCTGCTGCGCTCGCTGAACAAGCCAGGCAGAAGGGAAGTGGGGAAGCACAACCCCAGCCCTCTGCGGCTCCAAGCCAAAGGCTGCAGCTCCTGCAGGGGTGTTCCTGTGAGTCACTGCCTGGGAGAACCAGTGCCACCCTCATCTACACCAGGCCAGGGGCAATTCAACCGCTTCACACGAATTTCAGTTCGTCTTTCACAACCTGCCCGTTTGGCTTCCTTACCCCTTGCTCACAGGCTGCTGGCCTGGGCTTGGACTTGTCTGGCCACATAACTACTGCTTAGGGTTTCTAGAGAAGCCAGACAGTGGGGAAAAAAACAACACAGAGAGGACGAAGCAGCTGCCGACACAGCGGGCTGCAAAGCGTGCAGCAGGAAGGGGAAATAAGTGGGGCAGAAAATGTCCCTGGAGCTCATCAAGAGAAACCCTGCATGCCCCAGACTCTGCACTGGCAAAACCTATCAAGAAGAGAGGCTGAGGCTCTGGCACTTGTTTGTCAGGAACTAGGTGAGCTGATTCAGTGGGGAGCTGCTCAGACAGGTAGACTTTTCCTGGTGCCTTAGCCGCTCTGCTCACTCTGTCCACAAGCCACTGAGGGCTGGGCCCTGGTAAAGCACCAAGTACATGTCTGATGCCGTGTAAATAATAAATGCAAAGTGCTCCTGCTTCCCAAACAGGTTTCCTTTGGTCTTGACCAGCTGTGGAGCTGAAAATGAGAAATATTTGCCGGCAGAGAAGACCAAGGGAGCCAGTTGCCTCGAGCAGAGCCAAAAATCAATACCTTGGCCACCTTTCCCTGTATTTAGACTTGGCAAAGCAGTTCTACTTCTTTCAAAGCCTTGGAGTCTGGCAGAATAAGTACAGGACACCATCCAGGGATGCCATTGCAATTTGAAGCTTATATACGTGAGCTCTGCAGGAAGGGAATACGCAGCACCCAGAGACCAGAAAAGTTACCGGTACCCAGGAGCCCACTAATTGCTGCCAGCCCTGTGCACCTGCAAAACCCCAAGGGGTTCTCGCTGCAGGAAGAGAGGAGCCAATGGCACCTTCAGCAAAGACAGGGGAAAGCAGGCAAGGTAATAAAACCAGCAGAATGACTTACAGCTTACCCAGCCATATCAGCACGAGGGTCAGGCTCAGCAACACCTCCATCTTATCCTAAAAAGAACAGCAGAGGTAACACATGCATCAGTTTGTCCTGGGGCAGGACACCATCAGTTTGCAACCAAACTGAGTCCCGAGGTCAGAAAAAGACTTTCTTCAGTTCTTTGGAGAGGGGCACAATCTTTGCTGCCTGGATGTTCAGCCTGTCAAGTTAGCCACTATCCCAGCAGGGAGCCTGAAACTCAGTGAAGCACAGAAATCAGATAGGTCTCTGATTTGAGACTGCTCTGAGCCCTGGAAGGGAAGGGGGGGGGGGGGGGGGGGCGGGGGAGGGCTCAGCGTGAAACACCTTTGCATCTTCCCCTTAGTAATGAATCTTTCCGGTGGTTTGGGGGTCGGGTCTCTAGCATCTGAACGGAGATGTTCACAGACATTAACTCTGCTCAGAGAGCAATGGGGTGTTTTTGCTGTTACATGCTCAGAGAAGTTTGGATATAGGTCCTAAAAACACAGACCCCCTTCTTAACCCGCTTGCTCCCGGGTCCTGCACACGGTGAGAACTGCTGGAACCCTCAGGGTCTGCTCAGACAGTGCCATGTTTGGTCACTATGTTCGGTTTGGCCTGCTGCACATCTCTCAAAATAAAACCAATATCTCCTTTCTACACATGGAAGACATACCCTACGGCCCAAGGAAGGACTGACTGTTATCATGAGGAACACGCCAGCCAGCGTTCGCGCGTGGATTGCAGGAAGGCAAAAGCCAGTTCCCTGCTCGCTGTGTCTCTGCTCCATGATTCAAAACTATAGCCATTCAAAACTAATAAATAGGTTTAAGGGCAAAAAGTTACTGAGAGCAGCCCTCCCGCCTGGAGAGCCTGCACGTTACAGTTGAATTTGAGGCTGCCATTACCAGCACACATTTTCCAATACATGCATTTCTGCTGCAGAAATAGAAAGACAAGAGGCGAATCAGCTCTGAAACCTTGCTAGCTTCTCTCCTTTTCCCCCAATTGTGCAAGCCAGAGCCAGCTAGTCTCTAGACTAGCTTCAGTAAGGCTTGAAAGGAGAAAAGGTCCCAGATAATTCTCCCCAGGAAACAGCCATGAAAGGAATTAGAGTAAGTATGTAAGGCAAACATCTGCCATTATTCCTGCTGCTCTCAGAGACCCATTGCTCCCTTCAGTGCTGTGGAGCAGAAAGCCACAGCGACAGATCTGTGGTTCTGGGATACCGTTTCCTGGGGCTGCGCCTACATCCTTGGCACCCCAGGGAGAACCGATGGTGACAATAACGGCAAGTGCAAAGGGATGGCGCAGGCAGCAGGGAGGTGACGGGGATGTGCCAGCTCCGTGCACGCACCATGGAGCAGCAGGAACAGCTACTGTGGCTCTGCAGGGAGTGAGCAGGGAGTGGGGAAGGCCTCCACCCCGCCATGGCTCATCCCCTAAGAAAGCTTCCATCTCTTCACCTGGCCAGACTTGTTTGCTCATTCCTTTTTCTTTCCAAATGCATTTTTGCCAGTGAAGGAAGCTCAGAAACACACCGAGAGAGGCTCAGGCAGGGATTACAGGCCCAGATTTAGCTGCTGGGTGACCCACAGGTCTGTTCTAGGCTGAGAAACAGTCACTACGGCTTTCCACTGAGTGCGTGGCGTTTCTGCCATGCAGTCAATGATGTAAAACCACCCCTGCCCTTCATCGCCCTCCTCTTTCCACAAACAAAATCCTGAGAAGCGGCAGCAAGCCTTCAGGAATTTTCTCAAACCTGCCCTTCGAAAAACATGACCCATTTGGGGGCTGGGTTTTTTGAGGTGGAAGGGAGAGCTGTGTGGTTTGACTGCACTGTTTGCAGCTCTGCCATGACATAGTTTGCTGTACAACCTGCACGTGTGCACACATGACCTACAAACAGAGCAAAATTCATGCTCAGCTCCAATGCTCTTAGCTGGTGCAGCACACCTCAGTGCAGCAGGCCAACGCATCCTACTTTCTAGCTATGTTGCTAAAAGCTGCAGAACTCAAGCAGAGCTACACCCTCCCAGAACCATCCCCATGCAGGAGCCAAAATAGGAGCCAGCTTAAAAAAGAGTCCTCAGCACACAGAAGCCTGTGTACTGGATATCTAGACTCAGAACTTCATATGTTCTCTGCAGCTGAGCTACTGAGGCTCTGGTTGTTATTTGCCATCGATCCTTCCTGGACCTACCACCCTGTTTCTCAGAAGAAATTCTGGTCCTGCCTGGGAATGTATTTTCACAAGGTCTCCCCATGACACACGCCAGCTAGTGGGTACGTGCATGCACCAGCTGAAGACAGCACCCACTCACCCAGGCTGTTATGTATATTACGGTGCTGGCATATGCAAATGTTTCTGCAGGGCAATTACCTTTACTGAACAGATTGGGGAAAAAAATACATAGGTACCATACTGCCTTCACATTCTACTTTTGCACATGGTATCCGAAACCCTCAGCACTTCTGTGTTTGCTTAGTTCTTCTTTCAGGAAAAACAAACAAAAAAGTGAACATTACGGCAAAATACACTCACCTATGGTGGCTTGGGTCAGCCAACTCGTCTCTTGCACAAAGGGTTCTTCAGTGACTAATTTGAAGTATCCTTCAGTGACTAACTCGGAGTATCCGAAAGAATCAGTTGCTAAAGCATCTTGAGGTTTTACGTGCAAGGCATTTGTCTTACTTACCAGCCTTTGGTTTCAAGTCTCTTATTTCACGTTCAGTTTGGTGGTCGCTTTCAACTTGCAAGAGGAAGTTAAGAGTTAGATTGAGGTACTAACAAACCAGAATGAGAAGTGTCTGCAAAGGAGAAGTGAGAATTATAGACGTGTATGCCTGAGCGCAGATGATGGGTATGCAGCTTCATAGGGAGAAGGCACCTCACAGGTACAAGGTGGGGCTCAGCCCCAGCCCTTCCGTCACGGCGGACTGATCCGGTCAGTCATTGTGTCAGAAGTGAAGACCGGAGAGATTCTTGGCAAGCAACCCTTCTGCGGCCTGTGATCCCTCCTGGTTTCTTTCTGGGGATCAGAGGTGGCTGAAGAACCGCCACTCGGGCAGACTGGACCTTGTCCTGATGAGGTATCACCAGCAAGCAGCGGAGTAACTGTGCTCAGCCTTGCTGCTGGTGCTACCAGGGCCCGCAGGTGAGCAGGCATCCTATGGGCCTCTATCAACACGCTTTTCACAGCATAGTCAGCTGCTCCCTTTTGAAACACGTACAAGAATCACAGAATGGACTGATTTCAGCTGGCATACCCCTCCCCACCCACTCACTCAGAAAGCATATTTTCCTCCTTCCTCTTCCTCTGGAGTACCCCAGGACTGACTGTTCTCTACCCCAGTAACAGCGGTTTTAATGGTACACAGAGCAACTTCCCTGCCAAGGAAGGGAAAGTTAAGTTGTATTCATGCTCAACACCATTCCCGATCCAGAAGCTATTAGCTTCAAGGTGGCCATTTAGCTTCGCACCAGGAAAAGGTTTGCCCAGCATCTGGCCTGCTGTTTCCAAAGGAGTCGCAGCTGAAGGCAAACATTCTGCAGAAAACCAAGAGTCATTCATTTCCACAAGGAACTTGAATGACGTGTTATTGCTGAAAGCGGAACAACAAAGCCATTTCCTCGAGGCTGCACATACCACCAACATCCTTTCTCAGGAAAGTTTTGGTTGGGAGAGACATTGTGTCACCAGGAAGCACAAGCTTTTTAAATATTACTTTACTGTGGACAGGAGAAAAATTTATTTATTTTTCAGGGATGGACACACACACAGAGATCTACAGCTAACCTGCTTTGCAGCCAGGAACTTCAACAGACCTGTAATTGGCAGCCATCATAGAGCTGCTAGATGGGGACTCGGTACGTGTTCCCTTTTGAGTTAAATCTGTTCCCTAAACACCTTTACTCCTCATCATAGGACAATTTCTATAGCTAAGCAACAACTCAGGAGGGCAGTTTTATAAGGTCAACTATATCTAGCCATGTTTAGGCCAATAAAGAAGTCCACAGCCCAGAAAGAAACAAAGCAATTTATTGGTAACGGCACATCAAAGTCAACACATACATAAAAGGAGACTATTTGACTAATGCCGCACACAGAAAGGAAGCAGAAAACAGCAGCTGTTTAGATATTGACCAGACATGAACTCCACAGCTCTCTGCCATTCATTACTGGACAAGGTTGGTTAAAAGAAAAAAAGTACTCTCTCTTACTGGGCCCTAATAATGCATGCTTAGCTGTTTCCCTAAAGTGGCGCCTAGAAGACAGGAGCAACATGACTGTTGTTCTGAACACGGAACATTCCTTTGGACACTGTTTGAGTCAATGGTTGAGGTAGATGGGGTTATGTTTCCCCGGATACAGAGTCCCCATTTCTATTTCTGATTTTAAAAATTAGTTTTATGACTTGTGCTTTACTTCTACAAGTAGATGGTGTACCTAGTAATGGAGCTGTTGGACAAATAATAATAAAAAAAGTAAACCTCAACAATGCAAGGTGATACTATGGTGCAGTTGGTGACTTCAAAAAAGAATCAGAAAACAGTAGGAACAAAATGATGATCCTGTAATTAAGTGGCAGATTACACCGAGAAATAGTTAAAAAGCAGTAGGTTGTCTTTGCTCCAAGACAAAGGGTGCCATATACCAACTTAATCAACCCGGTTTAAGTCCTTTGCAAAAAAAAAAGACATTCCACAAAACTTGAGGAGCAAAACCATTGTCAATGCCCATTATGATCACCTTAGAGAGCTGACGTCACTCTGGAGTAGCCTGTGCTTCCGGCAGCTTGAATTCAAGGGCAGAGGAAAGGAGGGATGTCACCAATAATAAAGGAAACAAATCTGCAAGTCAACTAAGAAACACGTGTTGTCAGACTGCTCGTAGGAAACAGGCTGTACAGCTGTAGGCACTGAGGTTTCTGCAGGCACTGGCGAAGTAAGGTTAAGAGATTTTTTTAGCCCCAGTAAACTAGAAAGATTTCCAAAATCATCATTTTGTGCTTAAATAAAAGTTAGTTATCCCGTCAGCATTATTCTTCCAATCTACCGCGATTAGAGCAGGTCCTTCAGTCTGCACTGTGCATCCAGCAGCCTTCATACCTATCTAGCCATGATTTTCAGTGCTGTAATTTTGTCCTTTATCCATAGCTTTAGTCCTTCTTCAGTATGGATCTTCCTCATCTGTGTCCTAAGCAGGGAGTATGGAGAGAGAAATGGAGACTGTGTATGAAGACACAAACCAAGCAATGAGTTCAACAAAATTTTGAGGCTGCTAGCTTCCAACGAGCGCTTAAATGCTTTCCAAAATGCTGCTGTGCTTGACTAAGCCATAGGACTTGTAGTCATATAAGCACTTGCAGCTAAATCTGTTTGACTTATCACAGATACACAAATGAATTGCCTCTGTATAACCAACACGTGAAGTGTGTTTTTCAGGGAAGTACCAGCTAAAGCTCAAGCAAACGATTAACCATGAAGTGCAGATAGCCATGTTCTCAAAAAGCACCACCAATCCCTACAGAGAAGGTCCGGAGCAGCACAACTTCTTGTTTTTCAGCTACAGTCAACCACATACTGTCAGATCTCTGTCATCTATTGTTTTAACCACAAGAATCATCTGATGGCGTCCCCACAATCCAGCTCTGCAGCTCTCAACTTGAAAGAAATGTAACAACTCTATAAGGGAAAATCTCACTAACTTTCCAGCCGTTTTGAGTCCAAACAGATTTTCACTGGCTTTACAATTTTAATTATTTGGTAACATGTTAGGCATGAAAAAGTACATTACAGAAACCTCAAAAATGTAAAATCATTAGAGTGAGTGAGACAGGATGTTAAGAGACTTGGTAAGCTAAATACTTTGATATCAGAGAGCAAAGTATCCAACACATGACAAAACACTCAATAGGAAGGAATCAGGATTATAGCATTCAAATTTGCCTTCTCTCAAAGGATGAGAAGACACCCTTCCATTTTTAAAATCTCCAACTGCCTGACAGCATTTATCTCGCTGAATTGGGGCTCCCATCCTCTTCTCTCTCTCCACATCCAGTAAAGCAATGGTGCCTCCCTGCTCCCCAGCTTGTCACTTGCAACAGCTTTTCCATCTCCCATGGCAACTCTCTCTTCTGCATAAAGTGTTTTCAGCTTTCTTCACCTCTCAAAACTCTTTTTCCCCTGATACTGCATTGTAACTGATGTGTCTTAGGTACAATTGTAAATATTTAATATGTAGCTTGCACAATTGCTCATTTTTCATTCTGTATCTAATTAAGCATAGAAACTATCAGCACACACCTGTCTCAAGGCTCACGCGTTTGGTACATTTAAAATCACTGACATTAGAATAGTGAATCAAGTAACACATATTTAAATCCTCCTTAACATACTTCCTGACCGTGTATAAAACATGTAAAGGTGCGGCTGAGGTAAGCTTGCACTGTAGGAAATCAGGGAAAAAAAAAAATGAGAACACTCTCAAATTAGGCAAATTAGTAAACTTGCTCTGGAATGTGCCACGCTTCTGGCTGCGGTTGCTAATGTCAGCACACAGAACTTAAAGGCACATTTTACAAAACAAGAACAGAGGTGGCAAAAACATTCAGTAGTTCCAGCAGAACATCTGATGAACAGAAGCTTACTGATAGGGTAGCAGGCGAAGAAGCAGAATTAGAAGACAACCACCACTTCACAAAACAAAGCAAACAAAGAGCCAGAAACAAACCATAAGAGTTTAGCAGGATTGTGCTGTGATGAGAACAGGGTGAGAAGATCTCCAAAAACAAGGCAAGGCTGCACACTACTATCTTTGCAAGAAACATAGTGGATTGAGATATCACTGCCCCCATTCCCCACTGTAGCGCTGTCAAACCCCAAACTGGTTTTGCAGAGCCCATAAAGAAACCACACAGCACAGTAGCCAGCACTTAAAATTCCGAATTTTCATCTCAAAAAGTCAGCTTTGATTTCAATACAGTCAAATGAAAAATCGATTTGGTGGATCTCAAGACAACTTCCCCTACCAGTAATGCGGTACGACCAGCAGTTCTCAGCCCTGTAGCCCATATGTGGAAAACACCAAGGAGCATAAGCCTCACCATTGGAGACACTTCTTTGACATCCAGAGGAGCTACGACAAGCTCTACCTGCTGCTCTTAGCACCTCCTCTGAGCACCAAAGTTGACAAAACTACTTATGAAAACACCAGCTTTCACGTACCACGCAGTTCAGACACCAGTTTCTGAGCTTCCCCAAGCAGTTGTCTGTCTCTGTATGCTCAGGCCTGCAGAAAAAACATAGGATTAGGCCGGACTTTCACCCTCAACACACATACTAGTATCTCCTACGGACTGTGAATTCTAGTTCTAACACACTGAACTGAAGGCTCTTCATCATGATGAAAAGCCTTCGACTCTGCACAGCAAAACCAAAAAGAATTAAAAATATCAGGTCCCTTATCTTGAAAGCAGACATTTCACTTAAGTGCCATGAAGACTACAACAAGAGTTGCTATTTGGCTGGCAAATCTTGCAACACTAATCAGAACACTGTATTAAAAACCCATTCTGCAAAAAATTGCGGTACTGAATTCATTGCAAAAAACAGGTGTGGCTCCAGCAGTAGCAGTGCTACCCTATTGCTCTCACTGTTGAACCTTTCCAGAACAGAATCCTCTCCAGTTCAGAAGGGAATTCAGTCTCCAAGGTTCGTTCAGTACCTGCATCTCTGCTCAGGCCATTACAGGGGAACCAGTTAGCATTATTCAGTTTGTTTTGTTGTTATGGATACTTCATACCAATAAGCAACACATAAAGCCCACATAAGCAAAATATCTTGCTGATTTTGGCAGAAATAAATCTGATTACAGAAGTGAAAGTCTGTCTAACTCTAAACTCCTTCAGTTCCATGGTTTTGCACCAATAACAGGCAAAGGGGGGATGTACAGCACTTAGTTTGTGCTCCAGCATGGGGATTTTCCCAAAGTTTTCTGACTGCAGGCTACGTTATGCTCATGCAGAAGTGGATTTCAGTGACTGAACTGCAGGTGCTGAGAGCTATGAAATGAAGAACGGTGGAGAAACTGTCCTTTGGCCTGCATCAACAGGCCAAAGCAGAAATACAGGCTTTAGGTTCCAGCCAGTACTTACTCATCAGACATTTCGATGGAGGATTTCTTACAGCCAGGTTTTTTCTTCTCCTTTACTGCTCCAAATTTCCTTCCCATTCTTACCAACAGCAGAGTAACCACAACAACAGAAGGGAGAAATACTAAAATGGACAGCAGCACCGCTGAAGTTAGCTGGAAGGAAAGGCCTGCAGGAACAACAAAGAGCAGCCCAGCTGTACCAGTAGTAAAATATGGCTTTCTTAACTCTCTGTGACCACTGTTCATCCAGGACACAGGTTGCTAGCCTCTTCACATAAAGCACAGAGCTGGCAGATTTGAACCGGCTTGTCAGTGAATCTGTAGGACTCCTATCACATATCCAACACAGTAGGGTGCTTTATATGCAAAAAACTACAAAGGCAGGCAGATCACGACGTAGTTCTATGTCTAAGCTGCAAATTTGGGTCAGGTCTGACATGTAGGGCAGATGAGTGTCATAGTTTAGCCCCAGCCAGCAACTAAGCCCCACACAGCTGCTCGTTCACTCACCCCCCAATGGGATGGGGGAGCAAATCAGAAGGGCAAAAGTAAGAAAACTTGTAGGGTTGAGGGAAGAACACTTTAATAATTTAAATTTTAAAAAATAGTAATAATAATAACAACAACAACAAAATAATAATATTGTAATGAAAAGGAAAACAAAAAAAGAGAGAGAGAAAAGCGAAACCCGGGGCGGGGGGTGAAGGGATGCAACCATTTACCACCCGGCGACTGACACCCAGCCAGTCCCCAAGCCGTGATTGCTGCCCCCCCCGGCCAACCTCCCCCAGTTAATATACTGAGCATGATGCCATGTGGTATGGGATATCCCTCTGGCCAGGTGGGGTCAGCTGTCCTGGCTGTGCCCCCTCCCAGCTTCTTCTGCACCTGGCAGAGCACGGGAGGCTGAGAAAGTCCTTGACTAGTGTAAGCGCTACTTAGCAACAACTAAAACAGCAGCGTGTTATCAACATTATTCTCATACTAAATCCAAAACACAGCACTGTACCAGCTACTACGAAGAAAATTAACTCTCCCAGCCAAAAGCAGGACAATGAGGAAATTAAGTATTACTGAGAATCAGTGTTTGTGATGTGACAGTTGGTTTTAGACCAATATTTCTTATATATTTAACTTGCTCTACTGTGGCAGTATGCGGAGACCAGAACTCCTGAACAAATGCACACTGTTGGTATCTGTTATTGCCACAGCCTCCTCTGTCCCTTCCTGCCCCCAGAAAAGACATTAGTTCTCAATGTATTTAGCTCAGAAAGAAGGGCTGAGCTAACTCTTGCCGGAATTCTAACACGGAACTCCAGGGAACCTATTTCACATGTGATGCTCTGACTTGTAAGACCAAGCTGCAATGCAGCTGTATCGCAGAGATGAGGACATGCTACTGAAATGGAGGCTTACCCCTCTCCGTAACTGTCAGCATCGTCTGGGGAATGTTATGGTACACGTCTGGAGGATTCTTCACGCTGCAGATGAACGTCCCATTGTCACTCATCACTGGACTTTGGATAGCAATGGAAGCATCACCCTTGGCAACATTCCCAACCCAGGAGATCCTGTCTTTGAACTTTCCCACTGTTGTTGGGTATGGAACAGACTGATAATGAAAAATCTAAAAGGAGGCAAAGACAATAATTGCACCAATAAAACACTCGTCTAAAGAATGCAAAGTCAACAACTTTTTGGATTGTAAACATAAAGGAATACACATTAAGAACTCAGAAAGAATACTTCTTGTACAGAAGACCTTTTCAAGTTCCTATCTGATAATTCTGAGGCAATCCCATTTCATTAGATCTCCAATGATTTATCTACCAGCCTCAGCTCTCAGATGTCACCATCACCACTCCGACCAACTTCTTCCCTTCCGCAGATCTTCAATTGCAAAGCAGAGCAGGCTTCTTGTCTCATGCAGGGCAGAACACTGCAGTTCTGCAGCTTTTGCTTCCTGCACTTTTGCTCTTGCTGTCCTATGAGTAGAGACTTAGCAGACCTCACTTCATACAAGCACCACCCTTTTGTTCCAGATACAAGGACACTTCCAAGAGTTCAAACTCTTCAGGCAGCAGAGGTCACTGATAATCCATAAAGTTGTGCATTTTCTGTTTCCAGCTTGAATGAGAGACTTCCAGTGGGCTTTCAAACTTATGTATTTGTGCTTAGATTTCAAAATGCTGCCAAGAAAACAGCAAGTAGCAGCCCATAAACCTTAGAGGCTGTCATCATCACTGTCTTCAGACTGTCATTGCGCACATGTTCCTACCACTCTAAGCTATATCAGCAGTAGACTGCACGACAGGACTACTAGGGAACAGCTGCCTTCTGGAAAGCTACCAATCAAGTGCTTTACAGTCATTCTATACATAGCTACAGCATACAATAAAGCACGTGTGTCAAAACCCAAAGTTTATCTACTTTATCATCATCATCATGCTATTATGCATTTACATAGAATATTTTTTGCCCCAAAAACACTAAAGCAATTTCACATGGGAAAGAAGGCGATGATTAGAGTCCCAAGGCACAGCAAGGCAAACAGGAAAAAACATCATCAGATTCTCAGCATCCACAGAGGCCTGGTCAGTCTCCACTAGAAAAAGGCTCTCTGCTCCACTTACTGTCTCCATCTCACCACCTGTGAGGGGCCGGTATGTCCAGTCTACTGTCAGGCTCTCAGTGATGGGGGAACTGGATTTGAATGAGCATTTCAGCGATACTTTTTCACCAATGAAAGCTTGTACTTTAGGACTGACTTTAATTTCCAGGGAAAGAACGTTGCAGACACCTGATGGAACAAGCACAAAAAACAAGGATTAGTTCTTATCTGTGAAGTGCAGGAGTGACCATGTCCCAAAGGTATCAATGCATGCGCAGCTCAACCACAGTCCAGAGAGAATCACAGTAGTGACTACCACAATGAAATTTAAAGAAAACCAGACAACTTCCCTAACCTATTCTCTGTGGGATTGGAACTAGCCCTAGTCAGTATTTATCTGGAAAATACCACCAAGACCCTACAGATATTTAGACGTGGAGATAAAAAGCTGAGAAAGTATATCAGCTGGCTCTCTGATGAGTTGCTAAGTACCAGCTTTAGATTACCTCACGGTAGTTCTGGCTCTAGGCATCTTGCCCCAAAGCCATACAGCCAATGACTTGCACATGCACCGGGTCAAGAGTCACCCTGCAGCAGCAGCAAGTACTCTTACTTCTTGTTTTCAATGCGTGCAATGACTTCTGCCTCCTTTGCCTACTGTGATGCTCCAGCCAGGGACGAGGTCAGCCTGGCCAGCATTCAGCAAGAGCATGGTTCAAATCCTCCCTTTCACAAGTCTCCTGCTCCTGGCATACTAAGATTTATTACAGTGGTACTCTGCCTGAAGTTCTGCTCTGTCACAGATGACTCTTGGGCTGTGCAGGCTCAGAAGGAGCAGGCACAGATTTCTATGCAGATTTCCCGGTTCCCGTGCAAGTTTCCGGCATTGCACACCGGTTCTGCAGCTACCGGTATAAAACGGAAGGGTCTTGACAACACACGGCTGTTGCTACCAACTGAAAGTCTGGAAATCTCGAGTGCAGCTAGCCGGACCGTAGCAAAGCAGGCAGAGACGGGACAAAGGCACCCGTGTCTCCAGTGCGAGCAGCGGGCAGAGCGCGGGGGGAGGAAATGAACGCTGCCAGCTGCCTGCGGCGCCCTGCCGGAGGGGCTTCGCTCGCCCCACAGCTGACCACCACCCCTCCCACCCTTTCCAGCACTCCCCGCACAGAGACCCGCTCCGGCAGCCCGCTCGCCGCCGGGACGCACAGCGAAGCCGGGGCCCGGAGCGGCCCGCGGCCGGCCGGCCGCCCCCCGCCTCCGGAACGGCCCTTCCCAGCGGCTCCGAGCCCACCACCTCCCCGCCGACCACCCTCACTGTGGCGGCCGCCGCCGCCAAAGCCGCCTCCCGGGCGTCCACAGCCCGGCTCCGGCGCGGGGCTCCCAGCCGGGCCCCACCGCCGGCAGCGCCGGTCCGGTCCCGTCCCATCCCGCCGGCACGGCGGCCCCCGGGGGCGGGAGGTGCCGCTCCCGGAGCGTCCCCGTTACCGAGCAGAAGCAGGACCCCGCGCGAAAGGAGGAGGAAGCCGCCGCCGCCGGCCGCCACCGCCTCGCCGCACCGCATGCCGGCTCCGCTCAGCGCCGCAACATGGCGGCTCACCTGCGGGCCGCACAGGTGAGGGCGGGGGCAGGCCCAAGATGGCCGCCCCGCGTCGCCATGGCGACGGGTCGCCGCGCAGCCGGGGCGGCCGCCGCGGCCTCGGCGGGGTTTCGGGGCCCCGGCCCTCCGGCGGGGCTCCCCGCCTCTGCGTTAGCCAGGTGGCCCCTTTTTTAGTGATTTTCAGAGCAGAAACCCCCCCCTTATTTGAGGTGCCGAGGGCGTGGCAGGACCGCGCCTCTCCCATGTCACAGCGCTTGTGTAACACCGTCGCTGCTCTCCACAAGGCGTGTTTATTTATGACACATGCGATCGAAAACGACAACATACAAATGGATAATGTGGCCCGCACATTACAGGAAGGGTTATAAAGTCATGAAGATACTCTTTAAACAAGTGGGCAGCTGTTTTGATTTGGTGCTGGTTAAGTACATTAACAGCTCAGCAGTTTCAAAGGTTTGAGGCTTCGTTTGCCTTAGAGCGAATAAGTCTATGCAAGTACAGGGCATATGTTGGTGAGCGCATCGAATGCAGGGGCGAGGTGTGCCGCAGGTCACCTGGGCGATAAACGGCACTCGGAGAAAGCCCGATATTGCTGCTGCTGTTGGAAGCCTGATACCCTGCTAGCAGGGGTTGAAGGCTGCTACCGCACCGGTGGCAGCGGGACAGCGCACCGGAGCATCGCCCGCTCAGGGCAGTCTCTGAGCCTGAATCGCAGCAGCCGCTGCCAGCCAAAGTTTCGGGGCCCCTGCAACGGTGCGCGTAAGGCCGCTGAGCGGGGGAGAGCAGCGAACTGCCTGGCAGTGGTGCGCTCCCTCAGAGGGAAGGTGGGAGATGAGGGGAAAGGAGGTCAGCGTTGGGGTGTACTGGCAGAGTGGCCGTGGGAAAAGGAGGGGAGCTGAGCCACAGCAGAAGGCAGTGTCCTCAGCTACCGTCGTTACAAAGCCTACTGAAGCTGCAAGAGTTCAATATGAAAAGCGCACCCGCTGGTAAATGTTATCCCTAATAAGAAACAGCATACGTTCCTGAACTGTAACACTCCCCATTTACAGTAGCAAAGAGGTTTAAAGTATGTCATAGCAACGGCTTTTCTGATCCCTCATGGAGTCAGTCTGCTTTTTTGTGATGTCAAAGAGGATTTTGAGGGAGGAAAAATAGGGCAACACAAATGCACCTTGCAATTTTTAAGGTGCAAGAGTGTGCTCAGACACTTTGAAAATCTCTGTTCGGTCAGCTATCTTGGCATTTTGTTCAAATCTTTCAGCATTTTTTCATCTTCAGAGCAGCTTTCTTCATATTCTGCAGGTGTGAAGATTGAGGAAAGTTCCTTGTTTGTGGGCAAGTTCCTCCTGCTTTGCCTCAGTGAAGGAAATTTACAACTTATGTTAATGTCATCCTCTTTCCTTGCAAGAATTTCAGGTTGAGCAGGGATAGCACACTTGCGGCATGAGGCGTCTGTAATTCAGCTTTGTTCTAACATCTGAGATTACAAGCTTTCACCACCTGATTTAGAAGTACCTAAGTAGAAAGATTACAAGAAAAACAAAACAGATTCTTTACTCAGGGTTATTGTTGAAAACAAAAATAGTAGAGACAACTGCTGACCTCAGAAATGGAGTGGGTAAAAATTATGCTGAAATGCTTCAGAAAAGTCAGCAAATATGGAAATGGTTTCAGTCTTCCTGTAGCAATTTTAAAACAATCTAGATTAAATGAATCAAACAGCAGATTCAAAAAATGGTGAAAGGAAATTAATTCATTCCTCTCTATCCACAAAGCAGACATGTCACGGAAAGCAGCAACAATGGCTTTCCTACCAATGATCCTCAACACTAGGGTGGACAAATCTCTTCTACAGTTAAGCACAGAATGCCAGGTTGGAGGCGACCTCAGGGATCATCTAGTCCAACCTTTCTAGTTAAGAGGCAGCTCTGTCTCCGCTGCCTGTACAGTTATCAGTGTCTCTGAAGGCTCCTCAAGAGCAAAGTGTGAGTGTGGTCTCAGTTGTTTCTGTTTGTGGCTACCATGGCCATAGAAGTGAAATACCTAAGTAAAACTGTCTTAGAAAATCTGCAGTAACACTGAGACATTAATTAGAGAATGGTTGAATGGATACCTGCATTGTATATACCATCGAAGACCTCTAGTCTTCTAATGGACTGGCTTCCTTTTCTTCTCTAATCTTGAGGTTCTCCTTTTCTCTACTACTATAAAAAAGGGAAGAAAAAAAAAAAAAAGAAAAAAAAGCCCAAATCAGCGTCAGATATTCTGAGCAGGACAGTCACCTTCTGAGTTACATATAGCATACATAACATACAAAAAGAAGCTACATGATAAGGCAATAAGCATGCAACATGCTTATTGACCACAGTGTCAGTTTCATGGAGGAAAGAACAGTGTGATCATTTGGCAGCTACTACCACCATAACATCTGGATCCTTCTCTGAGTGAGGAGCCACTGTGAAGGGCAAGAGCAAAATGAGGACTCCAAAGCTCATGCATCCTGGGGCTCTGTTCTGACTGCAAGTAAGCAGCCAATTATTGCTAATTGTGCTGGCAGTTTTGCATTGTAGATGTTTAGTGTAGGGTCCAAGCCAATGATGCAGAATATTTACAAAGATACGTTTGACAAGCTCTCTCAGAAGCCTTTCTCTCTCTCCTCTGTCCTTACAATTCAGTGTCTGCCACCTCAGTCCTCTTCTCTTGTGCTTTCTTCCGATGGTGTCGATAGATGATCACAACTGTCACCACAATGATCATTAGAACACAAGCAGAGCCAATGGTCACCGCCAGGAAGTGGATTTCTGAGAAATGCACTGCGTGGAAACAAACAGATAAATGAACAAGAACTACACACAGAGGGCTCTTGGTATGAGGCTGGAAACCTGTATCCAGGAATAGAACGTTTCCTCAGGCTCCTTTTATCTTTGTATCCATTAACTACCCTCACGCTTTCTCTTTTTAATCCCTTTTCTTCTGTATATTTTCCCAAATGTGGAGGAAGAACTGCCAATGCTTTGCACTGGCTAAATTCACATGACCTCTGGTGGGATTCTTGGCCTCTCACCTTTCTGCACAACTCTAAGCCGCACTTCACCAATTTTGCCATTAACATCTGGTGGGTTCTTCACCTGGCAGGTGAATGTCCCATTGTCAGTGGGCTGCAAATTCCAGATAATGATGGAAGCATCATTACGCTCAATATTCCCATCCCAGGTGACTCGCCCTTTAAACCGTCCAGGAGACAGCTTGTACGGCTCCTTCAGGTAATAAAATACCTACAAGAAAGAAAGGAAGCTGTCATTCCTATGCACTGCGCAGTCTTTGAGATAGAAGCAGCACATGAAAGTGGAGTGGCACCAGCTGAGGTGCGTGGCCTTAGCTGAGGAGAGCTGTGTTGGCTCAGCCACTCTCAGATGAACTCTGAGGCCATTTCAAAAGGTAGTGCCTTGTGCGTTTCAGCTGTTCTTGCCCAAACCCACACCTGGAACTTCTGCAGTCCCTGGGCTTACCCGGTGCTGTGCCTTGGGACTGGTTTGTTTGGGCAATTGTGCATCAATGAAATGGAGCATAAAGGTCTCACTTACTGGCTCATGAGAGCTCAGGTCCTCAGGCTGGAAGTTCCAGGTCACCGACAGGCTCTGGCTAATAGGGCTGCTGGTGGAAAAGGTGCATTTTAACCGCACGTCAGTGCCGTTCACAGCATCCACCTCCTTGGAAGTGTGAACTTGCACGGCTGCCGCAGGCCACAGTGCTGCAGGAAGAACAGAAGGGGTTGGAGGTAAAGAAAACGACTGTCTAGGAGTAAGCTCATCACTTTTCCTTATCTACATTTAGTCTGTGCAGGAGCTTGCCTTATCTATCTGTGTCAATGTTTAACCTGAGAGTCACAAGCACACAGATGTAATTACTGAGGGAGGTGATCCTGCGTACGTTGAATACAAGAGATCCCCTGTGCTTCATAGATTTTTTCAGTTGATGTGCAAGCTGCACAGTACTGGTTTCAAGGGAGTTTGCATTCATCTGAACTGCTGGCACAGTGTTTTCGTTGTAGTCTTGTGGCTGCACAGTTAAACACTTACAGGTCTGACAACTGGTTGAGAAAGGACCACTGAGAAGGACTTGCCTATAGGGACAATAGACCTTTTTTTGAGGGGGGGAAATATCTGCCTTCAGTCGGGAGCAAACTTGACATCTGTGAGGTGCAATGCTATTGTGAATGCCACCCCTCCTTAAATATACACTTGCTCCTGTCTGGCACTATATATACACGCACACCATATAACTTTTCATGTGTTTCTCCTGGTCACATTTTCTCAAGTGATTACACTGCACTGCACTCAATTCCCCAAGCAGATTTCTTCAGAAAAGCGGCCCCACCCTTTCAAGTCAGACTGCTGACCCCAATAAACAATTGCTATTTCCCATGCTAGAACCGTCCTTTATACACTTATCAGCCTGAGTGTCATGCACACCATGGTGAAAAGTGCTCTTACTGGTGTAAGAAGTGCCTTTTGGAAGGTGAATAGCCCAGCTGGAAAACTAATGGTCAAATTTAGTCAGGCTGAGGAACTCTACTGGAAATCCTCAAGGTAAATCTGTAAGCATTTGTTTGTCAAAGAAACATCCTCTGTTAACTGAACCACCACAGCTGCCGTTTTAAAAATAAGTTAGCATTGCTAACTCAGTGGTACCCTGAAAGACAGACAACCAGCAAGAGAGAAAGAGAGCATCAAGGCACAGAAAGGAGAAAAATGAAAAAATAGGAAAACCAAAGGGTTGCTGGTGAAGATGCCTCTCACGCCTGAGCCCTAGTTGTCATCTGCCTTGCCCTGCCATTCCAGACAGTGCAACCGCTTTGGCAGATGGGTGCTACCAGAACAGTGGTGCTCACGTTCTCATTTTTCTCCCGACAATCACTGTTTTGCTTGCCTGACTGCTTTAGCTCTCTGAGTTAGTGGGTTAGTTTCCACAAAACAGCCGTGCTGAGCTAAAAATCTTGCTGCTGTTGAAAGGGACAGTCCTCCCTGTTCCTGATCATGTGCTCCCATTAGTTTCAATTTTCTCACTGGTCAAACCATCCCACCAGAGAAAGAAAATAATAATTTCCTGTCACTTTAGGAAGACAAGTTAACTTAGCCCAGTGTGATTCAAGGGAAATAAAAAAAAAATGCTTCTCTGGGATTCTAAGATATGGCTTAACAACAAAGACAATTTTTAAAAATCCCGTATTTTAAAATAAGTTATAACCAAAGACTTCCTTGCCAAATAATTTCTTTTCTTAAAGGAGAAGATATTTGAAATGCAAAACATTGAAGGTGTTCACATTTGGAAAAACTTCACTGACAGAGATCATGTTTCTCAACCAAAGATTGGGTGTCAAACCTTTTCATTTTAAACCCCTTTAAAAGAACAACTGTGGGAAATACGTGTAAAATACTTTTTTTGAGACAGATTACCAAGCGCATCTGTGTGCTGGTGCATTTGGGAAAGGAGGACACAGTGTTCTTAGATTCCAGCTGTAATTGATATAAACCACTGAAAATTCAAGCGAGTTTATTGTCGGTCTGGAATTGTTGCCATGTAAAGGACCTAAACCCAGTGCTGCTTAACAACCTCCGACTGTCTACTAACAAAAATAGTGAAGAAAACATCTCCAAGTAAAGCCCAGATTCCTGGCAGGAGAGGGAAAGATGTGTAACCAGAGCTCAGAGTGAGATCAGTGGTGTTCTTCCGCCTGAACACACCTAAACCTGTTTGTCGAAGAAACTCAGTCACTTTGTGTCACTTGCAGCGAACCCTGGACCGAAAGAATTGAATCAATCGTCCACAAGAAGTAGCTGAGACTCCTATAAAGTTGCTGCCTTGGTGAGGACGATAATTAAGGGATCAGAAGAGGAAAGTCAAGATGGCAACGGAGGCCTGAGAGTACCAGGTTTCCTTACCTCGGAGCTGTACCCCAAGGAAAAGCACAGCACCCAGCCAGCTGGGGCCGCCCATCGGGAAGACAAATCCGTAGTCCACGGGTTGAGTGGTGCCGGAAAGAGAAATTTGTTTCAGGTTCTCGATAACCGGGTGAAAGATGAGTTTCTCAAAGTCTTCCCAGCACAGTCGAGCAAATTCCTTTCTCTCCGCTTGGCCTGCAAGGCAACGTGAATACTCCCTCCTGCCTGAGTCAGAGCACACTCCCTGCCCTTGCACTGAAAGGCAAGGTGTGGCCAGCACCGCTCACTTCTGTGTGAAAACCAGGGAGATTTTCAAGGTAAGATTAATTTCTTCTGCCTCCCACATTCCTTTGCTCTTTTGTGTTGCAATCACCCCTCCTCCCAGCTTCCACCTGAAACCACTCCCCTCTTGTGGGAGATAATTTTGCTCCTAAAAGGAAATTTGCCAGAAGGCGTTTGTAGATAGCCTGAAGGAGTGCGGGGCATTTGTTTGTCAAAAACCTGCAAACAATCCAAAAAAGGCGACCCAGACCAGACGGTGGTAGCAGTGTGGGCACACATGCAGAGGATGGAAATGTCCTACTGAAACACGGGTACCTAGAGTAACATGAAGTGATCACTATAATGCTACTTGGTTGCAGACATCCTGCTGAAGAGCTGGGAGACTGCATTAACCGGTGCTTGTAAAGTTATTGGAAAAGTCAAAGGAGAATGGCACTGGACATCAGTCCAGCCGGGTGCTAGTCCAGGCATAGCTGGGGAAACCCCACTGAGCTTAACAAGCAGCGCAAAGTCCTAGAGAAACTCAGTGTGAACAACGTATTTTCCTGGTGGCACCTGGCAGTTGTGAGAGAACGAAACCAAGTTGTGCATGTGTGTTGGCATACTAAGGATGTTTGCATTTGAAGACCATAAATCACTTCAAAGGCAGAACCTCCTGCTGGCTGTGGCTGTGTTTGTGTCTGGTCCATGGCCTAGTTCCAAGAAGTCATCCCAGGTTATGAGCCTTCATTGTAAATGATGCTAATTTTCCTTGCAGTGGTGCCAAGGCAGGGATGGGGAGGATGCCCTAACCTCTGGGTGTTTTGAAAGGCTCCCTTCAGCTCAGAGCTAAGGAGCAGAGTGCGGGCACTCTTGCTGTGCAGCGCTGTGGGCTCCGACTGGGATGTTTCGCCTTACCTGGGACACATTGAGAGGATGTCAGAACTGGCCAGAACAAGGTTTTGGTAGAAAGAGGACAGCAGTGGGACTCTCGCACTTCCTGCTAATGAGCAACCGTGTGGACATCTCTCCTCCCATTTGCTGTTGTAACAGCCTTGCGGCAATTTCTGAAGAGAACACTGAATTCACTTTTAGCTGTTAAACTACAAATTTGGCAACATAAAAAAGCACTGAGGCCATCAGTCTCATGGGTTGTCCACAGAACAGCACAGAGAATCTTGTGTCTGCCAATGTGTCTCTGCTAGTAGCTCTGAGATACCAGATACCTCTATTTTAATGGGAATAATCTGGCCTTGTGTTAACCCTTCACTACCACTGCATCTCCCCAGATTCCCACTCAGTTACAATTCCAAAACATCATCTCCATTTCTTTCATTGCCACCATAAGCATTTATTAGGCTGGGGTTTTTTGTTTGGTTTGTGAACCGAGGATACTTCTGGCTTGTCATATTTTGTTTCAATTACCTGTACAGCAGCGGCTCGGCGGTCAATCTGCTGCCACCCCCTAAGAGTGCCTTTTTAGACAGCAGTAACTTCTCGTCCTCAGGCAGCCCACGCAGAGGCTGGTAGGACAAGTGTTTTTCTTGCTGTAACTCCCCTTTGGCCACGTAGCCACCCTACGGGCTCCACGTAAGACCACATTTGGGTAGCGCACGAGACTGGGAAGAGTGTCTGTTCCGATCTTTACTTGCAGACTTTCACTAACCTTCAACACCTTGTTTCAGAACGTTCTGACTCCAACTGCTAAGAGAAGCCCACGTCCCTGGCACCCTTACTAGCAACATAAATCCTCTCATTTTTCATTTTGAAACAGAAATAAGCAAATGCAAGGTCTGACAGCCAAAGAGAGCACCTCAATCAATTAAATAAGGGCCCACAACATTGTCATTAGCCGTGTCATTAGACGGTGAGCTCTTGGGAAGGAGCAAGAAGCCAGTTCCGTCCTTCCAGGCATCTGGAAAGGAGTCCCTTGAGATGTCCGCGGCAGGTGCAGAAACGCAGTGCACCCTTGTGGAAGGAGAGAGCCTCGGCTGGCTTTGCAGCGTCTGGCCGTGAGCCCCCAAACCCCCGCTATTCTCACAGCCGCATGAGCAGCTCTGCCACCTCCGTAGGCGTCAAGCAGCGGGAAAGGGAAAGACAGGGCGCTCCTGCCTCGTCCATGCCAGCACCCCTGGAGGAAGCAAAGCTTGGAAAGGCCCCTGCCCCGGCCCCGTGGCGGTGCGGGGGTCTGTGCCTGCCTCACGCACAAGTTTGGGAAGAGAACGCGCCCGCCCTGCGGTGCTTCCCCGGGGCTGGCAGGGGCGAGCGGGGGGGCGCGGGGGGAGCAGAGCACGCTGGAAGGGGTAGGAGCCCCCTCTAGAGGAGTCAGGCCTCTTCTGCTCCGTGAGCAAACCCAGGGGAAGTCGGCGCCTGGGAGCTTTTCCAAAGGGACAGCGCCAAGTCCCAGGTGGGCCGGTGGCAGGGGTGCCTGAGCGCAGGGCGTGGACTCCTCCGTCTGTGCATGGAAGGATGCCTCTGGCTTTCGGGATGGGTTTGCTACACCACGTTCCCTTCTGCTTTTGGCAGCTCGTGAGACAGAGGCTTGCTCCAAGCAGCCTTAGCCTTCCCCCTAGCATTTACGTTTTGTGAGGGCCGCTAGACCGGTAAGTAGACGGACATAAAAGTGATTTAAAAAAATAAAGCTGATTTTGTTGTAGGTGCAATTTGTAACATGAGTACTAATGCTGCATGAAAATGTAGAATTGCTTTTGCAGCCTCATATTGAAACTGAAGAGAACCAGCACCACAGATAAGCGAGTTCCCTTGTAATGGGAGAGCATGTCATCGAGTATCTGTTGGGAGCAGAGCACTAGCTTCAGGTCAGATGCCTGCAGCAGGGGTTGCTGTGCTCAGCCGCTGCTTTCGCTGTGCTCCTCGCTGTCGGTACGTGTGCAGAGGAGAGTCTGGACGAGGAGCTAGCAAACTCCACTCTTGAAGAGGCAGCAGGAATAAATGGGTTGTGTTAGAGCAAAATAACAAAAGCAGAGTGTACATCACATCATCAGTGACTAAAAACGCCCAGGTTTTACAGCCTGGTACTTATAGGCTCATTTCTGCTGGCTATAGAGTGTCTCCAGGTGCTGAGCTTCCTGTAGCGTTTCTGGTTCCTTTGTTTATCTCCTCCTATGCAGCAGTTTGAACTTCAGAAACACTTGCTTTGAAAAGTTGTGAGGAAGGTCCTGACGGCAAATCTAATCCAGGCTCGTTTACCTCTCGTGCTGCTCCTAGGGCAGATACAACAGGTCTCTTGAGACTTGAACTGGTCTGGTGCAGAGCAGCCACCCCTCGCTGTCAGTGACGTTCCCTGAAGGCGTTTTGAGCCTCCGCATTTCCTGACATGGGCTTTTTTGTCATATACGCTCCGTGTCTTTCTTGGCTGCTTGCAGGTTTCACTGGAAACAGTGAGTCTCCCCAGTACTGCTCAGTTTGTTGCCGTATCCAATTCTGGGAAAAAACCTTGGGCCTCTTTCTTGTAAGCGAGAACTTGGAAAGCCAATGTGTTCTTTCTTCCCTTGCAGCCAGCCTCAGTGATGCCAATCTGATGTGGTAAAGAAAAGCAAGACAAGGAGGAACACAAGGATGAGGTTGGAGCAGTCCTTGCCTCTTCTGGGACTCCTGCTGTGTGTGGGTGAGTACAGCTGGCCAGAAGCCCATGGGGACCAGAAGGGGCTGCAGAAGATAAAGAATAGGGGTGTGCGCTTGGTTTGGCAAAGTACCTGCAGCCGCATCTTCTGCAACTGGCGTGTACAGTGCCTATGGAACTGCTGCTCTCCAGAGTAAGTGTTCCCCTCAGAGTGTAGGTTGCAGGGACACAGAAACAGGGATCCAACCCTCTCAGGGTAGAGAAAAGAACTTAAGGTGCCTAGTGAATTTTTGCTTACTAGCTGATTCACTGAGACATCTGGTCTCCAAACTTCATGCAGCAGGGTTGGAGCTTAATGCACTGCTTTCTGCAGCAGTGTGAACAGCAGGGCTCTGTGGCTTAAATTTTATTTTAACGCTTTATTCACATGCTTTTCTTAAACTGTTTTGTAATCATGAGTAAATAACTTCAGTTCGGATTCACTGTGATATCATGGGAGGGCTAGCAACTTCCATGTTACCAGTTTGAACTCACCAGCATTTAGAAAGCGGGTTTAGGCCAAAGTGCAGAGTAACTGTAAAGACTATAAAGAAGCTTGTAACTATGAAAGATAAGTTTGAAAGATAATTAAAAGAGGCTATGATAAGACTACATCTACTCTGCCAGTGTGCTGCAGATACCAACTGATATTCTTTGAGAAGCCTGAAAACATTTGGTTTATCTATGGCCTGTTCTTTTTCCAAATTTAAATTCATCTTATATGAAAAAAAAAAAAAAGCTTTAGATCACCTTCTCTCCAGCCAAGTCCCATGCCTGTGGAATTTCAAATCTACAATTTTGTTACAAGTAACTCCTATTGTAAAGCAAGCATTACCTGGGACGAGACAACAGTGCTGAACACATGAATACGGGTCATTCTTTTAGTTACTTATGTAACTTTCCATCAACGAATGTCTTTAAAGCAAATCACAAGCCTGATTCAGCCCTCCTAAAAGCTGTTTCTATAATACTCCAGCTCCAAAGACTTGTTTCCTACCAGGAGAGAAAAATCACATAGATAAGCTGCTTTACAGCGTTAAATCAAGTGGCAGGGTCCAATCCTCCAGGGAGTGCACTCTTGCAGAGGACAGTGGTTCTTACTGCAAAAACCGGGCATGATTTTCTAAGTCTTTGGTCCTTGATAATAAAGCAAAATTGTTGGGTGTACAGCTTGCAATAACCCTTTTTTTCTAAACTGGGTTGGAAAATTATTGACATTTCCGTTCTGTGTTAGCCCGTGTTAAAAATGGCTTCCA
Source organism: Phalacrocorax carbo (assembly GCF_963921805.1). NCBI lineage: Eukaryota > Metazoa > Chordata > Aves > Suliformes > Phalacrocoracidae > Phalacrocorax > Phalacrocorax carbo. Next base: position 7,480,002 of record NC_087533.1, on the reverse strand, counting down.
AAGTAAAAGACTTCATTTCAGAGCAACATCCTGTCTCAGCTAACAGAAGGCTTTTAATGCCTTTAGCAAAAATATAGGAGTATAAACATATCTTTCAAGCAGCTGAGTTCAGAAAGGCTATCCTTGAAGTAGGAAAGGGGTATGGTAACAGTAGCTAAATTATTTAACACTTCTTATTCTTTCTTTTGTAGTTGGCACTGCAGCTCTGGATGGTAAGTGTATTTTACCAGCATTCTTAACTATTTAGTGTGCTGAAAAGACCAACTGTGGCTCACAGGTGAGGACTGAATGTCCAATAGAAATATGTGAATTTTGCAAATATTGTAGGATAGGAAAAAGTCCCTGTTCACTAATTGTTACTGATCTCGCTGGTTTGAAAAATTGGCTGTCGTGAATTGTCCCTAATTAGTGCTAGTGATCCCCAAGCTGGGTTGGCCCTTTGCAGAGACCAGCAAGCATATGGGTAAAGAGAACGATGAATGGCAGGTGGCCGGGCTCTCTGACATAAAGTTGAACACTCTGTGATGGTATTTTGATACTGCTTAGTGTTGCAAAGAATCAGTGTGAAAAAGCTAAAGGAAAACACGCATGCAGAAGACACATACACAGGGAACTTACGTTACCATAAAATCGAAAGATTTTGCAGAGCAAACTGGCATGGTAGGATCAAAGGAGGGCAGGGAAGTCTGCTCAGAAGCCATTTGTAATGCTGGTTTCCCTTCTCGTTGGCCCAGCTCTCAATGCAGAATTCCAGGTGGAGATTTCCGGAACCACAGTGACAATCACATGTCCCTTGAGTGAAGGTGACATAAGCTGGAAGACAACTGGGACAACCCCAACCCCCAAAGAGAGGACTTATGTTATAAAGGATCACGACAGCTTTCCTCTCAACGTGAGTTGTTCGGCAAATGGTGTGGAGTACGACATGTACCTGAATGCCAGAGGTGAGTGAAAAAGCTCTCCGTCTACAAGCTGAAGATAGAGGCTACACTTCTCAGTAACACATATTGGGAGCTGATTTTTAGTGCTGCTGGACTGGGTGAATGCAATTCTGCTGAGGCCTTTCCTGCTCTGTGTGGGCAGTAAAAGAGTCCAAGAGCACATTTTTGGCAAAAGGAATCTCCCTGGTCTCTACGCCTTTCCCTTCTGCTGTCCTCAAGCTGGCTGTATGTTAAGGGTTCCCACGTATACAGCATGCAATCTTTTTTTACACAGCTTCTACCATGCTACAAGGCAAGAGTAATATATGTCACAAAGGCCAGAGGCATTTCTCACCTTGCAGAGTGGAAACTTTGTATCTGGAGCACACAGCCTGGTTTCTGTGACACATCAATCAGGGGGAGTTTACCTCCACCCTGACAGAGTGACCTAAGCCTCTGGACCGTATGACATTTGGGCAGCTGCTCTGCACTCAGGACTTTGAGTCCAGCATAGGCAGAGGGGATGTCCTGGTTTTGGCTGGGATAGAGTTAATTTTCTTCATAGTAGCTGGTACAGTGCTGTGTTTTGGATTTAGTATGAGAATAATGTTGATAACACGCTGCTGTTTTAGTTGTTGCTAAGTAGTGCTTACACTAGTCAAGGACTTTCTCAGCCTCCCGTGCTCTGCCAGGTGCAGAAGAAGCTGGGAGGGGGCACAGCCAGGACAGCTGACCCCACCTGGCCAGAGGGATATCCCATACCACATGGCATCATGCTTAGCATATAAACAGCGGGGAGTTGGCTGAGGGGCAGCGATTGTGGCTTGGGGACTGGCTGGGCATTGGTTGGTGGGTCGTGAGCGGTTGCACCACTTGTTATTCCTGGGTTTTGTTTATCTTTCTTTTTTTGTTTTCCTTTTCATTACTACTATTATTATTATTATTAAATTGTTCTTATCTCAACCCACAAATTTTCTTACTTTTGCTCTTCAGATTCAGTACCCCATCCCACCGGCAGGGGAGAAGGATGAGTGGGCGGTTGTGTGGTGCTTGGTTGTTGACTGGGGCTAAAGCACGACAGGGGGGAAATGATCTAGGAGATGTTTTGCACCCTCTGGCTCAGGCCTTGCAGACAGCAGAGGATAGCAAAGGAGGTCTGTTTGCAGACCAAAACATCGCAGATAGAACGGCCTGTGCTGTCCCCCTTCCTTTCTCTTTGCTCTCTTCTCCTTCCCACCCAGAACCGAATCTTTTCTGCTAGCACTAAGCAGATGAGTGAAGCCTGGATTTTCCTTACTGGAAAGGAAACCCTTGTGCGTTTCTGAGCACCTTCATCTCTCCTCCTGGCAGTGTGCGCGAACTGTGAGGAGCTGGATACCTTGGCGGTGATAGGGATCGTCACTGCGGATCTTCTCATCACGTTTGGGGTACTGATTCTGGTCTATTACTTCAGCAAAGACAGGAAGGGGAGAGCGAGCCCTAGTGCTGGCAGTCGGCCACGAGGTAAGAGCCATTTCAGGCGTCTCTGCTCTCCGTGATGCCCGCTAAACACTGAATTCAGCAGTTGCCCCTGCCGGGTGATGGAGCCTCCTCTGTTGCCCCCAAACCCCCAAGACCTTGCCAAACAATGCTCCTGCTTGCCACATCTGTTGCTCCAGGCTGCCTTCTTGCATGGGATGTGTGCAGCTGCCATGTTGTGTCAAAGGCTTCCTGCCCATAGGAAACCATTTCACAGGCTGTTGTGCAGCAGCGTTGAGTCTGTGCTGAAGCAAACACTGTACGGCAGAAGCTCAGCTTGCAAGTGTAGCTGCAAAAACAGCCTGGCCCTGGCCTCCTCAGCTGCTGTGTCAGGCAAAGACCAAGAATCAGGCCCGCACACACAACATGTGATTAGAACTCATGGTGTTATTAAAACTATTATTATTATTAAACAGAAATTTGAATTTCTGTTTTCTGAGGCCACGGTTTGGTGACCCAGTGGGTCCAGCAGTGGGGCTTATGGGTTATAAATGCCGCAGTAAAGTGATGCAGGGCGGTGACCTCACGATGTTAGTTCAGATTTGTTCAGACTGCCTGTCAGACAATTACCATGGGAGCTCACCGGCCAGGCTTTGTGCGGATCAGCCGTTGCCACTTTTTCCCTAGCCTCCACAAAGCTGATATAAACCCTTTGGCAAGTCTAAATTCCCCATTGTGTGCTTACTGTGCATGTTGTGTGCTGCGTTCAACGGAAACGGGACGATGTGCTCGTGCTTGTGCAGCTCGTTCAGGCAGAGGAGTATAGATCTGGTATCCATATTGTGAAGCTGTAGCCTGGGCCTGTGCTTCTATTTTCAAGTATTTCTTCACAACCAGGAAAGCTAGAAATTTACCCTTTCTAAAAGAAAACGGATTTCTTCCTAAATGATCACAAGGCCTCCTGCCTGCAGCAGTTGGGTCTTTAAAAGCTCTAAGCTCATAATAAGGCCATGGGAGTCGACCCATGGCATCTCCATGAAAGTCCCTTGTGCTGTGTTATATGAATCATCACCGAGGATAACCTCTCTTTGCCTCTGTTGCAGGTCAGAAAATGCAGCGTCCTCCCCCTGTTCCAAACCCGGACTATGAGGTAGGGAAGACCTGCATTTTTTCCATTTCTCTTTGCTGGCTGGGGAGGGACAGCCAGAGCTGGGAATCTGTAGCAGTTATCCTTTTTGCTCCTTTGAAGAACCATCCAGTTAACCTCCAAGCTTCTGTGGGAGCAGAGGAAAAAGGTGGTAGGAGTGGTGCCCCTTCTCCTGGTGCTGACACAGGGAGTCGGGAGCAGAACTGCAGCCTCTTGTGCACGCTGCCAGAGCAGCACTACGCCTGCTCGCTGCTGTAGTTTTCTCCATGTACTGTGTGGACCGAGACCCTGGTGTTGTTTGAGGGTGTGTTAATAAGGATTCCCAAACTAAAATCTCTGCTGTTCCCACAGCCCATCCGGAAAGGCCAGCGGGAAGTGTATGCAGGCCTGGAATCCAGGGGCTTCTGAAATTCCCACGGATGACAGGCTGGAAAACAGCAGCAAGCCCTCTTCCCCAGCTTGGTACCGGTTCTCTGCAGGCCTGCTGAGGCCCAGGCATTTTGGGGTAAGCCAGACGGCTGCACAGGACAGGCACCCTGCTGCGATCCGCTGTCCCACCCTGGTGTGTTCCTTCAGCCTTCGGTTTGACATTAGGGAAAAAAATCAAATGAGCATATTGGCAAGAGAAGTTTTCCTTCTCATTAAAGGACTGCAGCCTCACTTGTGGTTCCTGGCCTCATTTTCCCTCACACCTCCCTCTCTCTGCTCCAGCTGCATGATCTGGTTTTCCCTCCCATTTAATTTCCACCCTGAGTGCCTCCACTGGCTCCCCATGCCGTCCTGGGTAGCTAGGGGGCAAAGACTGAGTCCTTCTCAGAGTGACTGGCCTCCGACCGTGCCCTGTTCTCGTGTTCGTAGCCTATCTCAGTTTTGCTGCCCAGGATTGTAACAAAAGGAACAGAGACAGTCAGTATATTAAAAACAAAATGGTACGTCTTCATAGAGAAGCCACTGCTTTGAATGAAAATATTTCTGTCAAAAAGACCAGTTTTCCTTTAAAAAATTTGGAAGCACTTCTACCACTACATGCAGACTGACCTGACCAGCCCCCAGCCCTTCTGTAAGAAATGAGTGGGGCTGAGTACCACCTTGCATCCGGTGACCTTCGTGTTTCAGACCTTCGGCAGAACATCCTTTTAGGGTCACATGGGGATTTGGCACCTTCCCAAGGCACCTGAAGGTCTCCTGTTAGGAAATTTCAGTCCCTGCCCAAGTGTTAGATCTTTGTTACTCTTAACTAGTGGGGGTCTTAGATATTTCAGCTAAGATTTGAACCCCCACTTAGCAACGAGTATCAGCTTTGCAGTCCGACTGAGACAGCACAACAGGGATTCTCATGTTTCTGAGACTCGACTAGTACTCTGCCCTGAAACAGCTTGTTTGCTGGAATTAAAGTGAATGCACTGGGGCCGCAGAGATAATGCCCAGGGCCTACAAAATCCAAGAGAGCATCAAACTGTTTTGTTAGGCTGTCCTTCTCATCCCAGAGACTTCATGGACTCCATTTGTACTGATATTCTCTAGTGTTGTCTAGGATAAAGACATTTCTTCAAGGGTGTTGTACCCTAAAGGGTGCACATTTGCTGGCCAAGTTTCATTTTCCAGAACTACTGCTCTTCCAGAGTCTTGTGATCTGTCCTTTGTTGCTGCCCTTTCTCTCCCCGTTTCAGCTCCGTAACTTGAGTTCTGCCTGGGTTCTCTTAGAAAGATGGCAGGTGGCTTTGCCGTTAGTAACGATCCACTTTAACTTTTTAAGATACATTTTTAAACTGTAATATATTCATAAGATGGGAGACAGCATCCCCAGCTAGGCATTGTAGAAGATTTCCCCTGTGTGTTTCTCTCTGTTAAAGAAAAAGTTTTTGTTAAGGGGACTCCCCAGGTCAGGATTAATGCGAGACAGTGAGAGCTTCTGTGGGTCGGCTGCAGCAGCCTACGAGGGGTTTGGGAGCAGTCTGTGCCAGGATCGGGGGAGACGACTACACTTACAAAGATGTGCTGCCGTGCCTAGGAGAGTGGGGCCTGAGAGCAGGGCAGGGGTTAGCAGGAGCTGGGGAATGGCTCTGGGCCTGCTGGCTGGGGACAAGTGAAACAGCTGAGGTCCCATGCACCTAACATGTATTTTTAAAAGCTGCCTCATTTTAACAGCTGTGGTTTCCAAAGCAGCAGCAGTGGGGCAGGTAGTAACTTCAGGAGCAGGGCCCAAGAGATGCTGTGATGCCTGGGAACGTTTCTGGTCTAACACTCGCTGAGCGAGCCACATTTCTGTTGCTCTGCGAGCAACAGCTCCAAAGAAAGGAAACAGCAGCAGTGATGGGGGCTGGGGTGGTTTAACCCTTAGGTTTCAGCATGGGGAGATAAACACCCAGCAAGTTTCATGCTCTGAATTGCTGTGCTTACCCTGCAGGATGTGGTTTTAAAGGCAGCACAGCTGGGTTTGCCATACAAGACGCTAAACATCTAGGAGGGAGATTGCAAGATACAGAGAGCACTAACCCCCGGTAGCTCTAAAACCACTCTGGGCCACCACGTTCTCAGCTTCTGCAAAACATCAGTGCTCCAGGGACTCTTGCTCAGCCCAGCCATACAGCCCACTGCCATGAACAGGATGTGAGAAACTTGGACCACTCTGGGTGCACAAGGTCTAAATTTTTCTTCAAGCTACACCCTGGTGCTTCTACCACCATTTATGGGGCTTCATGTTTGGCTAATGTTTGCCCCAGCCAGTGCCATCCCATGCTCTCCTTATCTCAGTGGGATCAGCACCCACCCAGCAACAACATCAATCTGCCTCTGTGCTTAGCTGCACTATAGAAATATTTCTTTGTCCTCTGAGAGCGAGGTGCTGGGGAGCCTCTTGCAAAGCAACGAGTTGTATATGTTGCCCCTGCCATGTCTTTGATTTGTGCAGAGCACACCCACCCACTCTGCTCTTCGCGTGCCATCTTTACTCATTGCTTCGAGATCTGATGGTGGTGAAAACACTATGAACTAGGCAGCCTGCTGGTCACTTTTTTAATAAGGTCCTACCCAGACAGCTTTGCCGACCAAAGGCGGCTATTGGCGTATTTTACCCTTCACTGGAGCAGGTTAGAGCGGAAAAAACCACTAAGACGTTATTCCGCTCCTGTAAAGAGCAAAATGTTGTCGTGTGAAGAGCCAACACCATAGGAAAACAGATCCTTTTCTTGTTCACTGTCCGCAAGGCTGATCACACACTGGTTCCTGTAAGGGCACGTGGGGTCCACCCACAGCTTTGCACAGCCTGCGTGTTGTTTGCTGTCTGAGACGCGTCACAGATTTGTGGCCAGTTTTTACCGAGTGTTAACTCTTTGGTGCTTGCTTTATACCACTGAGCCACAAGACGATTCACAGGCTGGTGCTTTCTAAACCCTGTCACCCAGATTCTTAGAAAAGCAGGAAGACACAACCTACAGGTGCATGCAACTGGCACATGGAGGGTGACCTGGTTTCTAACGGCGAGGTGATCCTGTTATCTGCCTCCCATTTTGGCCATAGTCAGACCACATTAGCTGTTTCTGCTTAGAGCTGGGGAATGAGGACCTTGCCAGGAGGAGCTGGGTTGGTGTCGGGATACCCAGTGCTGCTCAGTGTCAGGAAAGGTGGCTGAGCTGGGAAAGGATCTGAAAGTTTGCGGGTCTGCATCCTGGACTCAGCACACTGGGGTGGCTAGTGACCCTGAAGGAGGGGTTGCCGAATGCCCCTGGCCTGGTCACAAAGGTCAGTGACTCTCCAGTGGGCTGCAGAGGGAGAGGACGGTGGGAGAGCCTCTCAAGAACATCAGAGGTGTGGGGAGCATGGACTGCCTCTGGCCTTCGCTGCCCGGCCAACTCTGCTGCCACGTGTTTTGCACACTCTCTGCTGCAGTTTTTATGCCCTCTGCTGTTTCCATTTCCTCTTTGGGCCCAGCTCCCGTGAGCTCTTCTGGGGAGCCAGCAGAGCTTGTTTGCTCGTATTTCACTCCCCAAAGCACTGAGGCAACTTGCAGGCTGGCTGGGTGCCAAGAACCTGGCACGTCCCTGTGGTTTGGGGACTGCAATTAGATGCCAAGGCCTGCATATGCAGAGAAACCATTCTTCTGTCTGCCCTCCTGCTGGTCCCCCCGCTCTGTTCAGGGGACTGAGGCATGCAGGCACTCTGCAGGGGTGACACAGACCCTGCTGAGTGTCACTGTGCTCCTGGTGTCCCTGCTCCCCATTCTGGAAGACGAGTTAAGTGAGACAAAGCCTCTGCTACTCTCAGGGGCAGCAACCCTCTCCATTCACAAGGTCCCCAATCCTCAGCTTCAGCAATGGACCCAGATGTCATTTAGATCCTGGCACAGAGAGGTGACACAGCCACGGGCACCTGCCTGCACTAGCAGAGCGGTGTCCTACCAGGACAGGCACGAGCCTTACAGCTCTGCAGCGATCCAGACAGATTGCATCCCGCGCTTACCTTCCCCAGTGACTGCATGGTCCCCCAGGCCTCAATACAACCGACGGAGCAGGGAGACTATGGGATAGGCTCATCTTTAATGAGACAAACACAGAAGTGCAGGAGGTCAAGGAAAGAGCAGAGTGCTACAAGCAGCCCATCCCAGCAAGGAGCTGGAGGGGTCTCTAGGCAAAAACCCATACTGTCTTCCTTGTGGCAGCAGTGTGCTTACAAAGGCAGTGCCAGGGCAGGGTACTGGAGCTCTTGGGTGCTGGCGGTAGCTTTGCAGTTGTATCACTCCTGGTGTGAAGGAGTCACAGGCCCCAGCATCTTCCCGCTTCACTTGCGGGCTTTGGCGGGTGCCAGACGGCTGTACTGTCCATCGTCCCGGTCACCAAGGGGCTAGGAGGAAAAAAAGGTGAGATGAGCCACAGCTGTGCCTGTCCAGCCCTGGGAGGGAGGGTAAGGGGAAGCTGGCCCAGCCCTCCCTTTGCCAAGCTTTAGGCAAGCTTTCCCTCCCTGTGTTAAGCACACAGAGCTTAACAACCCCAGAGAGTAAGAGGCAGAGGGTAGCTGAGCTTGCTCCATCCTCTGGGTGACTCGGAGAGGCAGCAGTGAATGCTCCAGCAGAGAGCAATCTCCAGTACAGCTCATGGCGTCGAGTATCCTCCAGCAGCTGTGCTGCCACGGCCGCGCCAGTCCCACCACACGGCCCCATGCAATGCAGAGGTGCTGAAGCCCACCTGCGTGCATGCACGCATGCCCACGCACACCCACACCCATGCGCCCACACTCACCTGGTAGAGTTGCTCGTTGGCAATCAGGTTCTGCCTGTCAGAAGCTAAATGAAGAAAGATGGTGGTCAAGGATCAGGGGAGTCACGGGCAGCATGGTGAACAATTGCAAACAAACCCAAGCAGCTGTCTGCTTTCAGCCCTCTGCTTTTAGGTCCTCTGGGAGGCTTGGTGGAAAGCCCCTGCAAGGCTTCAGATGTTCCTGTGCCACCAGCAGCTGTCCCTGGGATGATGCTTTGATGAACCTTGTGCATTCGATGGCTTCTCCTGAGGAGCTGAGCTAGGGGCAGGAGGGCTACATGAAGTGCTCATGTGGAACCCTACCCTAGACATGCTGTGTGCTGGCTGCTGCCTGCAGCCTGCAGTGACTGGGCTCTGTGGGCAGTGATGGAAAGTCCCTAGATACCACGCAGCTCCTAAAGATGCCCAGGCACTTCCCGTCCCCACCCATGGACAGCCAGCAGGCCTCTCCCCTCACCTCGTGACATGCGTCCCTTATCCTGGCCAGTGATGCAATACACAGCAACTGCCAGGAAGACAGTGGCGACAACATCTGCGATCACGATCCCGGAGATGGTGGGAGCGTCTACTTCGATGCAGTTCTGGCACACTGGAAACCCAAACGGACACAAACACTGAAAGCAGGGCCATGCCCAGGACCCTGCCTCTTGGCCGCCTTCACCCTGCCACAGGGTCAGTCTGAGCCCAAAGCGCTCAGCCAGCTCTGCCGGTCCAGGCAGGCTCCAGTCCCAGAGTGAGAGACCAGGGATTAAGTTTGGCTTGCTGCATGACCCAAGGCAGTGGTGCAAGCTGCCACATGTTCCCAGCACTCTGGGCAGGCCACAGCAGGGCCGTGAGTAACCAGCAACGTATGAGTGCCAGGTTATGGTGCTAAATGAGGCTGTGAAGCTCTCATGGGGACACCACATGCAGGGGAATGTGCAGCTTGGCTATTCCCCAAGGCAACCTAGCACAGGAGCTGTCAGGACTTCCGCAAACTGGTGGAACCAACCTCAAACTCTGTGAAATCGGTAATTCTCTCAAAAATTTGCTTGGGTGACAAGTCCAAGCAGTTCTGGCTCTAGAACCCAGGTTTGCAACACTTACTTCGATAGTACACCTGGAGGGTGGGCTTGTTTGATCTATCACATGAATATGTGCCTCTGGGATCGTTGTGAACTGCACCCAAGTCCAGCTGTGTTGTGTTTCCTACTGGCTTCCCATCTTTCAGCCATTCGAACGCATGAGTGCTGGAGGTTGCACACTGCAGGAACACCTTCCCACTGACTTCTTTCACAATTACCTTCTGTCCTGTAAAAAAAAAAGGGAGAGCCGAGAGCTTCCCAGCCGAGTTCTCTCATAGTGGTGCAGAGCTCAGAGAACTCATTCATGAAGATGGCCGGTACAGAGAGCGTGACACCAGGCTGTCCACTGAGAAGCAGAAAGGACACTGCAAACAAAAAACCCTGGAATAAGCAGACTACCCAGTAGAAAAGTAGTCCAGTGTTCAACTGGTGGTTACTTAATGCAGATCTGGATAGTTTAGAAATCCCAGTTCCCTTAGAGTGAAAACTAACTGGAATAGGGCATCTACCTGGACTCCATTCAGGCTGTATGTACACGACCCTCGTCCTGCACACAGACTGCATTGCTATTGAAGAGCAACTGCAGCAAGAGACATTTCAACAGAAAGTGAAATGTTTCCACCAGCAGAGTCGGGAGCTGAGCCCCACTGGGGAGGGAAAAACCTATTTGGGTTTTTACCAAATAGTAACGAACATCATTAGTGAAAAGCATGCAAAAAACTGCACAGAATTGCTTCCTTGGCCCAAAGGCACCACCTTCTGAGCGTGCAAATGAAAGGTAAATTCCCTTATTTCCTGAGTACTGGAACAGAGTACAGAATACAGCCTCTCCTGCTTACGTAGTTCTGCCAGGCACAAGGCCCGTGGCTACTTTGGTCTAACACCACGGTACTGCCAAGTCCAACTTTACACGCTCTGTCATTGCAAGGTGGGTTTGAGCCACCACAGATAGCCATGGAGTAATGCACGTGGCTCCAGACCGTGGCTCCAGACCGTCACAGCAACAGTCCAGGGCAAGAGTCACGAGAGCGATCCTGTCCTCATGACCTTCTGCACTGATTCGCTCTCTCTTCCCCATCGACATTTATGAACCTCATGGCAAGGTGCCGCAATGGGAAAACCCAGCAAGTTGCAGGGTTCCCTGCGGTGCTGCTTCCCAGCCGCCCTCCCACTACCGCAGAGAAGCCTGTGGTGTAAGCAAGATGGGTGGCGGTCTCCAGGGACCACGGCAGGTGCCCAACGGGCAGTGCCACTGGCCCGCTGTAGCATGCGGGATGAGCCCCAGCCTCACCATCTGTACGGGGTCCCTCGGGCACACCACGCCGGGGGTCTCCACGTACCACGTCAGCCTGCACAGCACCGCCCTTGGCTCAGCCGTGGGGCACAGCACCACAGCAGCCTGCGGGCAGAGACTGACGGCCGGGGACTTACCTTGGGCACTCCAGGTGGCCATGGCCAGGCTGGCGAGGAGCACCCAGGCACCCAGGGCCCGTCCCCTCCACATGGCACGAAGCGGCGGTGGCTCTTCCCTCCGCTCAGAGGAGAGGACGTGGAGAGCTCGACGCAACGCGCCACCCGCCCTGAGATCTTTGTCAGGCACCGGATGCCGGAGCTAGAGCCTCCCTCCCCCAGCAGCTGGGGGGGTGTCTGAGGTGCCCTGGGCCTGCCTCCTTACCGCAGCCCCTGCCCCAGCGCCCACAGAAAGACAGGAGAGGAGAACGGCTAGGCCTGAGGTGGCAGGTCCCCCTGCAGCCAGGAACCCCCAGCAGCCACATGTCCCCCCTGCAGCCACTGAGCTCCCCAGCAGGTGCGGACCCTGAGCAGCCACAGGCCCCCCCCCACAGCCATGAACTCTCCGCAGCCACAGGTCCCCCCGTAGCCAAGGGTCCCCCCGCAGCCAGTGAACCCCGCAGCCGGTGTGGACCCCCCGCAGCCACGGAGCTCCCCCGCAGCCGCCGCTCCGCCCGCGGGGGGACGCGCCCCCGGCAGGTCTGTCCCAGGCCGGCCGCCGTAGCGGCGCCCGCGCCGGCGCCATCCCGTGGTGCCGCGCGGCGGTGGCGGGCGGAGCGGGGCCATGGCGGCGCCGGCGGGCTCGCTGGTGGCGGCCGTGCTGGCGCACTCGGGCCGCCTCGACAAGGAGGACTTGAGCACCCGCATCGGGCGGCTCTCCCGGCGGGTGGAGGAGCTGAAGGCAGGACCGGGAGCGGGGGGGGGGGGGGGGGCTGCGTGGGGACGGCGGCGGGGGGGGGTCTCTTACACCGCGCGGGCGCTCGGGAAGGGCCGCCCGACGGCGACGGTGTCCCAGCGATCGCTGTTCTCTAGGGAGAAGTCTGCAACATGATCAACAAGAAGTACAGCGAGTTCCTGCCCAGCATGCAGAGCGCTGAGGACCTGGTGTCGCAAGTGGACAGGCTGTCCAGCAACATCGACCTGCTGAAAGCGGGCATTGAGAACGAGGTGACGGCCTGGGCTTCGGGGGGGGGGGCTGTAGAGTCCGTTCGGTTTCATCCCAAACCCGCAGGGCCCCCCGCGCCCCGGCGTGGCGTGTTGCGAGGGGCCGCGGGGGGGAGGGCTCCGGGCTGAGAAGGCCGGGTGATATCACTCCTAAAAAACGCCTTCAGGTGACACGCGCTGCAGAGGTGTGTGTCGCATCACCGGTGCAAGAGCTGTCATTAAGGGGTTGGTCATGGTTTGCTCCCGTCGGACAGCTGGGAACGCGTGTCACACGCCTCTCCCTCAGAAAGGAGAGGAGCAGCCTTATGTATCGCGGTAAGGTGCGACACAGTAACGTCTGGCTGAGCGTCGGTGCCACAGTGACCTCCGACAGAACAGGAGCCGAAATTAGAGCTGTGCACAGTCGCTGAAGTCTTGAAGGAGAATGTGAGCAGCTCCCGCAGGCTGGACTGCAGACCCGCTCGCTCTGTTTTTGCTTCTTTGATTGGTTTTCCAACATCTGGGGTTCCATAGCGGTGTTAATTGAGATTTAACTTTTGGCTTAGTTCAAGCGTTGTTGCATTTTAAATGGGTGGGTTAAAGCAAGACAGAAGTCCTTTTGACTGCCTTCTGAGACTAAATTGCCTTCCAGTGCCTTTAAAAAACCTGTATGTACTAAAAGAGAAGGCAGTTCATGTTCCCAGTGCTTCTAAGGATCTTCCCAGCAAGAAATAAAATGCATAGAGCCTTTTTCCTCCTCAGCAAATTATTCTAATAGGCATACTTTAAATCTCATATAGTTACCACTTTTAAGAGGAAATGTGTCTGATAACATTTCTTGCTTTCTGCAAATGAACTGACAAGTTTGTTATTTTAGGTTCAGCGAGATCTAAATGTTGCTGTTGCTGAATTTACTGAATTGAAGCAGCAGTTGGAGCGAGACACACTGGTTCTGAGTATTCTGAAAAAGCTACAGGAGGTGAGGAGAGAGTGGCTTACAATCATTGAGCAGGCGTCATCCTCTCTGGTGCTCAGTCCCTGGCATTATTCTGGGCTTCTCTTGTGAATAACTGTCTATGGCTCTCCTGTCTCTATCTGTGTTGTGTGAAAAAAAGGTAGTCTAATAGCAGATGTACAGTGACATGTGAATCTATTTGATTGTTGCAGTTTGATACAGCTATTAAAGAGTACAATACTGCATTGCTGGAAAAGAAGTACGTTGCAGCAGCTCACCAATTGGACAAGGTAGTAACGACTTAAGTATATGACCATATTGTGGATAGATACTTTCAATAAATTTCACAAGTTGCCTTTCCTTATGAGGGGCAACAGTTCCCCATGTTTTGTGTTCGGTCTTTACCACCAGGCACGAAGCTGCCTGAAAATGCTGGAATCCCGCAAGGGCTTTGAGCTGAAGATCCTGAAAGCACTAGGCGTGGAGCTCACAGTGCAGACACAGAACATGCTCTATCATCTAGGAGAAGAATGGCAGAAATTGGCTACGTGGAAGCTTCCTCCTTCAAAAGGTATTCGCAGTCCTAGTTTGTTTCCCTGGTTTGCTTCACTATTTGAAATGCCTGGTTTCAGGCCCCTACAAGGTAGGAGATACAGTAATACTGTTGAACTGAGGTTAGTTTAAGGAGCTTTTTTTGCCGTTTGCACAGCCTCATGAATAGGAGTGATGAGTGGCAGCGGCCTTTGGATATCACTCCGTTCCTGGAGCATTTAGGTGCTGCCACAAGCAGGCTGGTATAGTCAGTCGATTTTAAACAGAGTTTTGAAGGTTCATCTGCCTCATGTCTGGTATTTCTTTGAAAATGTTGAAGCAGAGGCCAAAACAGCTACCACCCTCTGAGCACCTTTTTCATCGTGTGAAATGGCAGAAAAGGGATGCTCTCCTGCAGCGCCTCTGCTCCTGGGGAAATCAGCTGGGCCAAAATTTCAGGGTGCTTCTAACTGAACACCTGATTGGGCGTGTAGCTGGAAGAGTTTTCTGAAATTTCTGTTCAGCCTAATGTGTTTCCCCACTAGGCTAGTTTTAAGGGTACTTTTACCTTCTCTGAGAAGTCTTCAGGTTGCCACTTCTGCAGGTAGCTAATTGCGGGAACTCCTCAAGAGTCGGTACCTCACGCTCCTCACTGAAACTCAAACTTCTCCTTTGGAAAAAAACCATCTTCCTTTGGATTTGACTTTAAACAGGGAGAAGAGGGAAAGGAAAACGATTGTCACCAAATGTCATTCAATTGCAAGGTGACTGATCGTTTTAAGAGACTGATTCTCATGCCATTGCCTTGCCCTGTAACATGAGGAATTCGGGACCCTTTTCTGATGGCTTTGTACAGGAACTGTGTTTTGAGGAAATGGGGAGAGGTAGAATATTGCTTTAGTTGCCATCCGAGTAACTTCTCAGATCTGCTGTATCTCAGACTGCACTCTGACAGCGAGATGGTTCTTCTTTTTCTGTAGAAAGCAGCAGCCTGGAGTCAGTGATGCATTCAGAACTGCACTTACGCACAGTGCCACCAAAAGGGGAGGACATTGCTGGCCCACCTCTTGCTTCCGTGCTGCAGGCATTTGCTGTCCTAGGAGAACTGCACACCAAGCTTAAAATTTTTGGTAAGATGGACCATGGATCCAGATAGACATAGCTATAGTAGCCTGATTGGATAGGAGTTCACACTTGGTTTAAGACGTTAAGGTATCGAGATCCCGTTCTCTTCAGCAGTACACTGGAAGAATTCCTTCTCTCTTGGCTTATTCCCCCCAGAGCATGAGGTGAATGCTCTGATTCTTATTAATAAGAAATTATTTTATCCTTTTCTGTCAATTTACTCTAGTATACTTTTTTGATCTGTGGCTACGTGATTTGTTGGTCTGATGTTTAAAGAGTTTTTCCAGTTACAGCCTCCTCATCTACCAAGAGCAAGGCTCTCGGTTTCAGGCAGCCTCTGGGCTTCAGCATTCTCAGGTGTTGATAAAATAAGTCAGGAATTGTGGCAGATACAAGGATAGGATTTCATGCTTCTAGCTGTAAGTTGTTTTTCACTTTACATTAAATGTGGTGCTCATTGTTAGGCCTCCGTAGGTGTTTCACATGAGTAAAATGGTTTTTAGTGAAATCAAACCCAGTGTTTTACCTCATTAGCTGTTCCCTGATAGAGCTAATCAAGAGTGTGTTTCTTGCACTTCATGTGAAGAATCTCTGCATCCAAGAGAGTCATGGTTGGGCCTCACCAGAGCAAACTGCCTGCCTCCTGCTACTGGAAACCTTTTTTTCATTTCTCAGGCCAGTTGTTGCTGAAATACATCCTCAAGCCGCTGATTTCATACCCATCTCTTCAGCCACTTACAGAGGAACAGTCAGATGTGTTCGTCCTACGTTTTAAGTCTGAGGAGCCTAGTTTGGATCATTCCTCTCCAATGGAGGTTTTTGACAAGATCAAGCTTATTTTTGAAGTTCTCCACAAGTATCTGCTGAGTAGGTAGTTTCTCCCTTTTGGAATTAGGCTGTGATCAGTACCTTATTTGTGTAACTGGAGCAGAAGCTTTCCAGAGTATCTGGTCGTGAAGCAGTACTGAATTATGTGTAACGTCTAAGCAGCTTTTAACGTTCCCTTGCTATGCTGTGCTCTTGGTCAGCTTGGCACCTTGTCAAACCGGACTTAGCGGTGACCCAGAGCTGGGAAGGTGAAGGAGGAAAGTGTATTGGCTGAAAGGGATCAGAGAGTTAGTTTTTTGGTAAATGTTTTTTTTCTGAACCAGCCACTGCACTGATGATCTTTACAAACCACAGGTTTAAAAGGTGGAAGTCACGATGCAATCCAGGGAGTTCCCTCCGTTAGGCCGGTCACATGCAGGGTCTTCCATTGGCTGGAAATTGCCCTGGGCTTTCCTAGCATTTCACAAAATAAACATGCTGGGAGAGCGGGCTCAGTTTACACACAAATTCAGTTGTCTTTTTGTTGGGTGGGCAATTCCACGGGCCCAGCATGTGGCCTGGGTAAGGATACCTCCATTATAAGATTATGGAACAGTTGATAGATGCTGGTCTGACAAGACAGACTGAACAAACTGCTGAAGGGTCTGGTCCGGGAGGCAGGTGTATTAAAATTCATTTCCGTTCCCTTGAATTCAGATGTGCCTCTTGACCAGCCTGTGGAAGATAAAAAGGAGCACAGAGTTACGCTTGCACAGCTGCTAGGTGATATGATATGGGAAGAGTTATCAGACTGCCTCATTCAGAACTGCCTGGTGAATTCAATCCCCACCAATAGCAGCAAACTAGAGCAGTATATAGAGGTAGGTCTCAACAATCTTTCAGATCATTGTGGTGGAAATGCCAGCTGGCACAAAAGGCTGTGTTTTGCTAATCTAGAATTGTGTATTTCTCTCAGTTAAGGTGTGGCTTGTGTTTACTGTCACGTAAAGTGTGTGAGGTCTCTGATCGGTGGTACTCGGGCCACGTATAGCTAAGTCCCGGAGACTCTCAGGGTGTGCGATGTAAGGCACTTGTCTGAGCCTCTGTGAGAGACTGAAGATGATGATGTGGCAGTGCTGCTGGCCCAGCTGCCTTCCAGAAGACTGACTGTTCTGTTTGTACTCGTTAATGATCACAGGGGTTTCCTGTGTAGGCCGCCTAATTGTTTTTTTTTAAACTACATACATAAAACACAACTTCCTGCTAGTGAAGAGTGCCAGAAGCTCCTTTTCCTGGAGAGGGGCCTGTTTCAAACAGAAGCAGTTGTACGATAAACCTCCCTGACCCTTTGCCCCAGGTAGTCCAGCGTAATGAGATTTGATCATCTTGCTCCTCTGTTTTTTTAATGAGGTTGCCAGCACTGTCAGAGGGGACAAACCTGGAGTTCAAACAGCGTATCACTGAACCATCACAGCCCCCAGCTGAGTCAGCTTTTTCCAAAAGATTGCTGAAAAGCTGTTGGATGGCTAGTGCCCTCTAAAACCTAGTTTCACCCTTTGCTTTCAGCAGAGTGGAAGAGTTTATACCCAACTTTAATTTTCTTCTTCCATTTTAGGAATCTATTGTAATATAGAATATGTGTCTGCTCTTCTCAGGTGATTAAATCCACAGAGGAATTTGAAGAAGCCTTGAAGAACATGCAGTTCTTAAAAGGAGACACGACTGATTTACTGAAATATGCCCGTAATGTCAATTCCCACTTTGCTAACAAGAAGTGCCAGGATGTGATTGTGGCAGCCAGAAATCTGATGACGTCAGAAATACACAATACCGTAAAGGTGACTGTTGATGCAATACACTGGTTTTCTATGTGGAAAAATAGCTTGGTTGTTAAAGCAGCCTTGTCTGGAACAGTCAAATCCTTTTTTTTGTGAAGCTCTGAGTACTTTTGGTTATTTGGGGATCTTGGCAAACAACGGTTTCAAAATCTTTTTTAATAGTGCTCAAGAGGGTTATTCACTAACAAGATGTTTTTTCAAATACTTGAGGTTTGTTTGCGTAGGCTTTTCTGGCTACTGTCATAAGCATAAGAAAAGTTAAAGAATTACTTACAGCATTGCTTTGAGGCATGGAACACCATCTAGACTGTTTCATGGTCTGCTGTGTTGTTGATAAGCCAGGAGACTTCCAGCAGTCTTAGGGGACTTCTGCTGCCTTGTGTTTATCTTCAGTTTTAAATCTCTGTCACCCAGGGTTTTGTAGTCTTGCGCAGTCTCCTTTCTGTGGGCTCTAAGTTATATTATACCTCTCCCTTGTTTTCCCTTAGATCACACCTGATTCATCTGTAGCCCTACCAAAGCTTCCTCATCCTGCGGCAGGAGATCACTTAAAAATGCAAGAGACTTCTAAACTTCTGCGTAACGACACGGAGAATTTGGAGAATGAGACTAAGCTGAGCCAGTACACGTTCTCTCTGCCCTCGTGCCGCATCAGTTCATCAGTGGAGAAACTGATGGAGCTGGCTTATCAGACGCTGTTGGAGGCTACAGCCAGCACAGATCAGTGGTAGGAATTATATATCAGCAGGTAACTCTTGGGTGTCAGATACCTATTGCCTTTGGCAACACCAAGCACGTGTTAATAGGTTAAAAGAACTTTAAATGAGCTGAAGAGACTTAAAAATTGGAATCAGTCGTTAAAGTTACTCTCTGTTTTGGCTGGAGGATGCAGCCCTGGGTTCGTGCAGTAGAGTGGTACAGCAGGAACAGCTGCGGACTGTGCTCCCTGCAGTACTCAGGTTAAGCACCCTTTTGGACTTGTGCTTTCAGGGAACATTCAGGTACACTTCATTGTATTTTAGCTATGAAAGCAGTGAAAACACAGTAAGCTGCCTAGCACACACAACGTAGTTCATGGCTTCAGGCTTCTAGTTGGGAGAAACGCTACCGCCGTGTTCGTTTCAATGTTTTATCAGACGTTAACTGTCCAGTTCTTTAGAAAAATCAAAACCATCTCTTTTCAAAGCAAATTATAAGTAATGGCACCCATTCTGAGAGGAGTTCTTGCTTGCTTTGCGCTGGGTGAAAGCAAAGAACTCCAGCTCTGCATCTGGCAGGGCTCTTCAGAGAAAACAAAAGTCTTGAGGAACCACACACAGTGTGTTTTAAAAACCGGAGACCACAACCCTGAAGAAGGGGAGTTGCCTGGGTACTGAATGCCTTTCAGCGTACCGTGGCAGAGGGAGGGCTGACTATTTACGCACACCTGGTGGGGAAGGGACACCGTCCCCTTTGTTCCTGGGGTTTCACATATCTCCCTTCTGACAGGCAGTCTGAAGCTTGTCTTTTCCACCCTGAACTTACAAGGTCATCCCAGCCTTTGTGAGTTTTCCAGAACGTTGCCTTTGTTGACATTGCCATAATTGATCCTGACAATCTACTCTTCATGTCAGTATTTCACTGCCAGTGCTGCACTGCTAATGGATCCTTGTTTTGGAGAAGGCTGAAGGTCACTTATGACACAGGCATTCATTCCACTGACAAACTAACATGAACCTCATTTTCCTTGTAGCTGTATACAGCTCTTCTACTCAGTACGGAATATATTCCAGCTCTTCTATGATGTAGTACCAACATACCACAAGTGAGTATGTCTCTGTGTATTACCCAGGGCATGTTTTTGAGAGAACAATGCTATTGGAAGAGCCCCACTTGTCCCCAGTTTGTCCACCACAGCCACATGTTACTAAGAGCTTCTGCCAGTGGCAGCAAGGCAGTACTTTTAATAAATTATTAAGTCGTACCTGCTGCAAAATAGGTGCTTGAGAGTCTCTGAGTTGGCAGTCTAATGGCCAAGGAGATGGTTGAAGTTCTTACAACAAACATGTTTGAATCCAGCCACGTAACTGACGATAGGTGTGACGCCGAGATCTTTCATGATGTTCTTCCTGTAAAAAAGAAGAGCAATGAAGTCTGAAAGTATACCGTTCTGTCCGAGAAGACTGCGGTGTTACTGAAAAGGACTTCTCT